>NC_082698.1:39490128-40090128 GCF_949987515.2 Delphinus delphis | reverse complement strand
TACTTTAGAAAAGTGAATAGGAAATGTATGTTTATCTTGGTCCCCCTGCCCCTTTCACTTGCAATACTTTAAGACATATGGCATAGTTTGCTCTTGGAGGAAAATCATAGAACATGCCCAGTATTTCACCGCAAAGAGGGCCGGAAGTAGTCATTTCTTTGGGCCCTGAGTATTCACACATAAATTCACTGGGGTGATCAACAAAAAAATAACAAATAATAGGGTGAGTGTTTTTCAGCCCAGTCTTGGTTAGTCAACATTTTGTTCACCAATGAGGGGTTATTTGGGTTCCTCCTGGCTTTACCTCCTCCCCTATATCAGGTCACTTGAGGAATCATCCTGTTCATTAGTAGGTGGTGGGAAAAATCAGTTTAGGTAGTTTGTTAGCAACCTTGGAAAAAAAAAAACCTACTGTGGGAGAATAAGAAGTGAATAGGTAAAGTAAGATGTTGGGATTATATGTTGTTCATATTTATTTTCTACCTCACTGGTAACGCCTGGTCCTATTTTAGAGTATCAGTGAAGGCATTTTAGACTTAAAGGATTATTGAATGTTCATGTAGGCACTTTGTAATCTGAAGGAAAACACAGTATAATTACATTTTCTAATTGGCCAAATCACTGTCATTCTTTTCAGTTTATTTATTTTATTTTCCTATGACTTTTCTAATTCTCATAAGCTTGTAAATGGGTTGCACATGGCTAATTAAAGCCTCCACACTCAAAATCTATTCCTACGAGTATGTAAGAGTTTGATGAGCCACTTACCTCTAGTGTGAACACAGAAAGGAAGAATTCCGTATAGAAAAGCTCACTATGGAAATAAAGTAGTGCCACAAGGGGACATGCTTCTTTCTTTTTCCATTAAAAAAAAAAAATATATATATATATATATATTTATTTATTTGCCTGTGCCGGGTCTTAGTTGCGGCATACAGGATCTAGTTCCCTGACCAGGGATCGAACCCAGGCCCCCTGCTTTGGGAGCACAGAGTCTTAACCACTGGACCACCAGGGAACTCTTTTTCCATTTTTTTTCATTTTAAAGAGATGCGCCATCATTTGCATTTTATGTGTAGCTTCTCTAACTTCTGTTGGATTTTATTATGGTTGAACTCAGGCGGGTAATATTATCTTACACTTTGCTCAAGAGGCTCTTGGGAAATAGAATTATTAGCATTAAACTATATTTGGTTAAAAGGTTTAAAATATTAATTAATGATTATAAGATTCAGAAAGACCAACGGCATTTCATGGGAGGACCTGAAAATAATAATGGCTTCTTTACTCATCAAATACTTGGAAGATTCCGAAAGGGGAATTCGCCTAGAAAAAGTATCCCAAACCTTATACATTTTTAAATTTAAGAATACAGAGTAATCACCCTAGTTTTCCACTAAAAATATGTCTAAGAGTAGTGAGTATAGAATTATAAAATCAAACAAAAGTAAAATCAGATCGAAATTGCTCAAAGTTAAGACTTCAATTTAGGTTAAGACTTCTATTTAGTGTTCTGAGGCAGAACACTGCCTCAGTTGCTATGACTAAAGATTTTGTATTTCAACTGTTCACACAGTTGAGTACCTTCATGCTCAACTGGAAAGGAATTATATCAGAATTGAGCACACCTAAAAACAAAACAAAACAAAAAACCAAATCCTTGGCATTTGCTTATGTCTATTAAACCATACCAAATAATTAAATCTCTCTATATACCTTTTAGGGGTAAGGTCAAAAATAAAGTGTATTAAAATATAAAAATCAGAGTGATGTAGTTTGCTGTAGACCCTAGACTAGGAGATTCACTGCACGCTAACCTTGTAACCAAGAGAACTCAGCTATACCTATATATTTTTTACCTAGTAGATCTCTCAAGGGAACTCTAGCCTCTTTCAGGATATGCATTTATTCCTCCCCAATTAAAAATAAATACAATAAAAGGAAGTAGGATAGGGCTTCCCTGGGGGCGCAGTGGTTGAGAGTCCGCCTGCCGATGCAGGGAACACGGGTTCGTGCCCCCGTCCCGGAAGATCCCGCATGCCGCGGAGCGGCTGGGCCCGTGAGCCATGGACGCTGAGCCTGCGCGTCCGGAGCCTGTGCTCCGCAACGGGAGAGGCCAGAACAGTGAGAGGCCCGCGTACCGCAAAAAAAAAAAAAAAAAAGTAAGTAGGACAAACTTACTCCCCAGTAGGCTTACGATTCAGAGGTGGAAAGAGGCAAGGTCAGAAGAGCCTTGGGTACTACTATTTTGGAAGAAAGGGAAACAGAGCCTACATACACCCTTCCATGACCTGTGGCTTGAGAAACACAGCTCTGAACCATTCCCACACAACAGCTGTTCTTCTGCATCCCCATCGTTGAGGCAGGAAGTGGAATGGCACATAGAATGGAGTTTATAGGATCTGTTCTCTCAGGAAGTGAAACAGGATCTCCAGGCTATTAAATTCACTTCAGGGCAGCATCTGAACTCACTTGTTAAAAGGAATTGTCTGCCTAGGAAGAAAAAGCTTGCATTTGTGAAAACCGAAGAGTTTTTAGAAGTACTATGTAAATACTTACACCAATGCTAGGTTTAAACAAAACTATATTGAAAATTTAGACATTTTGATCCATTTAATTCTCATAACAAGACTGCAAAGTGATATGAAAAAAATATCTACAACCACATAAAGGCCAAAGGCTCAATGCTCTCTAAAGGCCATGGAAGAAATGGGTATCTAATTCTAGCCATAAGAATAAAAACCTATCTAAGGTACTCTACAGACCCACCTTTACTAATTGCATCTAATCTGGGGACTAAAACTAATGCTTAAAGGTAAAGATGAGAAAATACATAGCTTCAATTTCAATAAAAAAGTGTTTTTCTAATTTGGATGTTCTATCTAGCTATGACACTTGAATTAAAATTTTATAGCAAAACTCTTTGCTCAGCCAGTGCAATTTGATTTTGAGGATCTTGCAAAATCCATGTAAAATGGTAGCACCCTTATTTCCCTGGCATTCTGATAGTTGTCTGCTGGTTTCCCAAAGGATCTCAAGCCCAGGAGCCTCTTTGCTAAGGGTCCAGCTCCTACAGCTTCTGAGGCTCAGTGTCATTTGTGTCTCATACATGAGTCCTTTGACTGAAATGAAAATTCAAGCTTCCATTCTGAGCCTGGTAATCCTATGTTACAAAAGGGTCTAAGAAGATATATTCAAGGATGATCAGAACAGTGGTCTATGGTTCCAAACCAACAGTTCTTTTTGCATTCTTGGAAGCAGTTTGAAGATTCTCCAAAGTCAGCTAGCTCTCTTCTGCCTTAGTTAGATGAGGTAAGAGAAGGAAATATTCGTAGGGCCTCAGGGGTACAGTTTGCATATTTTCTGTGCCATTACCTTGCTCTCCTTAGACACTCTGCTTCTTATCTATGAGGAGCGATCAGTTCTTCAAATTACCACTAGAGGGCACAAAAGTACAAGATTTGCCTCAAGTTGAACCTTCTGTGGTTTTCTTTTTGTACTTAATCCATCATTAATATATTCAATCAGATGTTACAAAACATTTTAGCTTTTAGATCTACAACTATTCAATATTTACCTTGTCATCTGATGTTTTTGTTACTGATATATTCTGAATAAGATCAAAACCAAAAGTTATGTTTCTATCCCTACTATTATAAAAATATATTTTAATATATTCGTTAATTCCTATAGTCTAGCTCTTGTATTTTAAGGTTATCCATCCAAGTCTAAAATTTTAAATTTTCAAAAGAAGATTATTTTCTTATGAAAAATACATGAATTTATGACTATCATCAAAATGTATCCAGCCATTTTTTTCATGATGAAAAGAGAAAGTGTCAAGGTGATATAGGAAAGTACAATGAACTGAGATGCACAAGAGGAAGCAGTTTGGGTTTCTTGCCTCCTTTGCTATATAAACACCGGTGTACCGCGCTTGACAGAATAGTATGTTTCTGGCAAGTCAGCTTCAAAATAAAACTTTGTATTTAGAGTAACACATTGCTTGAGAGTGGAATCATCATCCTGGCAATTTTTTAGGATACATTTGTATTAATATTTTAGCATTACAATTATACCAAATGATGCAGAAACTCTTAAAATACATTTCAAGAGAAATATATAACAAACACAACAATATTCAAAATGACTCACAAATTATAAAAATGATTCTGCTTTCACAGCAGAAATTGTACCCTCAGTGAAAGGCTTCCTAATGAGTCACCTGTTCCATATCTTCTATCGTCCTTAGAATGAACCTTCTAAAATACATGATCACGTTAGGTGGCTGCCTAAAGGCTGGATATTTCCTCATTGTATTTGCATCAAGTTGGAACTCTTTTCTGGGCGTTAAAGGACCTCTGCAATGTGGCCTCCTTTTGGCCTCTTTTTTATAGCCTCTCAAACTTCAAATGCTTTTACAGCATTCAAACTTCATGCTCTAGTCCCACGGGGCTGCATAAGAATCCCCAAATAATCTCTTTCCCTACCTATAGCTACTATTTCTTTAACAAATACAAATAATTTTTAACATTTACTGCACTTACCACCTGAGTAGCCACTGTACAAAGTGCTTTCCATACATACCCTCATTTAATCTTACCCCAAATTCTGAAGGTAAAGTGTACATGAGCTTCATGTTATACATGAAGAAGCTGAGAGTTAGAGATGGGCAGGGACTCCCCAGAAGTGACCCTACATGTGATTTCAAAGTTCACGCATCTAAATGACTCTGGCATGACGTTTACCATCCACACACTTTTATTCAGCTATGGGTTTTGCTCTAAAGGAGAACAGTGAGAGAGCAGAAAGGCTTATCCTTGGAGGTCCATCTTGAATCTTACTACTTTTCTTCCCGTCTCTCCTTCCAAGCAGAACTGCTATTTCTTCTATGCTCCTGGTGCACATTGGGGTTCCAGGATGTCGGTTATTTATGTATCCATACCCCTTGGCAGAGGGGGGCCTCCTAAAGGCTGGAGAGACCGTGTTATCCATTGTAGCCTCTTAACCATCCAGCAGAGTGGTCACATCAAAGGGGATCTATAAGTGAGGACTGTCCCATCTACCAATCATTCTCTGAGAAAAGGTGGCTTATTCTACATCTTAGGTGCCCATCAAATTCAATACATGACTATCTTTCTCCTAAGGTACTCATTCTCTTTGGAAACTTGTAAATTTACTTTCTAAAAACATAGTTCTTGTAATTGTATTAAGGGCATGTTTTGGGTTTTTTTTTCCCTTTTAAAACATCTGGACAGTGTTATTTGTAAACGTGGAGAGTCTGAATGTTATATGTTTAGTATTACTTATAAATTACTTGTTTATAACACAACCATTTAACAGTCGAAAGACAACAACCTAAAGGATTGGTCTCTACTCCGAGGGCGCGTGCTCTCACAGTGGACGTCGCCCCTCCTGCAGTCTCTCTCAACTGCTAAGTCAGTGCCCCTGCCCCATCCCTTCTGGAAACAAGATGGCACTAAGCTGCTTATACGAGCCCATCTGTGTACCCTCCTCCACAGTACCCGCAACCCAGTGGGAAAGGCGGCTCTCCCTTCCTAAACAGCCACAAAGCACATTGTATGCCCATCTCTGAACTGGCTCCAGCTAAAATTTTACAAATGCAATCGTGTTATATTAAAATGAACTCTTCCTTATGCGAGCCTTTAAGACTTTTCCCTTGAGCTTCATTAAAAGCAGTTACGATTTGTATTGATTCTGCATGTTGAGGAGTTAGAGTTATAAATAAGGGATGAAGTTTTGGTGAAGAACAGAAAAGGACCACAACAAATTATTTACTAAACAGCAGAATCAGGTGAGATGTTCGCTAATTTTGTTTGCTGCCAACTCAGTTTTTTTTAAAACCATTAAGTGCCCATAGGCTTTTCTCCCCTCTCAGAAAAAAGAAAAAAAAAAAAAGGAAGACAAGTATTACAAAGAGACCAAAGAGAAAATTAAGCTTCTAGAGAGCCAGGACTAATCTTCTATTTTATTGTTTTACATAGTGCCTGATTCACAACAGATGTTGAATTAATAGTTAGCTACTTGCATTTGCTTTCACTATAAAAGTCTATATCTTGTTTGTAAAATAGAAAGCAGTTGCTAAGTTGGTGACCTTTCCCACATATATCTAACTTGCTCGTATTATGGCAGAATCACCCCATATGCATTTTAAAGACCTTGCTCAGTTTTCTTTCAGTGTTTCAACTGAAGGGTAACTTTTTTTTTTTTAATAGGAAAAGAGTACAATCCCTTTGAAAAAGACAGTTTCTGCGAGAAGGCAAACTGAAATTTGGTTTCACACTAAAATCCAGTTATAACCTAATAAAAATGAAGCCAAAACTTGGCTTGAGCTTAATGAGAAGTCTTCTGTTGGAGAGGAAACAATCCATGAGGTTTCATGCAAATCAGGAGGATAATGCTACCTGCAACTTATATCAATATTTCTCACTCTCTCATCTTCAACCTTATGGATGGAGAGGTATAAAAAGCTAGACTGGAGGGCACGAAGTACAAATTACCTTTCCAATTCTTTTATTTTTAGCAAGAAACAGGAAAAAAAATCTTACATTTAGAAATAAATATAAGATTTATAAAGATCCTTTCAACCTTTTCTGGTTTTGAGATATAGAAAGTGAGTCAAGAGGGGTTGAATCACCACAGGTCACACAGTTATTGTCAGGTCATGCCACTGCATTCATACCCCCCGTTTCCACACTAACGTTCGTGAGCCCCATACTTCTTCACTAACAAATTATACCTGTTTTTTTTTTTTTTTTTAACAGAATAGGCATGGTTAGTTGCTTTTTAAAAACTACTTCAAGAGTGTTAGGTAATATCTTTCTCATTTATAATAAACATAACTCAGTAGAAACTTGCCGCTCTCTCCTTGAATTAACTATATTGTGGAAATCTCATGGCTTGGCTCAGGTGGGCAGCAACTTCTAAATGCACACGAAGCAACCTAAATGTCCATCAACGGAGGAATGGATAAAGAAGATGTGCTGTATATATATATATACAATGCAGTGTTACTCAGCCATAAAAAAGAATGAAATAATGCCATTTGCAGTGACACAGATGGACCTAGAGATTGTTATACTGAGTGGAGTAAGTCAGACAGAGAAAGACACATATCATTTGATAATGCTTATACGTGGAAGCTAAAAAAAATGGTACAGATGAACCTAGTTACAGAACAGAAATAGAGTCACACATGTAGAAAACAAACAGGGTTACCAAGGGGGAAGGAGGGAGGGATAAATTGGGAGATTGGGATTGACATATACACACTACTATATAAAAAAGAGACAACTAATTAGAACCTACTGTATAGCACAGGGAACTCTACTCAATAGTCTGTAATGATCTATATGGGAAGAGAATCTAAAAAAGAGTGGATATACGTATAACTCACTTTTCTGTACAGCAGACACTAACCTTGTAAATCAACTATACTCCAATAAATATTAATCTAAAAAATGCACACACAATTATTAAATGGAAATGAAAAATCGAGTGAGAGTGGAGGCTGCAAACAAAGCCCATACCTGGACAGCTGGTGACCATACACGTGAAAACCACGGTTATCTGAAGTGCAGAGATAGGCATCTGAGGAGGGCTGGTCTCTGGATTATTGAGATTTACCCTCTTTAAGGACAAAATGTTTTTCTTTAAATAATTAGTACTTAAAAATCTTCCTTAAGATATGTCTACATACTTCCTGGTCTCAGTAAGCATGCTGGGTAAAATACAATCTCCAGAGACCTTGCATTTTCTCGGGGTCCACGTGAATTCCTATGGGGCCTGGAGTCCAGACAGAAAATGGAGCAGAACATGATACATGCCTACCATTTCCAAGACATAATCTGCAAAAGTTAAAATAACAGAATGATGTATATACACTACCAAACGTAAAATAGTTGGCTGGTGGGAAGCAGCAGCACAGCACAGGGAGATCTGCTTGGTACTTTGCGATGACCTAGAGGGGTGGGATAGGGAGGGTGGGAGGGAGGCTCAAGAAGGAGGGGAGATGGGGACATGTGTGTGCATATGGCTGATTCGCTTTGTTGTACAACAGAAACTAACACAGTATTGTGAAGCAATTATACTCCAATAAAGATCTATTAAAAAAACACAAAAAACAGAATCTCTAGTAACTGATATTGGTCACATTTGCTTCTTTCTCCTAAGAGTAAAATGTAGCAGGAAAAAATTAGAATTTTATTGGTTGGATAATTAACCAATTAGAATTTTAGTTTTTAATACAGTAAGTGGCACATATCTAATAACTATTTATTGAATATCTGATGGGGCCAGTTAGACGTGCTATTTTATATGACGATGCTTTGATGGAAAAGGAAATGAAAGCTTAAACCTGGAGGACAGTGATATATTGATTCTCCCGCTGCGGAGCACAGGCTCCGGACGCGCAGGCTCAGCGGCCATGGCTCACGGGCCCAGCCGCTCCGCGGCATGTGGGATCTTCCCGGACCGGGGCACGAACCCGTGTCCCCTGCATCGGCAGGCGGACTCTCAACCGCTGCACCAGCAGGGAAGCCCAGATAGATATGTTTTGATATATACTTTAAAATGACAACTTATGCAGTTATGTTATAAACTCCTTGAAAGCATTTACCAAGGTTCTTGATCCTCCATTTCTTGAACAGGCCTGATTTAGAAGGCGCTTCATACATGTTTGCTGAATAAACAAGTGAGCCTACTGATTGACTGCCTAAATTCAGAGTCCACTGAATTTAAATGAATGTATCAGAATGCAGATGAAATTGACAAAAAGCTCTGAGGGTTTCTTTTTCTTTGTTTCATTCAGTAAATATTTATTGAAGGTCACTATTTGCAAAGTGCTGAAGGAAGCAGGCCTCTCTCTCTCTCCCCCCCTCCTTCCTTCTGGGGGTAACATTATAATAGAGATACAGAATACAAATGTGTTAACAAACAAATAATCCACTGTGGGAATTATTATAAAGGAAACAAGTCGACTTCTATGACTGAGTGGGGTGTGAGCTTGTGGGGAACAGTTTTAAAACGAGCAGTCAGGGAAGGCTTCTCTAAGGAAGTGACATTTAAATTGAGAATCCAGTTATAAGAAGAGTTTGGGAACAGGTATGAAGGTCCTGAATAGTTTGGAACTAAAACAAGATCAGGTGGTTGAGGCATAACGAGCTCTGGACATGTGGCTCTGAGGACAATGGGGAAGATCATGCCAGGCCTAAGAGGTGAGGCATACTGATTGTATTCTAACTACAATCAGCTTTAATTAGGGAAGTGACAGTGATGGTGACAATGATGGTAATGATAGCAGCTACCCTTTAATGAGCAACAGTTCATTACATAGGGATTGTACGATAGGCATACTAAATGTTCTAACATCATTAGTCATTTACTCTTCACACCAAATCACAGAAGCAGAGATAATTACCTTTTCCATTTACAGAAGAGGAAATGGAGTCTTAAAGGGTTTAGTTAACTTGTTCAAGATTGCAGCTAGTATATGTGACATCATCGAGTTTCTGATTTCAAAATGGTTCTCAAGATGCTTTGTTGGAAATGGATTGTTGGGGAGAAGAGAGTATCAGGAGGTCAGCTGGGTATTCATGTAGTGGTTCAGGTGAGAGAGTGTGGGTGTGAACAGGTGGTGAAAAGGAGGTGGAGGGTTCTAGATGGAACACATATATTTGCTGCTGGATTTGAGGTGGGGGATGAAAGAGGGAGAGGAGAATGGATGGTCTGCCATTTAATGACATAGGAAAGATCAGGGGAGAAACACGTTTGAAAGAGCCTGGGCCTGTTCTTTTTGTGGCCAAGGGAGCTAAGAATGGTGTTTATGTTGAAAAAAGATTTAAACATAAATGGTTGAAAAAAGATTTAAAAAGAGTAATACTTTGTGACACATGAACACTATGTAAAATTCAAGTTTCAGGCTCCATAACTAGTTGTTGGAAGACAGGTATTCTCATTGGTTTATATATTGTCTGTGACTACTATTGTGTGACAACGGCGGAGCTGAATACGCTGCAGGGCCAAAAATATTCACTATCAAGTCCTTTACAGAAAAAGCCTGCAGACCGCTGTTCTAGCGCAATATCCTATCTGGTAAAAGAAGATTAATGACATTTTGTCAGTAAAACTTTAATCAGTAATTCTTCCCCAAATATAGTGATAGAAGTTAGAAAACTTCTGAATTCATTCTCTCTAAAAGATATTTTCTACATTGCTAAAAATCTTTAAATGAAAACAAAACAAAACAAAATGAAAAGCCCACGAACATTTTTAGGTAAACTTTTCAAAGATGTCTAAATAATAAGGGACTCTATCAGACACTACTGTGTTTTGAAGTGAGGCCAGTGATGTTAGCTCTAGTCAGGTTTCATTATGACATATCTATACAGAAACTATAAATCATGTATAATTCATAAACTCTACATATAATACACTAAAAACCAGCTGCCTGAAAGGCAAAAATAGCTACTATTTCTTGACCAAATGAAAAAAATATTGACTGCAGGGCAGGAATAGTTTGCCAGCTCACCTGTCGTTGCCTTAAAGATCATCTTTCTACAATTTCTGTCCCTTAATGGATACAGTGTTACTTGAAACTCCCAGTAGATCATTAATGGTGCCTAAATGTCCTAGTGTTAGCTCTGAATGGTTGTGAATTTGCTTCAGTTGCTCATAGCTGGATTTGGTAATGCTGACTTAAAGGCAAACTCAGCTGTCTAAACGTGCAGGCCTATGATGCTGCAGGATTTTACAGTAGAACATTTGACCACAACACACTCACGTGATGTGATAAATATGATAGAGAAAAAGCATTTATGCTATTCAGAGTTGTTTGTTATTACTTTTAACTTATGACAGGACCTAAAATATCAGTTTATATGTTTTTTTTTACTTTTTTTTTTTTTTTTTGGCGGTACCCGGGCCTCTCACTGTTGTGGCCTCTCCCGTTGCGGAGCACAGGCTCCAGACGCGCAGGCTCAGCGACCATGGATCACGGGCCCAGCTGCTCCGCGGCATGTGGGATCCTCCCGGACCGGGGCACGAACCCGTGTCCCCGGCATCGGCAGGCGGACTCTCAACCACTGCGCCACCAGGGAAGCCCTATATGTTTTATAACTCATGGTTTAGCTACAAACTGAGGATTAAAAAGCAGTTCTAAAAGGCAATGTTTTCTTTCTTATTTTGAGTGCCTTCCATTTGTAACATATGCAAGGGATATTTTCACAAAGTTACTCATGCATATTTCCAGATTAAAACCAAGGCCATAACAAGGTCATAACTATGGTCAAGAGACAGTACTGCTGGAGTTAAAGAGATGAATTCTGGAGGTAAGACATTTTGGGTTCAAATCCTGACTCTGCCGCTGACTTAGAGTGAAGCCTTCCACTCCACAGCTATCTGTGAAGTCAACCAATCCCTGTGAGCCTCAAATTCTCCATCTGGAAAGTTAGGATAATAACAATAATAGATACTATTTCAAAGGATTAAGTGAAGGAATGCAAAATACTTAGCTCAGTGCCTGGCACAAATCAAGTGTTCAATTCCAACTAATTATTTCGAAAAGATAGACTCATGAATCCAGAGGTACTCTTTTGTGATCTTATGGGTTTTACACAGCTTTTTGGTACATGCTTAGAGAAAGAGTTGGTAACAGATCCGTGGGTAATATTTCCTATGATAAAGTTCACCTATTCTTCCCAATGAAATGAAACAAACCTACAGGAGTACGTTTGTAAAGGTAAACGGTGGGAACAGGGACCAGAGGATGACCCAGTCCTCGCGTGAACACTGTTGCTCCCCAGGACCTGCCTCCCCTAAAATGACCTGAGGAATCCACACTCCTCTGTTCATGTGAGGGATGCTGATGCAGAGGGAGACATGACTATACAGGGGACCTAGAGCAACTCCAGGGAGGAGGCCCTGGGGTGGAAATTTCAAGAACAGATGGCTATTTCATAATCTCCTTCTATGGCAATCAGGCAAATCCCAATCACCTACACATGGCAGGGTCAGCTCTCACTGTGCAGATCTCTGCAGCTGATTTCCAACAGAAGATAGTCAATACAGTCCTCGGGAATTTTCTCTAAAAAAACCAAACACAGGCATTCCACATGTCATGCTGAGCGTATTCAGTGGCCTTTCGGAATATTCTACCCCAGGGCACCAATGGTAGAGGATGTGTTTAGAATATGTGGCAGGCATAAGCTTTGAGTGACAGATGAATCTGATTTTTTGAGTTGAGTCTAGCAACTTTTAGTGTTTTGTCTCTAAGAGGACAAGAAGAATCTTCACTCTCCTGTTAGTGTAACTTGCATTTACATGTAGTAGCCCAAGGTCACACCTAGGAATTCAAAAGGAATGCCTAGGTCAAAATGGTAGGTTGCGGGTAGAAGAGGACACTTGCAAACTTTACAGACTTTGGTTACTGCTCTCTGCATAGAGGCTAGGAAGAAAAACACTGGGAATAGGATTGGTTTAGAATTGGAAGAAAAGGAAAGAGAGAGCAAGGGTGGGTGGAATCCAAGCTCAACCCTCATCAGATGTCACTTAGGATATGTTCAGAGTAGCATCCTCTGCATTCTGAAAGGGAAAAGTGGGCATGATACACTGTGCAAACTCAACTGGTTAACTTCTCTGTGGTGGGCGAAAACATGGTCCCCCAAAGATATCAGGTCTTAATCTCTGGAACCGTAAATGATACCTTATTTGGAAAAAGAGTCTTCACAGTTGTGATTTAAATTAAGGATCTTATAATGGGGAAATTTTCCTGGTTTAACTGGGTAAATCCTAAAGGCTATCATAAATATCCTTACAAGAGGGAGGCACAGTGAACTTTTACATAACATGAGAAGACAATGTGAAGACAGAGGCAAAGATTGGAGTGATGTGGCCACAAGCCAAGGACTGCCAGTAGCCACCCAAATCTGGAAGAGGTAAGGAACAGCTCGTTCCTAAGAGCCTCCAGAAAGAATGTGGCATTGCCAACACCTTGACTGGGCCTGGTCAGACTGACTTCATATTTCTAGGCTCCAGAACTGTGAGAAAATTAGTTTGTCTTGTTTTAAGCCACCCATTTTGTGGTAATTTGTTACACCAACTACAGGAAACTAATACAGCATCATTACAACTTTTAATGTCTCTAATTACTACAGATTTTCTTGATTCTATTCACTCATTGTTTCTTTCTTCTTGAACGCAGTCTCAGACATTACAAAATTATTATTTTCCTTTCTGTTCAATTAGATTACACTGTGTGTGCCACTGTACACACGATTTCTCTGGCTCGTCTCCAGGATGCTAAGTCATATAAACATTGTATCTCAGTCACCAGTGAAGTTCCCAAATTATTTCTTTTCACAGAACAAATATTTATCAAATGGCATGCCAGTTAAGTCAAGTAATTATACCCTTAAGAGATGCAGTTTTCAAATTTATTATCTCAAAACTGTATACTACAGATGTTCAAGTTTTAATGTGTATCTGTCTGGAAAATGATAAAGTAGCTGAGTCACACAAAACAGACAAAATATAATAAACTATTTGAATATTTATAACATTGTGTTTGTCTTTTACTGTCAGTTATGTGAATAGAATCAAACTCAAAGATTAACTGAAATGAGTGATGAAATAATGTTGTGTTGTCCCAGTGAGTAAAGAGCTGCTCTGAGACATTTATGTGTGCACCATATTGTAAATCAATTCCTTCACTGCTACCCTAGTGACCAGAAAATGTTACTAGGCATCCCAAAGTACCTTTCATTAGGGAAGATGCTTTTGTACTGGTTCAATATTTCATCTATGGGTACAGTCATATTTAAAAGCCATATTTCATAAGTCTCTATGAAGTCTAATTTTAAAATGACTAAGTCCACATCTCTAGAACAGCTAATGGTTTCCTCCCCTGTAAAATGAAGGAGTTGGATCTGGGTATCTCTCTCCCACCTCTCATGTTCTGTGAGATGAGATACTGATGCAGAGTGACTACCCTGGTATTTGGAGAGTTAATCGAAGTTTTAAGTGGACAGCCCAGGGGGTGCTGTGACTGAGCAAGAAAAGCAGCCAGAACAAAGCATCTGAGTATGGACAGTTCAAGTGCAGGGTTAGGACTAGTTCCCAGGTGCTTCTTGTACTGGATAAAGCTTTGTCTGTAGTCTTCACAAAGATACAATATTTGTCATACGTAAGTGTATCTCTTTTGTTAATTTCATTCAGAATCTATCAAAACGTGCTTTGAAACAATGAGCAGTGTAGTCACTTGGTATAATCGTGTCCTCAGTTGACATGTTTACTTATTTTTATCCAGCCAACATGAGCTCATTTCTCATGCTGGGTGGAATGTAAGCCTCACAAGTGCAAAAGGAGGGATCCAATTCTTGCACATCCTTAAAGATTATCTCACAAACCAAGGTTCAGTGTAGAGTTCTAAGAGCTGCCTAACACTGACTGCTTGATTCTGCAGAGAAATACACAAAAAATGTGAATTTTCAGACAAAAACTGGAAAAAAAAAAAACCCTTGTGTTGATAAAAAAAAAAGATGGAGTTTTGAAAGTTACATGTAATTTAATATTTTAAAATTTTATGGGAAATTAAAAAATAATATTTAAGGAAATACTAATTTTAAAGCTTTGGGGAATTAATAGCTAAAATGTTTAAGGTAAGTTGTTTACATACTGTAGCACAGTTGTATACTTCTGAAATGATTTCTAAAAATGTTTCAAATGAAAGATAGTTTGACCAACATCAGGTAATTTTAATGCCCAAGCACTAAAGACAAGCAGCACAGTTTGGCTCTTAAATTAACAAAAAACATATTTGTGCTTCAGAGACTGTCAACTTTATCAGAAGAGAAGCCAGAAGGAACTTAGGCCTCCATTGATTGTCGGCTTCACCTGCGAACCTTCGATCCAGGTGTTGTCCAACGTGCCTGCTTGATCATGCAAAGACTTGAGATGAATTTCAGGGTTGTGAATGTTGATGGTTTCCTCTATCTTCAAGTAGTTTTTTTGTATCTCAAGAAATTCTGCCCACCAACACCCCCTCACACAAAAATTTGATTTTCAGTGTGTTACTCCATTTGTAGAACAAAATTATTTAAATATTAATGTAACTGGTAAATCTATAGTTGCTGTCTTGGTAAACTCTACTTTTAAAAATTTCAGCATATCAACAAGCAATTTTATATATCATGTTTATATGTATATAATCTCCAATTCATGAAACTGCATGCACCCCTGGAAAGGGAATTATATTAAAAGCAGGTAAATATTTTAGTTCTCCTTCTAGCACCATCTTCAAAAAACAACAGCCAATAAAGCAAAATAGAACAAATGCCAACCAAAAGAAAACTTTACAAACTATCCTCCAATATTCTAAATTATACTCTAAGAGAGGACCCAGAGGTACTGAATTAACCATACAGGAACTATTTCCTTGAAGTTGGTCAGGTATAAGCACTATCCTATTTCCCGATGTATAAACTGAAGTATTACTTTTTGGTAATAAATTACCTCTGATTCTCAGACATCTTTACACTGTGGACTAAGTCCACTTGCTAGCTGTGTGACTTGGGGGTCGGGGAAGGTTATTTAACTTCTCTGTGCTTCAGTCTCCTCATTTATAAAATGGAACTATATTAATTGTCTTCCTAATACATTTTTAGGGAATCAGGCACATGTAAGCACCTCCATCTCATTTGCTAGGAAATCCTATGGACATTTTATACTATTTAATTACTGCCTATGACACAATTAGCATAATCATCGTTGATTTATGATACTATCTTAATAATAACATTTCAAAAAGGTTTTGAAATATTGACTCAATGATGTAAAATATTTTGAAAATCCTTCATCCAGGGAAGTTTTATTCCCATTATTATCTTCTAACAGAACCCAACCGCCCACAAGTCCCCAATATGACCAGCCATGTTTCTGCTGCAGTACAATCCTGCCTTAGCAAGTTCACAACTAATTTACTAGCTAACTAATATCCCAGAGTCTCTTTAGAGAATTCCCAAACCTCCTACTTTCATCAACCAAAATAAATATCTTTCCTTGTTAATAAATATATAGATTTCAGACAACTACTTGCTGGTGAGCCTTGTTTTTCTAATTTATGTTTTAATTAATTTCCTCTCCACCTCACTCCATTTTGTGCATTCTTTTCCTCTCAGATGTTTGCAACACGTCCTGGGGAATAACACCTACATTTTGAATTACAGATTTGTTGACTGCATCCTTTAGGGAATTAAGATGTTAACAAAGACAAGAGTCAATCATGATCCTTTTAACATTTCTCTGAATGCTTAATCAACCATTACACATATCACTAAATGAGACAAATTTTCATTTTCTCTTCAGTTTTCACTTGAACCATGAAAATAATGGGAGTAGATTTTTCCCTGGATAGACCCAATGCATATATATATTAACACATAATGTTGTCAACAAATAACTGAGTAACTATCAGTTTTTAATTTAGATGATTCCATATGGTTATATAATTAATCTAAAACTATAATTAAAATTAAAAACTGATTGTCATTTCAGACACAGCAATTAGAAATCGTTAAGAATGGGCTTAGACATGTGAGATGTTACTTCTAAGCGATCACTAAAATAAAATTAAAAAATAAAAAGCTTTAGTTTAATTTCAAAAGGTTATACATAAAAATGATAGACTTTTAAAAACACACTTGTATATCAGAATCTTCCAGGAATATAATTAAACCCAGCACACAATGATCAAGTCTTGCTGCAGGTATAGAGCACAAGTGAACAGAAGATTGGGAAGTTCAAACAGAGACTTAGGTCTTCAATAGATTCCAATTCTACTACTTACGGAAAGATCCAACTCACCAAATTACCAAGGACAATATCATTAAGAACACCTTGATATTCTGTGCCTGCTCTTTGTTTGTAGCACATGGTTTTGGTTATTAAATGTATAAAATAGGTAGCTACTCTAAAAAGCAATGCCTTCACTTTGGTGCTAGGTATCTTCCAAACAAAATAAATACAAAATCCCATGAATGGAGTTGGGCCAGTGAGGAAATACACAAGCAAACACGAAAAGCACAGGCATTAAGCATACTCTACACTTTGAGTTGTTTGGCTACTTAGTTACCTTCCATTTTGCATTCATTTATCTTTTCATATAATTGTTATAGGGGCTATGTCAAAAATATCAGTTCACCAAATGATGTGTTCTATTTCTTTGTCATCACAAAACCATCTAAACATCCATTTTGGTAAAACATCTCTAACACATTTACTGTAAGTGTTAAACTGGTACTTTCCCTACATTCAATTCAAAGTGGATGAGACCCACAGTAGTAATTCATTATAGCAAGTGTCACTGTAAGGAAGGTTTCCCTAATTATTTCACACTAATTAATTCATACAGTAAAAGGTTCCATTTTAGTCACCTTGATACACATAGCTAATTGGGATAGTAAATTCTGCCATATTTTATTTTAAAAGTAAAAATGTCATTGGATATAGTCTTTTTTCCCCCCCACAGTGCTTTAATATTGTCAGTTGGTAAAACATGGCAGGAAAAAAAAAAAGTTTATTTTTTCAAATTCCTTACCACTGATAGCTCAATTGCTATTTACTATTTTTTTCTACACTGAACTTCATTAATTAAATGCTGTTCCAATATTTAGCTTCTCATTGTTATAGGCAGAGACACAGACTGCATAAATGGAAACCTAACAGAGCCAACTAATTAGCCTTGCTAATTTTTTTTTTTTACCCTACATGCTAAATATGTACTGAATTTTCTCTTTACTACTTTAATAGCTCATATATTAATTTTGTAGTGCTTTTTAAGAGCTGTATAGTCCTAAGTATTTAATCCTGGGATCATTTTTATCTTTGAATAACAGTCATCATCCCCCCCCACTTCTATTATAATAACTGTCATGTTTCCATGGAAACTGTGGAGAAAGAATGAAATGGTAAAACATCTCCATTTTAGGTCTAAGTTGACAGTGTGATTTTTATTAGGAGACTCAATTATTCAGACAGGTAAGAATATAGAGAGTGGTTTCATAAATTATATAGAATCTTTGATAGATGATCTTGATCCCTGACCTTTTATAAATAAGAAATTATGTTTCTAGCTAAAGGAACTTAACCCTTTCTGTTGAGAATTAGTTATTCGGTGGTGAGATTTGGGGGAGTTTTTTTTCTTCTTCTTCTTTACATTTTATTGTTTTGCTTGACTTACTGTTACCATGTAAAATAAAATAAGCAAAAATTAAAATATTCTTTACAAAGAACTAGTTATTTGTTATACTCTTGCTAAATATATTTTACTCTTTACTAAATATCACTAAACCCATACAGCTAGGTTTTAGATACACATTTACAATTTAAAAATTCATTAACGCACATAAGAGGATTTAGAGACTTCTTATAATTATAAAATCTCTTTGGGGCTTTGTCCACAGTATTGCTTACTTCCCACATTTTGCTGCTCTAAAAAACCATAAATTAAAAAGAAGCAACCAATTTTAACTTACATATAAGTTAACTGCTATGTGACTCACTAAAGGGATCCAGAGGAAACCGGTTATAATGCTTGCTTCTAGCAAGGAAGATTTACCTCTTGCTCTGTATACATTTTAAATTATTTGATTTTTTAAAAAGTATAGGTGTTATTTATTTAAAGAGAAATGCAGTCTCCTGAAATAAAGATTCTAGCTGATAAAAAGTCATGGATTTAAAAGAGGCTTTAAGTAGTTGAGTAAAATGTTAGGATTTTACTGTGTGGCTTTTCACAGAGAAAACAGAGACAATTTATTTTTGCTTTTCTCACAATAGAAATAAGGGACAGTTTATAAAGTAGGAAATTTTTCCTTAATATTTACTCTATGAAGATGGAGAAATGGACCAATGACTGAGAAAATGGATGCCCTTTGAAATTGCTAGCAATCACCCTTAACTTTTGGTGCTTCCCACTAAAGAATTACAGGTCAAAGACAAGAAACACTGAAGTTCATTACAACAACAAAATTAAGATCTTGGCAAAAACAGAAATAAATAGAAACACAAGTGACATGGATATAAAGCTTCTGCCCCAACCATCTGATAGGGAAGTTGCTTAGGTAAAAAAATTTTTTAAATCGATGGTTTATTATGTTTTCTAAAACTCACAATGTGGTCTCAGTCTCTTTAAAACCTAAAATAAGAAATAAATTTCTAATGCAAATTAAGTTTGACATCCAAACAAATACATAATATCTTTTCCTTTTATATAAATATTGAATGTCTTGGTGAGCCACCACCTCTATGAAGTATTTATTGGTGTCTGGAAATTTTTTTTTTTAAGTTTAATTGGTATTATAAGCTAAGTTCTCATCTTTGACTTCCTCCTAAAATAATAAAAAGTCCTGCTGAGATATGAACATAGATAAAAAGCTTGATGTGAAAATCATTCTTAAGGAATTATACAGCTTGTTTCTAACTTAATGTGCTACTCTCTTAGAATAAGATGGGAACGGTGCAAGATTACATAGAGCAGGTTGTGAGTTAAATAATGTGCTTATTACAACAATCATGCCCTTACTTTTTCTACTAAAAAAGATCTAGAAGCAAAGAGACCCAGTAGCAGTCACCCCTCTTCCTTAGCACCATTTCTGGCTAAGAGGAATCATGGTTCCTTGAGAAATGGCTGATTTCAGGTTCAGGGGAGGAAATACACACAGAGAACCTGGGACATCTTGTTCAGAAAGCAAGGGAGCTCTTGGCAACTGAGGGATTGTGTTAAGAGGAAACGAGGAGCCAACATGATTCACTGAATGTATAAAAATCTACACATTCATAGTAATACAAAAAATGATTTAAAAACCCACTTCCATTTGTCACTAAGTGGTAACTATGGCACCAATTACTTACTCTGGAAATTGGTGATTAATGGGAAAGAATAAAAAGTATTCATCCTGTCTTGAATGAACAGTTTGAGGGTAAACAGTCTATCAGATTCTTAATTGATGATGGAGAGTATTTAGAGAAGAATTCCAGTTAACAGACATTGAAAGAATGATGGAATAGGATAAGATCATATTAAAAGCCTAATGAGATAGTTGATTCAGGCAGTGATCATTATTGGTATAAAAACATTTAACAAAAGGTGGGAAACATTACAACAAAAGGATCAGGCTATCACCTCCTTATCCACTGTTTCAATTTCAACTAGCTGAAAGTGGAAATGTGCCTGGTAAGGTCCTATTTGCCTTCTGTTATAACGCAATACTGAAGTACACTGAACCTTCTATGAAGTTTTCTTACCACAAAAAGTTGATTATAAATCTAATCAATCCTTTAGGTTTGATGATCCTTTACAACAAATACAGAGGATACAAAGATACAAGGTGGATGACACCATTTACAAACAATAAGACAAACCTGAAATGGGGGAGCTGCATCAGGACAACTGATTCATTTCTTGAACAACCTAATAGGGCTATTAAAGAGGTTCTTCTAGATCAAAGGAGACTTAAGAGGCATAACCAATATGCAATGGATGAGATGTATTTTGATCCCAAGTCAAACAAATAAACCATTAAAAAGAGATGTTTCAGAAAATTCAGGAAAGTTGAATAATGCCTACATGTTCTTTTTGTTAGGTGCAATGAAATAATACCACTTGCAGTGACATGGATAGACCTAGAGATTGTCATACTGAGTGAAGAAAGTCAGACAAAGACAAATATCATACGATATCACTTATACGTGGAATCAAAAAAAATGGTACAAATGAACTTATTTATAAACACAGAAACAGAGTCACAGATATAGAAAACAAACTTATGGTTACCAAGGGGGAAAGGGAGGGAGGAATAAATTGGGAGATTGGGATTGATATCTACACACTACTATATATAAAATAGATAACTAATAAGGATCTACTTTATAGCAGGGAACTCTACTCAATACTCTGTAATGACCTATATGGGAAAAGAATCTAAAAAAGAGTGGAGGGCTTCCCTGGTGGCGCAGTGGTTGAGAGTCTGCCTGCCGATGTAGGGGACACGAGTTTGTTCCCCGGTCCGGGAAGATCCCACATGCCGCGGAGTGGCTGGGTCCGTGAGCCATGGCCGCTGAACCTGCGCGTCCGGA
This sequence comes from Delphinus delphis, assembly GCF_949987515.2. Lineage (NCBI taxonomy): Eukaryota > Metazoa > Chordata > Mammalia > Artiodactyla > Delphinidae > Delphinus > Delphinus delphis. The sequence goes on along the minus strand of NC_082698.1, from coordinate 40,068,981 downwards.
GCCTGTGCTCCGCAACGGGAGAGGCCACAGCGGTGAGAGGCCCGCGTACCGCAAAATAAATAAATAAATAAAATAAAAAAGAGTGGAGATTATATATATATATATGATTCACTTTGTTGTACAGCAGAAACTAACAGAACATTGTAAATCAACTACACTCCAATAAAAATTATATATATATATATATTCTGATTTAATAGAATATATTTAAATTTCCAGATTTTCTGCAGTTTGGGTTGTTTTGATTACTTGAACATTTTAATTAACTTGTTTTTATTTTATAAAAGTTACATGGAAAAATTATTAATTTTCAAAAAAATAGAATGAAGTACTGAAAATAAATAAGGCTTTGTTTTATACTTTAGAAAAGCGTGAGTTCTTGCTGATACTCCTGGTCCTCACTATCATTAGTATCCACACAACAAAACTAGTTTGGACTATTTGAACTTTCTAGTTGTTAAGATTTTTCATAAGCAGGGGCTTATACTATATATATATATATATATATATTTTTTTTTTTTTTTTTTTTGCGGTACGCGGGCCTCTCACCATGTGGCCTCTCCCGTTGCAGAGCACAGGCTCCGGACGCGCAGGCTCAGCGGCCATGGCTCACAGGCCCACCCGCTCCGCGGCATGTGGGATCCTCCCGGACCGGGGCACGAACCCGTGTCCCCTGCATCGGCAGGCGGACTCTCAACCACTGCGCCACCAGGGAAGCCCTATACTATATATTTTATAGCAAACAGATACTGTCTATGTCTTTAACAAATGCAGAGGTAAACCCATAATGATAAGCATCTATGGTGATTACAGGATTATTAAAGCTTTCAAATTCTGAAGAGGTAGCTTCAGAATATAAATGAGAACACTCATTAAATAGGTGGCTCTAAAAAGCTGACAAGCAGTCCCCAAACCTAGGGTAAGTTTATTTTTTGCTTTTGTTGAATCTATAAACATTGACTTCAAATATAACCTGATCAGGGTCACTCTTTTGAAATGCAGGTGAAGGCTTGTGATCAATTAATATTGATAAGTGGCAAATGGAAATCAGTCTACCAGGACCTGAGGGGTTTGGGAGAATGACTGAAATTCTTAATCTTATTCAGCCTCTCCAGTCACAGATATATACCTCCAGGGGGAGAGAGGGAGAACTGCTAAGGATAAAGGAAGTTTTAAACTATACTTTATCAAAACGTTGTTAGCAACCACATCTTACAGCATTATAGAGAACAGAATCCATAGATATTTACAAACAAATCTACACAAGCTAAATGCTCCCTTGGCTCAAAACATTCCTGTAGTTTTTTTTATACAGAAGAATGTTTTGGTAAAAATAGTTAAAATCCTTAGGCTGATATTGATGCCCCTTCTAAGTGCTCATATAGAATTCCATACTTCCCCTCATTAAATAACACCGCAATCAACAATATAATTGCTGCATTTATTAGATTTTAAGTTTCTCAAGAAGAGAACATATCTGTTTTGTATTCTCTTTGCTTAGTACATGGCTGTCATATTTCAACTTAAAAAAACGTTGACAATTTTTCACAATAATGATGTACTGTCCTTTGATATGGAAATGACTACACAGACATTTGTTTTGCATATTGATAGATGTGTCCCTTGCCCCTCTCACTTTCTTTTGTCTTATCCTTGAATTCAACTGCATGCATTTTAAGGTACTTAGTTGACCAAGAGGGTGTAATCTGTAGCCACAAGGTAAGTCTAACTATTCAATGCACACAATAAAAAACATATATTTTTTAAAAGTAAAATGAAAGTACAATGAATACTACAACTGAATTGGGAGGGAGGCATTTATATTGATTTATTAGTTTCCAAATCTTTTTGGCTACAGATACATTTTTCATCATAGCCATCCTTAACACACACACACACACACACACACACACACACACACACACACACGGGAAAAAACTAACAAATCAATACTACTACGTATGATGCACCTGAAATAATAAAAATGTTGGTCATGATACACTACATGAACTTTACGATCCCTAGTGTTTTGTAACCCACAGTTTGAACAACACTCTAAAGGTTTATTCTTTTATAATAATCCCAGCAGTCTACTATCTTAAATTTTTTTTTTTTTCTGTACGTGGGCCTCTCACTGTTGTGGCCTCTCCCATTGCGGAGCACAGGCTCTGGACACGCAGGCTCAGCGGCCATGGCTCACGGACCTAGCCACTCCACGGCATGTGGGATCTTCCCGGACCGGGGCACGAACCCATGTCCCCTGCATCGGCAGGCGGACTCCCAACCGCTGCGCCACCAGGGAAGCCCTATCTTAAATTATTATTCTCCTTGGAGTCTTTTTAATAATCCCAGATCCTATGTACTCCCCAATTCCTGCTAACTTTCTTGCACAGAAATTTCAACATTTTCTGCATTTCAAATGTTGAGGTTGTACAGATGCCAACATCTCATCAATTGACATGGCTATGTCTCTCTAATTATTTCTGGCTCTTTCAGTTAATCAGCAAGGAGTCAAATTGACCAGGGTCGGGCTCTTGAAAGCACATGGGGAATAGTAATCATGTCAATAGGCAGCAGGATGACAATACAGCATTGTGTGGGCAGAATCCATTGTTTGTGATTACCACAAAGGTGGAATTTAAAGAATGCCGTGCCCTTTATTTCTATACGTTAATGAAACCATGTTGACAGAACTTGTAATGTAAAAATGCTACTATTTGGAGGAACTGTCAAATCTGTGACTTCTAGTCTTCTAAAGCACTTCATTTTTGCCTGCAGCACATTGTTCTCTTTTGTAGTGCATTCAATTTCACCATATACACTTGTATTTTATTACCAATGTAATATCAATCCTCTATTATAGATGTTAGTTTCACCTAAAATCTGTTTTTGTGTTTTCTATCTTAATACAATGCCATGTTTTACCAGTACAACCCAAGGGGTTATATGAATAGAAAGAAAATTCATTGTATTATACACAAAGTAATTACATTTGAGACTATTATAGTGACTCAGCATCTAATGTGAAAAATGTCAGTCAACGATGTGTGGAACAAACTGAGACTGTGTATTTTCCCAGCTTTGGCAAATTTACTAACTCCAACATCTCAAAACAACAACAAAGTTTTAGCATCCTGGTGAGCCAGATTCTCCCAATGAATTCATTGTCCCATTACACTTAAAATTCTGCTTCTTTGAAGGAGAAGAATTTTTTAAAATCTTGAGTATTAGGGAGAAATGTAGAAATCTTAATTGAATGTGGATAAATTATTTTGTATAATTTGTATCCTAGCAACTGAATTAAATTTTGGTCAACACTGCGCTTCTGGAACTCAGTCTTGTCTGATGCCAACTGTGACACTTTTATCACATCTAAACTTTTCTCCTAGAAGTGAAAGTACAGGAAAGTAAGGCTCATTTTCAACATCAGATTAAATTCTGTACTCTGATACTAATAAAATTTTAGTGTCCCCTCTCCTCCACAGTTTTGTATTTATTTGTCTTCTCTTTATACCAATGGTTCTCAACCAGGGGAGATCTTGTCCTCCCTCCACACCCTAATTCCCCTAGAAAATATCTGTCAACGTCTACTGACATTTTTGATTGTCATGATTTGAGTGGTGGGTGTATGGTACTGGCATCTACTAGTGTAATCTAATGGGAAATAAATATTTGGTCTTTGTCCCTGTTCCTGGCACAGAGCTCCTAAAACCCTTGTAATCCCTGAAGTGATAAATGCCTCTTTGGCATGCTAATGAGATGACTGGTGGCTGGGGGTCCCTAGATAGTTTCAGGATGGGGGCTGGGCACCAGAGAGAGCAAGGCATGGTCAGAGGGTTGGAACTTTCAGCTCCACCCCCAACCTGTGGACAGGGGTAAGGAATTGAAGGTTGTCTTCAATCACAGGGGTCAATTATTTAATCGATTGTGCCAACATAATGAAATCTGTCTACATAAAAAAACCTCTAAATAATGGGATTAGGAGACCTTCAGGGTTTTGCTCATATATGGTCCTAGTACATGTCATCACTCAAAAAAGCACCATTGGTCATTTGGTCTGTTATAAAGGTGTCATCTCTTCAACGGTCTTTTTTATCTCAAGGCAACATTCTGTATCCCATTTGAAATGAAGAATTGTTATACAGACTAAAGCATATTCTTCATCATTAATTTAATTGTACGTGTAATATAATAAAGTTAAGAGGCTTAAGAGGAAAAACCATGAGCCCCATCCAGAGGAGTGTCCAAAATTAATCTCCTTACCAGCATGGTGAGCAAGGGACCTTGACTTGGAAGAACAAAGTCATTTTCAGTAAAATGTATGTTTTACTAAATTTTTATATTTTGACAAGCAAGTTTTACAAGCACAATAAGCACACTGTGCTTAAAAAAATAAAGCAGAGCCATTTTAACAAAAAACTTAGAAAAACTGATGGGGAATATCACCCTATGAGTCATACCTACCAAGTCCTTAAACGGAAAGAGATCTTAATCATTTTAGGAAGCTGCTTTATCCCCTTTGTGAGGATATTAGGATCATTACTATGCAATACGCTCAATCAGTAACTTACCTAGGTTGTCTAAAACGTTTGAACAGTTTCTGAATATTAGAGTAATAGGCTGGTTTCCTGAAGTAACTAATACAGTTTATAAAGTTGACTAGTGTTTGCAATTCACGCATTGGAGGAAACTGGTGTGATACACACAAATGTCTGTGAGCAACAGCCATGCTTGACTTTTATGATACCTCATCTTTCTCAAATAACAATTTAAAGACATAAATTAACATGGTGTATTATGTTCATTGTATCAAAATGATTTATGCTGCCGTTTTAATTCATTATTTAAAAATTATTTCTTTCTAAAAGGATTCATGGGGGAAATGTTGGTATAACATTTCCAGTTTCAAAGGCACTCTATAATTTTCTAATGGCATTTTGTTGAAAGATAGCATGGCTTATTATCATATCTAAATGTCACATTGGCAAGAGAAAATTGTATGTATAATGATGAAAATGGAAACTGCTCTGTTTCTAAAGGCTAATTTATTGAACTACTAAGAGTTATCAAAACATACTTCAAGCAAAACTGCATGATTTTTAAGTATTTTGAATAAAGTAAGCACTAACAATAATACTTACAGGTTCTGAGAGGAAAGAAATATAACTTAGTGACTTTTATTAAGATATAGATCCACAAAATATTCCAGGATCCTTAAGGGTGTTTTCTATTGACAGTCACAAAGATGTCTTCATTATCAATTTAGAAAACAGCAAAGGTGAAAATATTGTTTATATAAAAGGGAGTTATGTTTCTAAAAGAATGGCTTGTTAACTTCCACAGTCTAAGCATTTGAACTAGAAAGGATTTCAAAATGATCATTTTTACAGATTAGAAAACAGGTCCAGAGGTGGTAGGCTCCAGACCTTATGCTTAAGATCACATGGAGAAGTTGATGTCATTGCTCTGACTAAGGCCCAGGTCTCCCAACTCCAAGGAAATATTCCTCTTGCTATGTGAGCATGACTTTGCCAGAAGGACCTCTTTCAGCACTAAGCATCCGCCTTGCTCTCACTAGGTTCATAGGTTTTCTCTCTAGAATGGCCCAATCTTGAATGTAAAGCAGGATTAGAATTATGCTATATGCTATCTTCACTCCTGTGAGAGAGACTCCCGTCACTGAAGAAGAAAAGGTATTTTAGCCACATATTATTATTTTTCTATTGAAATTACTGAGAACACAAGGGATCTATTACTAATAATACTAATAGATACTATTCTTTTTGCTTTTTAAAGGTACGATATCACAACAGGCTCTAGAACATAACAAAACCTAACAAAAAGACACATGCACTGGATTGCTGTCTTTTCTATGGAAGTTTGGGGCTCTGGAAAAGCTGACCTTATCGCCACACAGGACTTAAATATCCTTAGGATTTAAAGAGCTCTTGATGTTTTGAAAGTAATTTCCGATTGTTGCTACCTAATATGACAACAGTGGAAAAGAATCATCCTTCCTTTTCAGAAGAAGACAGAGTCAATAATCAAATGGCTTGTCTGCATCCACCAAGCAAGTCAGCAGCACTAGATTTTCAATTATCTTTAGTCCTCTGCTCTGTCAATTAGAAAAGGTTGCATGCAAGGGCATACTGAGATCCACCTTTATAAAGTCTTGCTACTTAGGGAGTCTTAAAGATAAGTGCAATGGAGAAGAAATTAGCAAATGACCTTTGAGAGTTTTAAAATTTTTAATGAAACAAATAAAAATACTTCTACCCAAGACCAAGTAGTTTTATCCTGAAGATCATTTTTTAAAAAAAATCAGTCTCACTGCCCTTGAAAGAAAAAATTTACTTTGATGCTCTCTGTAGTCACAAGTCACACTAAAGTCTTAATCTGCTAGCATTGGTGGCCTTAGAAACTCTTCTATACTTCTTCCCAGCCTGATTACATGTACTAGAATTTGAAAAGCAAACAGCTCTTGCACAGCTGAAAGCCAACTTATTAGTTCAGGGCGAACTGCTGCAAGTTTTTCGAGTCTCCTGTACTTTGTCCTGCCATAAAATGGACAACAATTTTTATTGCCCAGAGAATGGGATTGTCTTCTGACTATTCAACCTGAGAAGTGGTCAGCAAGTTCTAATTCTGGTTTGAGGGCTATTTCATACCATTCTTAGTGTTCTTTCCATTTAATTGGCATATAGTTCCCAGTTTGAGACAGGATATTACTCACTTGAATTCTTTCCATAGGGGGAAAAACAATTTTCCAGGCTCATTTCCCTGAGAATTGCTTAGATCAAAACCAAGTTGGTTGAAGTAAGTTGTTGATAAGATTGTGGGAATACTAAGATCTTTACTCTAAAATGCTTGGCAGAAAAACACTAATAAGAAAGGCCAAAATTTCAAAGTCAGGGTGTTCAAAAGAGCAACCCCATGTGCATTTGATTGTGCATTTAAAATCTCATGTTAGTTAGATGCTAGACGACCCTGGGGCATTTGGGAAGATGTTACCAAACAATACATCCCTTTTCTGATTTGCATAGCCTCATGTATTTTGAGGTGCATTTGATGAGTGAATTTTCAAAGGTCGGAGCAACATAGGTAGTTCCCTCTGCAAGTCAAAGAGCACAGAGCAACCGTCAGATAACCGTTTGATTATCTCTGGTAATCAAATGTAACGAGAGAACATCAATGCTGTCACATTGTGTCAAACAACAAAGCTGGCACCAAAAGTAATCCTGAAAATATCAGACTAAAATGTTCCTTTGCAAATAGCCTTGTAAACAGAGGGGAGCTTTAAATCAGTGAGGACTAATTATAGAAATAGTAATAAACTATTTATTTGGACTACATCAAAAGGGCCAAAAGAGTGGCCCATACGCAGGCAACATTCTTTATAGTTCTAGAGTCGGGAGAAGTGAGCGGTGCTTCGCTGGTTCAGCAGCAATAAGTCAGAGTCAACCCTGGTGCATCTAAATGTTTCGTGCGTCACTCTTTTCCTGGGTGATGATGCTACAGGTCCTGCTTTGTAGACTTAGCCTTACTTCTGGCTTTTTACCATAGTTTCATCTTTCTTGTTTACTTTTAACTTTTCTTTTTGTATTATGTGCATCTACGATGAGAGTCCCTTTTCTGGGTCGAGGCGGAGAATAAGTGAACATTTTGCACTGAGGTACATGGTGAGGGGAGTAGGCCAGGCCAAAAATGGTGATTCCGAGGGGGGTTTGCCTATTAGTGCCTTCTTGTTCAGTGCTGCTTTTTCCTCTCTGTGCTCAGGGGAAGGCTCATGTTATCTCTGGAGAAGGAACTTATATGCAAATTTATGCTATGATGTTAGGAAAAAATGTTTAATTCCTCTTAGGAGAATTTTTAAGTTTTATATTTCTTTAGAGAGAGGACAATATTTAAACCTAAAGAAATACTACATAATGTGAGACAGAAAAGTGAAAACCTTCTTAACTAAGAAATCACTTCCATGGACATTTAGGTTGCTTCCATGTCCTGGCAGAATGGAAAAGGAAGATGTGGTACGTACATACAATAGAATATTACTCACCTACAAAAAAGAATGAAATAATGCCATTTGCAGCAACATGGATGGACCTAGAGATTGACATACTGAGTGAAGTAAGTCAGACAGAGAAAGACAAATGTCATATGATACCGCTTATATGTGGAATCTCAAAAAATGGAACAAATGAACCTATTTACAAAAAAGGAATAGCATCACAGATGTAGAAAACAAACTTATGGTTACCAAGGGGGAAAGGGAGGGAGGGATAAATTGGGAGATTGGGACTGACATATACACACTACTACGTATAAAACAGATAACTAATAAGAACCTACTGCATAGCACAGCAAATGCTACTCAATACTCTATAATGACCTATATAGGAAAAGAGTCTATAAAAGAGCGGATATATGTATATGTATAACTGATTCACTCTGCTGTACAGCAGAAACTAACACAATATTGTAAATCAACTATATTCCAATAAAAATTAATTTAAAAATTAAAAAAATATAACTTCACAAAGTGGTATAACCTTTACCCAGGGATATGGTCTGACTTCTTTGAAGTTCTGCTTTTGTCTATGAAACTTAAAAGGACCTGAGACCCTCTTGCTTAAACTCCCTCAATCTTATACTCTCTCCTTCTTTACTGGATTTAACATGTTCATCTCTCTCTCAATACTGATGATCCATAATCATCCACTACACATTTCTGGCTATTTTCCTTGAAATTTCTTCTAATTCTGTATAAGTTTATTGACTCTTACTTCTTCAAATCAGATTCATTTTCAATACATTTAGGGGACTTGATCCCTACCACTCCATCCTAAGATGAAAATGAACCAGTGGTTTGATAAATTCAATTGCCACTTGTTAATTAACACACTAGAACTCTCAACAACATACAATATCACGGTCTCCTCCTCCATTCTTGAAACACACTCCGTTTTTGTCTTCTGTGATGCCGTCTGGTTTTCCTTCTACTCTCTTCTCTCGTTTTCAGTCTTTGGCTGTGGATGTTTTTGTGTGAAATCCTTTCCTTTTCCCTGATTTTTACATGCTAAAGTTCCTCAAGAATCAATCCTCAGTGCCATACTCCTTTCATACACTGCTTTCTCTCTCATCCACATCTTTAATTACCACTTACCATCTAAATTCTCATTATTCTCACATAAATACCAACCTCTTCTCTGAGTTCCAGACCTGCCTAACCATGTCTCAAAATCACCTCATATTTAACCTGAGCAAAAATCAAGTCATGATTATTCCACTCTCCAAATCTGGCAACCATCCCTCTCTGTCTTCGTGAAAGCTACTGCCTGCCGCTGATTTCCAGACCAAACATCCTTGCATCATCCCTGACCTTTCTCCCCTTCATCGCCAATATCTATTTCCTTAAGGAGACCTATTGGCTTTGCCACCTAACTAGCTCTCAAATGCTTTTCTCTCCTCACACTGCTCTCGTTCTAGTCCTGTGTCTACCATCAGCTTTTACCAGGAAAATATTCTGGTTGTTCTCCTTGCTTTCACTTTTTCACTCCTCCAATCAGAGGAAAGAGTGTTTAATTATAAACCAACTCATCTCATTTGCTAGCTTACAAGCCTGAAGTGCTTTCTTTAACTCCTTAACATCTGATCTCCATCTTGTATATTCTAAGTCCCAGCCATATTGGTACCTTGGTTCCTTGAATATGTAATGTTGTCTCCTATCTTGGGGGCTTTGTACATGTACTTTTGTTTGTCTGTCTAGAATGCTATCTACACTTCCTTACCCAACTAATACCATCTAATTCTTTCCCAGTCAGTTCCAGCTAATTCTTCAAAATTCAGCTCAAATATAGTTAAAATGTTACTTCCTCAGGGAAATCTTCGCAGAATAATTAATGTGTCTCTCTCTCCTCCACTGGACCACAGGTACCATGAAGGCGAGGAGCATATCTGTTTTATTCATTGCTTTATATGTAGCATTTTGTAGGCACACAGAAAATATTTGTTAAATATATGAATGTATATGACAAATTGAATGAACATGAATGATGCTGTTACATCATGGGCTGCCGGATCATTGCAGGAAGTCTTTAAATCTATCTATCTATCTATCTATCTATCTATCTATTGATCTATCTATCTATCTATCAACCTACCTACCTACCTACCTATCTACCAAGTAATGTAGATTAAAAAACATGACCACACTCAGAGATTTACAGAGATTTTGCCATAAGAAAGAGTTCCTAATGGAAAACAATATAAGAATCAACTTAGATCATAAATAAATGCACTGATGAATCTATATTCATATAGCTGTTAGAGCTTCTCAACTGAAGGGCTTAGATATGAATCCCTTCAGCCTTCAGAGCAGTAGGATAGAATCTAGGGCAGCTGAGCCAATTGGTACCATATTCTATACCCATTTTCTATGAGTGTCATGACATAAAATAATTTGAAAATTGCTGTTAGATGGGAACAATTTAGAGGTTTTTTGTTGTTGTTTGGTGTTTTGTTTTTTTTTTTTGAAAAAGTGATCAGGAATTACTTTCAAAGGCACAGTAAATTGAATCAACAAGGGTACAAATTGAATCAGTCTGAAATACTAGGCTCCACTCATTGTGTTATCAGGTCCTCACCAAAATGATGTTTAAGAAGTATACATAATTGTATCATAAGTGTTTATAATATGATGGGTGCTAAACTGAAAAAAGCAGGATATAAAGTTGTAAATGACTATAAGTATAATTTTAAAACACAAAGATAGTTAATAGCAGTTGTACTTGATTTGTTTAGACTGTGATTTTTATTTTTTTAATCTATATCACTGTATTATTTCTATTAAAGTGAAAATATAAAACGTTTTAATTAAAAATAAACATCATTATAAATAAAACACTGACTTTAATTTGTTGTTTTGTTTCTCTGCTCTATATGACCCTAATCTCAGAATATAGCTGTGGTATATGTAAATCACATTATTGGAGAGCCACCTTTATATTAAAAATTCCTATGATTATAATAAATATAAATATAGTATATTTCAACTTAACTTGCTAATATATATAGGTTTTTTATTCAGAAAAAGAGATGTTTTGCCTATGACTGCTGAGTACAATATTCAACAATAAGAATGAAATGATACTATAACTTGAAAATATTTCATTTAAGAAGTACTCTGTGTTCATATATCAGAAATACTTAGAATGAAATAGAACATCTTCATTTTTCTATTTGATTTTCTGGATGGTTATTTATTTATGTTTTTTACAAGACAAGGTGTAAATATAGAGATAGGTCTCTCTACCAAAACAGTATTTTATCATACTAAGTATCATAATTTATTCTTAGAAGTAAATATTGAAAATCATCATGGAATTACACATCAGGCTCCCTACTAAACTGCAAGATCCTTACTATTGGAAAATATGTTTTCTATTTGCTATGCACACTGTAAAATACAACGCCTGACTCATCATGAGTAAATTTCTAAATATTTATTAAATGAATGAATACATAGTCTCTAAGGAAAATAATGTGTACGTTTCATCATATATGCTACTTTCTGCTCTAAATAAGGTTTAATGAGCCTTACCTTCCATCTAAGGTTGTCTCTTCTAATGTCTTTGTGGTTATAACTTCATATTTTAAAAAGAGAAGTCCTTAGTGGATAATTAGCAGCAATCAAGAGAAGCTTAAACATGTCATAAAGGTAAAGTTTCTGTCACGAATAGTTTTCTTTGTAGGAACTATATCTCGTGAGACAAGCTAAGGGCACATATCCTGCAGCAGAGCAGTTTTGAGAACCATTTCACTGGGATATTTCTTTCAAGTCAATCTTCTTGGACCAGCCATCCAAACTGAATGCTTGGTATGGTTTCTCTGAAAGGGATGGTCTGTTTTCTGCCATTGAAGCCTGGTTGTGCTAATAGCTAATAAGTTTCTTATGATTGAGTTTCTAAATGTCTCAACTGAATCGATTTTTAAAGTCAGTCCTACTTTTTTCTTTTTACTGCAAATAGGCATAGTCAATGAGGCAATACCAACAATTACTTCACGTGCATAAATAATATGATCATTATAGTTGGGTTTTAAAAAATATTAATCTTATCTTTAGTGGATTTTGCAAAATCAAGCGGACTTTGAAAAATAAAGCTCACACAGTGGAGCCAAATCATGACTTCAATTCTAAATGGTACAGAATTTGCGATCTGTATAGAAATTTAGAGGCATTAACAAAATTACCCAGGGAATTTAGATCAGAGGCCATTCCTGGATTTCCTGCAATGCTGGCAAAACTTATAAGTTCCTTAAATACAAAGTGAAGGCATAACGTACTTAAGGGGAAGAAATCCAACACAGAGAAAAGAGTGCTAACACAAATAGATGTTTAAATCTGTTAGTTCAACTAAAAAGTTTTCCCTGGGGAATAGTTTACAGTTTACCTACTCTGGGTGATAGGATCCCTAATTAAAAAGATGCTTTCAACTTCAGAAATCTTCAGATGTTCATTATTTATTAGAAAGCTATAAAATGCTAACAGTGTAGAAAGCATCACAACACCTGCTCCAGTATTTACTTATTTATTTAGCTATTTTGAGGAATAAAGTTTACATTATCAATCTCTCTGGAATTTAGATCAATGATCCTAGACTTTTTTTAATCAAGTTATTCCCATTTTCTAAATAATAATCAATATTAAGGTATGTGGGTTATGTACTCATTTGGATTTAGTATTAATTGAATAGAAAAATTCAAACTAATTTATCCTAGTTGATTTATATTCAAGTATAAATATAATGGCTAATTTGTAATCTATTAAATTTAATAGTTCAAATAACAATACTTAGATGTAGGTCATCATTTCATTGCCCGTTTTGTTCTTTAATCATAATTGAACTTTCTTTTAACTAAATGTTTCTATTTTTATAAAATTGATATTTATGGATATTTTCCAGTCTAGGTTTAATTTTACAACATTCTACTAAATTGAGACCAGTTTGCCTACATAAGATTAAAGACTCCTTGCCCAGATAAAATTAGTTTACATAATACATATGCAATAATTGTGTATAAATCAAACCATCTAGCAAACGCATTAGGGTATATTTCCAATGATTACTTCTACAAACAACACCATCCACTTTTTTTATAGCCCTTTATAATTTACCAAGTATTTTTACATATCACCATTAATTAAATCACAAAAATAATATTTCATAGATAAGATAATGATACTGAGAGACAGCTGTTAAGACATGACCAAAATCACTTGGTTGGAAATGACAGAGCCCGGAACAGAACTCGAGGCTTCTGGTCCTCATTCAGAATCATGTTTTTCATACTGATGGATTCTCTTCCAATGTGAAGAACTGTTGCCACACCTATCTTCTAAATTGTCTGAATCTGAATTTCAGTGTATTTGTTTTACTTCCTACCTTTAGTTGAAGCATGTGCAAGTGAACCCATAAATGCCCAGAATTCATGAGATACACACACAGTTTAACCTTTGTAAGGCCAACAGTACACTGAGAAGGATATAACTAATTCATAATTGCTTTCCTGCCACTGATCAATTTTAAGCCAGTGACTGGCCTCGACTTTGGGTAGAGTAAATAGGAGTTATACGAAAACTTTCATTAGAGAATCTGTCTAAAGTTTAACAGAGAAACAGAAATAGATCAAAGAATATTTTAGTTTAAAAGACCTTTGACTTTTCCAGTAACTCTACAAATATTTAAATAGTTGCTCAGGTAGATTCTAGACAAATTTTAAAGATTAGCACTAATTGTATATATAAAGACACATTTATATAAAGTGGTGTGTGTGTATATGTATATATACAAATATAAATACATATAAAACGACCCATAGTAACCTTAATTGAATATATAAACTCAAGAAAAACTTTGCTGCCATAAATTATAAATATGAGCTTTTATACTGCAAGAAAATGTTCCTCTAGGGATAATGTCTAATAATAAAAAAGTGTTAACTTTTAAAACTGATAAGGTACCTTAAATGGCCCCCCTCTACCATCTCAGGATGACTAGTGTAACTACCAGAAACTAAAGTCTAAACTTAGCATTAATATGTATTTTAACCTAATGTAGAAAATCAGAAAATTAATACCAATCAGCCACAGTACAGGCAATACTGAGGACTGTGTGGAGTTTGATGTTAAAACTGGCTTTGTGTAATTTCCTCCGCAAATCTTAGCAGAGGCACTGCTGGCATTTGACTACAGGATGTAAGTCTGTGTCCCTCCAAGGAACAGAGGAAACAAAAGCAAACTATATAGAGAAGAAAATGTGAATATCTTTATACAGCTTTGAAAATAATACAATTTTATCAGTCAAAATGAATAATAGTAATTAGTCAATTAGTACTAGCCCAAATTTTTAATCTTCATAGGCTCTCAAGGCAAAAGAAATTATTTTATTCCTTTTGTTTTTTAGGTGACTACAAGACCAACCAATCAAATTCTTCCCCTGCACTATCTACTTACTGATATTTGTTGATTTAATGCTTCAGGTATCCTGTATGATATCAAATACTAAATTGGTTTTACTTAAGTTACTTTCTTGGGAGAAAGAGGAGAATTAAATAGATTACACTTTTTAAAAAAAGTAACCTAACAATTTTGCAGAAAAAGCCAATCTCAAATTACTTCACATTTTTTGTTTAAAAAAAAGTTAAAGCTTTGTTTTAAAGTAAATTATTCTAGTAGATAAAAAGGTACTTTGTTATACAAAAATGACAATTAATGGCATATGTACTATCTCATATCATTATGATAACTTAGTGTCATTGAAATTGTGAACTAAAATTCATTTTATGGCAAGACAAGAAAATTCAAACAAAAATTTTACTCTGCCCTTTGGCCTCCTCTCTCCCCTCACTGTGCCTGTGTATCTGTATTATGCATCGACCAAACCTTCCCCATAGGCAGAAATATCTGCTGAACCAAAAAGAGCAACATTCTCCTAGCGTCAATAAGACAACTCCTTAATGATAACTTTCCTGCTTGAACTCATAAGGGGTCATATGACACTTAGATCTGGATTATGTCAATAATACATCATTTGATGTACAGCCCTCTGTCTCAAATAACTTGTTTAACTGTGCCTTGACTTCTAATAAGCAGAACAGTTCTCAGAGCTTTCTGAGCTGCTCTTCCCAGGTTATAATCCTCAAATTTGACTTGAATAAAATTTTCCACTTCTTTTTTAGATCCACTGATTAATTTTCATCGACAAAGTTCAATGTAAAGCAACGGTGTATTCACGAGAAAATATTTCCAGCGTTATTATTTTTCATACAATTTCACAAGCAACTGGTGAACACAGCCGCAATTCATTCAGAAAGTGTTTTCAGTGGAAGAAATAATGTGTTAACATTCAATTGTTTTACTGGATTTTAAACTAACCATTTTCCCTTGTGCAGATGATCTTCCTCACAAAATTAAGGTTTCATGTTCAAGGAGAGAGGTACTTACTAAGCAAGTATACTATGTAATAATTACCTTGAATAGCTTGCTTATTTTACTCTTAAGTAGCTACTTTCTTCCTGTCAGAGTGTAGAGCTTTAAGTCCAACAAAATATTTGATCGCATTTCTATTCAAAATTGTTTTTTGAAAATCAAAATTAAGACCCCCCAAAATTTCACTTACTTTGCTTTAGCTTCTGCATCTTCATATGCTTTATTAGAAACATCATCCAGTCCTCCAATCAAATGCTTGAAAGAGCTGTCGGAGGAAAAACACAGTGATTAGGATAAATCCTCTGCAAAACTGTGACAATGACAACCTAGTCAATGATATATTGAAACAATCTGAAAGGATCTAAATAAAAATGAATTCAAACATTTAATCTAGGTACATTATTAAGAAACTTATGTGATAATGATATAAATTGAGAGCAGGGACTTCTTTTAAAGTGCTGTGAGATTTTACGTTTTAATTTTAAACCTCTATAATGTTAATACATGCAAATGGCTTTGTGTGTTGTGAGTATTAAAAAACAAAATAGGCATGAAACATATAGCATGTTTGCTGATTTAAATTTAAATGTTGCTTTATCACTTTTACACACACTTTTTAAAAAAACCTATACAGAGGAACTTGACACTCTGCTGGGGGACCGGGGGGCTGGCTATAAGGGGACTGGAGTAGCTATGATCTCAGGCCCTTGGGTAATGATCTCATCTGAGGGTCAGGGTATCTAGAATGCTGGGCTAAATACACTAAGTATTTCTAATACAAAAAGGGACCATAAGAAAATGACTAGACAGAAAGCCAAGGAATCAAGAATTGTATTCTACAGAGTGTCAAGTTTTCTGTAATGAATTTATTAATGAAGGTCAAATGAATGAATGCAAATGAATGAGCAATAGGCAGCAGTCCTTATAAAATTTTCAAAAATATTATTAATGATAAAATAAATTGATAAATATAACCCCCATGATTGAGAATAGTTCAAATATGACTTTGGCCATTGTTCTTTATGTGGTAAAATTCCCCATTTCCCCACAGAATATCTTGGTTATTACTTAGAGAAAGTCTGCTTTTACTGAAACTCCTTAAGGCTAGATGAGTTGATATTGTAAAGTAAAATACAATATTTCTTTTATTATGAATAAAATGATAATATCTGGTTGATTTTTCTGTTTTCATAAATAACATGAAATTTAAGCACAGAGAGTTTATTTCTCCAAGATGACAGCTATTTAGTAGCATACCAGAATTATAATCCATATTCTCTGATACCCACTCTTGTCCTTTATAATACTTAGATATTTTTAATACAACCAAATCCAAACATTGTGAAAAGGCATTGACAGAGAGGAGCCAAAGAGCATTCAGTGGTAAAAACCAAAGAACAACAACCACTAAAACTTAGCGTTTCAAACACACTTGAATATATTAATAGATTGTGCTCTTAGACATTTAAAACACACAGTAATTTTGAGAATTCAAATAGTTAATAAAAATTCCTGTCTTCCTCCTAGTATCTACTTAAGTTAAGCAGATCAGTGTATTATCAAAGAATTAGAGAGCAAACTGATAACAAATTTGATAAAGATGGAGATTTTTTTACTTAAGAAAATCTGTTCATTCCACTAGGCTCAGTTAAAACCATGCAGATCACTTTTTGAAAATACAGTTTGAAATTTCTGTTAGTAAAGTATACAAATGGAAGAGCCTACATCTGGCCAATCTGTACAGAGTTTTAAAAGTAGAAACCGTCTAATCACAGCAATAAGTTTAAAATTAAGGTTAGCTTGATTGGGGGGAAAAAACTTTTTAGACCTGGTAATGAGCTGTTTATATTCCTTTTTTGTTAAATCTTAGTCATATCCATGATTTAAAAAGAATGAACAAAAGAAGTATTTGAAGTGAGACTTTTTCATATGTCTTCTTAAATGCCCTTGGTTTAAAATACAAATTTTCATGGGATAGGGAGGGTGGGAGGAAGGGAGACGCAAGAGGGAAGAGATATTGGAACATATGTATATATATAACTGATTCATTTTGTTGTAAAGCAGAAACTAACACACCATTGTAAAGCAATTATACTCCAATAAAGATGTTAAAAAAAAAAGAAAAGAAAAAGAAAAAAAAATACAAATTTTCTATGGGGTACTAATGATCCAATATTTATGATTTTTTTTTTACTACTAGATAAAAAAAAAATTAAGGGAAATTATATGTACTTACAAAAGGCCCCTATCTTGATATAAGAGAAAATTATTTTTGAAATAAATTCTCTCTAACTGAGGAAAACCCTTTTTATTTAATGTGCAATTGATTTTTTATTTTGGAAATATTTTTTAAACTGAGAGAAGAAATTAAAGACTTACTCATAGTCCTCTAACCACAAGTAACTAATAGGAACATCTTTATGTAATTCTTTTTTTTTTCTGCATAGCTTTATTGCTGTTGTTTATAGAGATGTAATCATAAAGTAGCTATGATTTATTATCTTGATTTTTAACTTACTCTTACATCATAAGTGAATACTTTTATTTTTTAAAACTCCATAAGCAATATTTTCACAGCCAAAGTAATAGGTCCTCACGTGTATACACATGATAGAATATCTACTTATCCATCTACACACACACACACAGACACGAACACACATACACGCTCACATACGCATACAGATGAAGGAGCGGGCATGGCAACTATCTATAAAAACATTTATATCTATACTCTCAATTAGAGATTAAACATATGGAATTTCTTTTTGAAATAAAAACATGCAGAATTATAATCTTGACTTTGGAATTGGAACCATATGTCCTTTATAAATAATCTTTATTTAGAAAGCAATCCTGGCTAAATCATTTTTTGAAACATGAAACAAATGTATTCTGCTAATATTCTGTTTCCTCAAACAATAAGTTAACCGGTATATTTAACTAGCAGTTTAAGAAAATGTAGCATTTTCAAGCAGTATTAATAAGTTCCAAATAACTGTGTCTATGTATCTCTGCACTGATCAGTGAATAATTTAGGACATCTTGATAAACATAATTGATGGTATTTCAGAATTTATCACTCCTGGTGCAAGTATGAACTAATTAGTATCTCATTTCTCCCTGTCACAGACACTCTGTAGGAACACCTGCCGTTTGTGTGGACCCACATCAAACAGACTTTTGACGAAGTATTACTATAGGTATCAGATGCCTTTTAAATATTTACTCAGGTCCTAGGACATTTCTTTACTACTAAAGGAGACGACTTTGGTGTTTCAATCAGAAGGGGATTATAACAAAAAGTTCTGAAAACATTAACAACTGAATGAGCAGAAACCATACCATTATTTATCAGTTATAACAAATATAGGAGACTAGAGGAAAATCATTAAATTCTCTTTTTAAACAAACTCACAATTCACGTATGAGTTATATTTTAGCACTCTAAAATAAAATAGCCAACTTCACGTATACTCAACATAATTCTGGAATAAATGTAGGGGACATGAATGAGCAAAAGACTTTAATTTAGGAAATTTCAACAGCAAAACTTATTGCAAACACACTAAGCATGAAGCACTCTTCTGCTACTTTTCTTGGGATATAAAATCAAACTTGAACAAGTCTTGACTGAATTTTTTAAGGAGGTGGATAACATGCTATTAGTTGAGTGTATTAAGGTAGAAAGAGAGCAAATGGAAAATCCCTCTTACGCTTAATGATTATAGTTTAAAAATACTTATAAGGAAGGGGTGGAAAAGGAAGAAGAAAGAAGGAATGACGGAAGGAGAGAAGGATGGATGGAGGAAGGGAGGGCAGAGGAAAAAAGAAAAGAAGGAGGGAGGGAGGGGGGAGAAATGATGACTTTCACATCAAGAATGGCTTTTATAGAAATTTTCCTTAAGTAACATCAGTTAACAGGGCAGCATTTCTCATTCCAGGAAATTTGTCTGTTTTAGAACATTATAGTGACAGTAACTCAGTGGGTAATAATTTCAGTTATTAAGATGTTTTCATTATTAAGCCAAAACATCCTTTTGAAGGGAGCTGATTACTCAGTGGTATGTCTTAAAAGTGTATAATTTTGTTCTTCAGTTGTGTTATGATGAGACTTCATCTAGAGAGAAACAGGCTATTATATTATTAGAAAGGCAGTTCAAATATCAGAGATCAGCATTATCATGGTGCTAAAAAACAACAGCTTTCATATTTCACTTTACAGTTTACAAAGCACTTTTTATATTCATAAATCATGAATGCAATAACAGAGTAGTCAATTTAGTCCTCATGATCTCCTACCCCCTATTAAACTGTACTGTTTAGGAATCTTACATAAAAATGTTTAAGATAGAATCTTTTCCAATTCAAAATAGGATGGGAGAAGATCTCAAAACTTATTTAGAACATTTTCTTTATTACATCCTTAAATAAGATGGTAATCTATTCTTAACAGTTAAAGATTATAAGTCAAAATAAGTCAAAAGTAAAATCTTAAATCAGAAAGTATTGCAAATACTTCAATAGTGCTAAGCAAAACATTTGTCAAGCATTATCTGAACTCTTACATTGCTCTTAATTTGACAGTGTATATGATTATAGTCCATTAGACTTTTTTAACATGAATCTTGGATAAATCCTTTAAAATATATTTATTAAAAGAAAATAGAAATTTAGTGTCCAAATTAGTTGGGACAGTTGTTACTTAGCTACGTCCAAGACTTTAGAGGCATCCATCATTATTTTGCTGCTTTTATTGAAAAAAATCTATTAATTCAGTTTGTGGCTTCAGGTAAAGGCTCTTGTGTTTGTTACATTATTTTTGTTTGATTGTTTTATTTTTAATTAGCAGTCATAATTATTGTGGTTTATACTACCAAGTGACATATGAATGCATTTCTTTAGAGGGAAAATGAGCCCCAAATACAATAAAACCAACCAATTTCTGTAATTTTTCAATTATCCACCCCTCCATCCATCCATCTGTTCATCCAGACACACATACATATTTATGCAATGCCTATAATCCATAAAGAACGACTCAAGCTACTGTGGGTCATACAACGAGAATAATATACCCCCTTACGGAATTTACAGCCTTATATTAGAGATGAGAAACAATTATAATACAAGGCAGGAGGTGAAGAATGGTTGAATACTTATCAGAAGGAAGGCTCTAGTGTCTATAAAAAGTACGTTATCTACTCAAAATTATATATGATAGTACTTTCAGAGAAAGCAGTGACAATTTTACGAGCAGTTTTCTTATCAGTATTTTTATTCTGTACATATGTTTATATTTGCAAGCAAAATTACACACATTAGTGTGTAATGTATAGTCCAAATTACACATTAATGTGTAATCCAAAACATAATTGATAAAGTGGAAACTTTGGAGAGAAGGGAATAGGCCTTTATCCAGAGAAGGCCTTCCCTGCTCATTTCCCAGGCTTTTTTTCACATTAGCTGGAGTAAACCAGCAGATGCCCAGATTATGTGTTTGTTTTGACCACTCATGCATGGTTGAGTTCTTAGCCAAATATAGGGTGTTGGGTTTGGCATATTCAATAATCTGAAATAAATCCTCTTTTTTTCTATTCCCCTTTGGTCCCAGCCACCATTCTCTCTCTTATGAATTATTAAAATTTCTTTTTTTTTTTACTGCCACTCTTGTCCTTATACAGTAGGCAGGGTAATCTTTTAAAAAAGTAAATCAGATCATGTCACTCCTCTATGACCTCTCTGACTGATTTCTTTCCTACTATGCGCCCTCTGACTTTATAACTTTTTTTAAATTACTTAATTCATTTATTTATTTATTTTTGGCTGCGTTGGGTCTTTGTTGCTGCGCGCAGGCTTCCCTCTAGTTGCAGAGAGCGGGGGCTACTCTTCATTGTGGTACGTGGGCTTCTCATTGTGGTGGTCTCTCGTTGAGGAGCACCGGCTCTAGGCGCACGGGGTTCAGTAGCTGTGGCACGTGGGCTCAGTAGTTGTGGCTCGCGGGCTCTAGAGCACAGGTTCAGTAGTTGTGGCGCACGGGTTTAGTTGCTCCGTGGCATGTGGGATCTTCCCAGACCAGGGCCCGAACCCATGTCCCCTGCATTGGCAGGCGGATTCTTAACCACTGTGCCACCAGGGAAGTCCCTCCCTCTGACTTAAGGATACATCAAGCTTGCATCTGCCTCAGGGTCTTCGACCTCTGCCTCGAATATTCTTTCTCTAGATCTTTGCATGGCTTTTTCTTAAAGCCATTCATGTCTCAGCTTAAGTGTGTCCTCTTCAGACAGGTCTTCCCTGACTAACCATAGCCAAGTAGCCTTTACTGCAAACCCTAACTGCTGTTACTCTCTGTCACTTTAACCCCTTTTATTTTTATATCAGCATTTATCACTTGTTAAAAACTACTTACTTTAAATATCTATTGTCTTTCCCACACTACAACTAGTTTCATGAGATCAGGGACCTAGTCTACCTTATTTATCAATAACTCTTTAGGAACTAGAATATTGCCTGGTGTATAATAGAAAGTTGAAACGAATTAATGGATAAGTGGGGGGGCTCATTCATTCATTTATTGTGTGACCAGGAGAAGACAAGAAAACAGTTAAGTTGTTTTGAAGCAAAGTTTTATATAAAATTCAAGGTTTACGAGTTGAGAATGTGTACCTCTTTGAGCATTTACCTATATGAATGATGAACTTTTAGGACAAAGTTTTAGTTAAAATGAACTCATCATCTAAATTTTGGGTCCTAATGAAGACATACATTGCTATAAATATGGGTTTGAAACACTTAGCGATTTATCATTGAACTATATATGGGACAGTAACTTAGCATAATTATTTTAGCCTATAATGGAATTTATATCCATGAATCCCAGTTGCAATTAAAGTGAAAGCAAGAATTTTAAAATGTAGCACAACTTTCATTTTCAATTAAAAGCAGAAGAGATTAGAATCAAGTCTCATATGGTAGTTTAGCCTTCTGAGTTATAGAGAAGAATATGCTTTTAAGTATAGACTGCAGTAGCATGCCAAATTCATAAGTTTCATTTCCTCCAGATATTCCTATTTTCAAAGCAGAATCTATGGTAACAATGGATACTTTGTCTATCCAATATTTTTTCAAGCATATTTACTTAGAAATAATTTGAAATTTATAAATTTATATATTTTAATCAAAATTGTCTAAAAATAAGTAGGCCATTTTATTAAAAATAAAAATCCATAGATGATATATTTTAGTTTATGTAGATATATCAGTTATATCAGATATCAGTTAAAACAATCTATATTTTTTGTAACTACTTAAAGACTGCCTCTAGAAAACTTTGGCTAAGAAAAGTGGCATGGGAACATAAAATATTATGAAAGTCACTGATTTTTTTTTAAGTAAATTGAAAATGAAATGCTAGGATGGCACAATAAATCTATCTCAGAATATCTTTTTAGTATACTTATTTATGCCTTGAAACTGAAACAAAGCCAACATTAGTCTCTAGCGTAACATTTTTACAAAAATCGGTCTGTCTGGATTTTTATTTCAGATCTATTCTGCTCTTTTTATTTCTTCTAAAAATCATTAGAAGCTAAGAAATAAATATATCCTTTAATGTCACAAATTAGTGATCGGAAAATCTTGTAATAACAAAAATATCAAGCAAGACATGAAAATGTTAACTAGCATGTGTCAGGAATTATACACACTATTTCATGTGAGTTTATCCTGTTTTACAGATAAAGCAACTGAGGTTAAGATAATTAAGTAATTACCCAAGGTTATATGACTAGTAAGTATCAGAATGAAATTTGAATGGAGGCAGACTGACTCTAATCCCCATAATACCAACTGTTACATCATTTTTATCTCCCACTATGGAAAGCTGAAGCCAGCTTTTGAAGCCAGCTCTCCTATCCCTTAAAGGCTAGAATTTGATATCAAATATCTGCTTTCTCTCACATCCTCCCTTTGTGGTCAATTCAGTTCTTTAAGACAACTAACTTTTATTTTAACAGATCATCTTATGTCTTCTATTGCATTATATCTATAGAAGTTCCACTTAGGAAACATATTAGTCAGCTAGGGATACCCCAGCAAAATACTACAGACTGTGTAAGCTTAACCACAGAAATCTATATTCTCACAGTTCTGGAGTCTGTGAGTCTAATATCAAGGTGCCAGCAGGGTGGGTTTCTGGTGGAGTCTTTCTTCCAGACTTACAGCCCCTTCTTACTGTGTCCTCACATGGCCTTTCCTCTGTGTGCACACCCTCCTGATGTGTCTTCCTCTAATTATAAAACACCAGTCCTTTCGGATTAGTCCCCCCACTCCCCCACCCCATGGCCTCATTTAACCTTGTTTACCTTGTAAAGGTCCTCTCTCCAAATACAGTCATACTGGGGGGTTAGGGCTTCAATATACAGATTTGGGAAATATTCAGTTCATAATAGAAAGTTTCATGAAGAAATCTTAACAGCAATTTAGAAGATGCATCTTCTTGTGTATCTGGGCTCTTTAAGAACATTTTTATTTGTAATTTTTGAGAAGTGCATAAAACTTAAATTCTTGGTTTCCATTTCTTACCCTGGACCTAAAGTATACTGACACTATCACTGTATTTCTCTCCCAGGGAAAGCAGCACCCCAACTTCTTTCTAAAGCAAATCCCGTCTTCATTACTCCTGATCACAAACCCTATCATTACTCTCCTCTGGACTCTTGCTCCATCAATTACAATGTTCTTATTGTTCCATTGTCTCCCTTTACACTTTTCCATCCTTTCAGTTTAGAATGGTCTCTCCAATCCTAAAACACAAAACTGTCCTTGTGACTCAACAGCCAATTTGAATAAACTTCATTTCCTATCTCTCAACCTCAGTTTTCATTTAATTCTCAACCTACTGCAACCTAGCATTCTGTTCCCATTTTTCTTTCACTCTTATTACAACTTTTCCCTCAAAGTTATCACTTATCTGCTGTTAATCCCAATGGTCCCTTTCCAGCTCCCATCCTCAGTGACCTACCTGAGAGTCATGGCCCTGCTGGCCTTCTCTGGTGGTAGCCATGAAACAGAAACTTGTGCCCGTGCGCTGAACTACTCTATTCTTTCCCCTGATTCTCCTCCTCTCCCTCTTCTATGCCACTTCTCAGCATATGTCACACACACACTTCTTCCTCTCCTATCCCTTAAAGGCAAGCAGTTACCCAAATTATGTCCTTCGCCCTCTTTTTCCACTCAATTGATTGACTTATTTTTCTTAAATATTTATTGTTTACGACATGTTCAGTCTTGTTTTTTACCGCCATCATCTCACTGAAATCTCACGACAACTCTATGAGGTAAGTACAATTAACCCTACTTTACAGAAGCTTTACAGCAGGTGTTCTCAAACTCAGCACTACTGATATTTTGGGTCAGAGAATTCTTTATTGTAGAGCCTTTCCTGTGCATTGTAGAATATTTGGCAGCTTCCCTCACCTTTACCCACTAGATATCCTTAGAAAACCCAATTGTGACAATTAAAAATGTCTCTAGACATTGTCGGTGTCTCCAGGTGGAGAAAAAGAAACGAGAGATGATGAGGCTTAGGGAGATTATGTAACTTGCCTGAGGCCACAGAGCTAGAAAAGGGGGTAAATCTGTGATTTGATCCCAGGTAGACTGATCTTTAATACAAGAGACCATAGTTCTTATGTAATATACTAATTACACTTTTCTTTAAGCTCTCTCAGAAAAAAAAATTTATTCTTAAGACTTTAGTTAGATCCCCAGGTCAAGGAATTTCAAATCTGTATCTCTATCCTTGAACTCTCCAGATCCATAGTGCCATCAGGTCACTCAGTGTCATATGCATATTTCACCAGCAACTCAAACTCAGCGGTATCTGCATTAACTACCTTCCATCAAGACTTGCAGCTAAGTTCCCTGTCTCCCTTAATGGCATTATCATTTAAACAGGGATGCAGGCTAGAAATCTTGGTGTTATGTAATACTCTTCACTTTTACCGAAGTTCATCAGGTCTATCTCTGTAAATCTCTCCTGAACTGGTTCCTCCCTGTCAATGCTACTTCCATTGCCTTATTCAGGCTGTTGACACACTTCCTTACCTCAAAAGCATCATACTTGGTTTCTCTGCCTCAGTCTTTCCCACTCTACTCTTTTAAAAAGATTCTTCCAACAGAATCTAGCTTGCCACTTAACACTTAATTTGTTGGTATAAAAGCAATTGCTTAAACAGGGTATAAGAGACATCATGGTCTTGGAGTCAGACATTCTTGGATTTCTAATCCCACTATGTGGTTCTGAAAAAGTCATTGAGTCTGTCTGATTCTCCATTTCCTTTTCTGGATTTTTTATGTCATCTTTTCCCACAGGACTATTGTGAGGATTAACTGAGATGAAAGAGTATTAAAACAAAGAGTGGGTGAGGGATAAATTAGGAGTTTGGGATTAACAT
This sequence comes from Delphinus delphis, assembly GCF_949987515.2. Classification (NCBI taxonomy): domain Eukaryota; kingdom Metazoa; phylum Chordata; class Mammalia; order Artiodactyla; family Delphinidae; genus Delphinus; species Delphinus delphis. Next base: position 40,043,037 of record NC_082698.1, on the reverse strand, counting down.
ATATATATATACACTGCTATACATAAAATAGATAACCAACAAGGACCTACTGTATAGCATAGGGAGCTATACTCAATAACCTGTAATAACCTATAAGGGAAAGGATCTGAAAAAGAATATCTATCTATCTATAAATATATATACATATATAACTGAATCACTTTGCTGTATACCTGAAACTAACAACACTGTAAATCAACTATCCTTCAATTAAAAAAGAGTATGTTTATAAATATAGAATTAGAGGGGAAAAGGCAATTAATCTATGCTTTCCATTTTAACAAATGACATAGGCACAAGTGATTTTGAATATATGTATTTCTTAAAGTTCTATCAAATTATTTGCTTTATCATTAACATCGTATAGAAAGTATGATAGCTCAGTTGTGTGAGTATTGGTTTCTTCTGTATCAATACAATAAAACTGTCCTATTGGCAATTACTTTGTGTAAATAAAGGAAATAAAACTCTTGAAAAATTATACAAAACAATAAGTAAATAAAACAAAGGCATCATATTGAGAGAATTCATACATTAACTTCCCTGAACTCTTCCCTTCTTCTCCACCACTGAGCACACTCTGTATAATCTATGAATTGGGACCTTCTCACATCATAACTTGTGGTCCATATTTTAATTAGTCATGGAGATAATTTCCACTTTTCCCTGTCTATTTGTCCTTTTCAGGTACTTTGTTAGCCTTTAGTATTTACTTCTGACATTTCAGAAAATGGCTATTTGAACTTTTATATACTCTCACAATTTTCTGAAGCCTTGCATTTTAAATGTGTTTATAATGTCCTCCAGCACAAAGAAGCAATTGCAAAAGAATGAACTACCTTCTAAGTTTTGTCAGTAACTAAGCTTCATGTATCAATTACAAGAGAAGAATAAATGTTAAACTAACTCTTCAAGGATGATGACATATTTCATGCCTTGGGCTGAATTGCCCCATCATGTCTTTTAAGATGATTTCAACCAAAAAAATCAAGCTGGTCAGGTTTCTGTGCAACAGATGTTCTCATACATTGTCACATTATACAGTAAACTGTATAATGGTTCTAGATAACAATGAAAAAATATGTATATTATTTGAAGGCAAAAATATATGATGCAGAAAAGACAGTCTCTTCAATAAGTGGTGCTGGGAAAACTGGTCAGTTATACGTAAAAAGTGAAATTAGAACATTTTCTCACACCATATACAAAAATAAACTCAAATGGATTTAAAAAATCTAAATGTAAGACTGAAAACCGTAAAACTCCTAAAATAAAACATAGGTAGTATACTCTTGATATAAGTCTTAGCAATATTTTTTTGGATCTGTTTACTCAGGCAAGGGAAACAAAAGCAAAATAAACAAGAGGGACCTAATTAAGCTTGAAAGCTTTTTCACATTGAAAAAATTAAAAGACAATGCACTGAATGGGAGATAATATTTGCAAATGATATATCTGATAAGCAATTAATATCCAAAATATATAAAGAGCTTATACGACTCAATATCAAAAAAAACAACCTGATTAAAAATAGGCAGAAGACCTGAGTAAACATTTTTCCAAAGACATACAGATGGCCATCAGGCACATGAAAAGATGCTCAACATCGCTAATCATCAGGGAAACGCAAATCAAAACCACAATGAGACATCACCTCACACCTGTCAGAATGGCTGTCATCAAAAAGACAACAAATAACAGGTGTTGGAGGATGTGGAGAAAAGGGAGCCCTTGTGCACTACTGATGGGATTGTAAACTGGTGTAGCCACTGTGGAAAACAGTATGGCAGTTCCCCACCTGCCCCCCACCCACAAAAAAAAGATAGAACTGCCATATGATCCTATAATTTCACTTTTGGGTATTTACCCAAGTAAAACAAAACCACTAACTGGGAAAGATATATGCACCCTAATGTTCATAGCAGCATTATTTACAATAGCCAAGATGTGGAAGCAGCATAACAGTCCATCAACAGATGAATGGATAAAGATGTAGTATATACACAATAAAATATTACTCAGCCATAAAAAAGAATGAAATTTGCAACAACATGGGTGGACCTGGAGGGTATTTTTTCCCCTCATACATCATGATTGTCATACATCTCACCTGAACCCCCCTCATATGGATGCATTTAATGTGTTTATATCTTTCTAAACTCTGACACTAAGCACTGAGCTCAGTATTACAAATACAGTCTGGTCAGTGTTGACTACAGGAGGATTATAACTACCTATTGTCTCAACACTATATTGTAGCCTAAACTTCAATTTTTTGTAGTTGCAACCAACTCAGGGCCACTGTACTACCCAACCCGAGGGGATCAAAATATAATCTATAGTTATATAAGCCTCAACTCCAACCTGGCCTCTGGGTCTTGATCAAGAAACATCTCCAAAAAACATGTTTGCTCCTCTCTGAATCAGATGATCAGAGGTATTCTTGAAGACCTGGAGGGCATTATGCTTAGTGAAGTAAGTCAGACAGAGAAGGACAAACACTGTATGATTTCACTTATATGTGGAATCTAAAATATAAAGCAAACAAATTAATATAGCAAAACAGAAACAGACTCACTGATACAGACAACAAACCAGTGGTTAACCAATGGGAAGAGGGGTAGGACGATTAAGCGGAAGAGGATTAAGAGGTATAAACTACTGGCTATAAAATAAGTATGATACAGAGATGTAATGTACTGAAAAGGAAATATAGCCAATATTTAATGATAACTTTAAATGGAGTATAATCTTTAAAATTAATGAATCACTATGTTGTACACCTGGAACTAATATTGTAACTCAACTATACTTCAATAAAACACTTTAAAATAAATAAATAAAACTTCATATATATTTTGAATCAGTAATTCCACGACTGACTAGCTCCTCAAGGAAATTTTTCTAAACAGGGACAAAGACATATGCAAAGAATTCTTTTTCTTTTTTTGCAAAGAATTCTTTACAAAATCAAAAATTAAAATGAGCTTACATGTCCAAACACTTTTAAGAAACTGAGACAAAGAGACTCAACTTCTGCTCATAAGATATTTTAATTTACATGGTAAATAACTAAAGCAATGTGGTAAGGCCTTGAAAACAGAGAGAATTAGGTTCAAACACTACTTCGCTACTTATAAGCCATATTGTTTTGTGACATGATACTTCAGCTCTCTAGAGCCAACTTTACCTTTAAAAGAGGATAAAAATATTCTTTTCATGTTTGTGAGAGTAACTATGTATGTATGTATGTGTATACCTATTATCAGGCTATCTATCTATCTCAACTAGCTTTGTGATTGGCACATGTGTTCAGTAAATGACAGGGCAAATTTATCTCTCTGTATATCTATCTGTCTATACCTATCCATCTGTATGTGTGTATATATGTATTATTTATGCTACCCCTGTATGTGGACAAAGTAGGAAAGAAAATTAGGCAGTGGGATGTCACTATTCAAGGTAATATACTGAAATCTTAACAGTAGTTAACTTTGAGTTTTTTGTTTTTGTTTTTGTTTTTTTGCGGTACGCGGACCTCTCACTGTTGTAGCGTCTCCCGTTGCGGAGCACAGGTTCCAGACGCGCAGGCTCAGCGGCCATGGCTCACACGGGCCCAGCCGCTCCACGGCATGTGGGATCTTCCCGGACCGGGGCACGAACCCGTGTCCCCTGCATCGGCAGGCGGACTCAGAAAACTTTTAAAGAGAATTTCAAATATGAAATTTCAACTATTACCTTTTTAACTGAAAAAATTAAGACTGATTTTTCAGATTTGAAAATTAAAAATTTTTCACAGTTTTCTTATTCATTCACACAACTGGCTTATAGTTCCAAAGGCATTGCTGAGTCTCTAAACAACAGTTTTTAAAACATCTGATGGAAAAAAAAAAAAGCAAGCCTCGGAAATATAGAAAGGTTTTAAGAATTAATGGGGAAAATGAATTATTTATTCTTGGTGTAAAACAAAACAATCGTAATTAACAAAACCAAAGCTGTGATTGCAATATTTTTAAAGTGCTGAACTGTGAAATCATCGTCAATTTCTATTTATCATCTGATTGTCAGGAAAAAATAAAACAACTCATTTCTGTCAGTGGACTTCTCCATCTGAATATCTCAACACCACTTAGACAGTCTGAACTTAACATATCCTTAACTGATCGACCAATTACTTTCACCTCAACCTGCTCTATCTCTCATACTTTTGGTCTATTATAGACATCCACCAAATCTCCCAAGACAGAAGCACTTCTTTCTTAACCTCTCACATCTAATTATTCCCCCAAATCTGCTTTGAAGTTTAGACTCTTAAACTCTAGTGAGCAACCGCTAGGGCTGTCGCTGTAGTCTCCCAGTAGTTTGTTTCCCTGCTTGAGTTCATCCCATTGGAATCGATCTTCCACTCCCTTCCTTCAAGAGCAAATACAAACTGCAGTAGTCACTGTCTTCTGATGGTTCCTCATTGCCCAGAGGATAAAATCATATTCTTTTAGTTTGAGATATTAGGAGATTTCTTTATAATGTGTCCCCATCTCTTCTTTCCAACTGTATCTCCCAGTACACCACCTGTCTAGTTTACTGTCCAGTTCCTTGACCCATAAATCCTCTTTTCTTGCCATATTCCACTTTTTACTGTACGATGACATTTCCAAATTCCTCATCTTAGTGTACGTCCTTCCTTCAGCAGGAGCTGTATTTATCCTCCCTTCTTCACTTGTAAAATTCCTACTCAAACTTAAAGACTTGACTCACATATCACTTTGTCCAGCAAGTCCTCTGGGATGCTACAGGCAAAACACATTTCTCCCTCTTCAGTTCTCCCCAAGTTTACTTTTCACACTGAAATGGCAGTATCTCATGATTTTTAATGCATCTGTATTGATCAGGAGTTACTCCAAGGCAAGCAAAGACTTTGCTATTTATCTTTATAGCTCTGGACCTTGGAATAGGATTTGGTTTAGAATCTATACTGGTTATTGACTTATTTATTGCTTGTCAGCTCTAAATTCACCCTTTTGACTGCTCTATAAAAATGGATCTGGGCTATTAAATTTCTTTCTTTGCCAACTGGCACTGAAACTTTGCCAGGAGAGGGCACTGGGGAGATATTGCAAGAATAAGGTATTTTGCTTCCTGGCTCCAGTCAGCTTGGTAGGTTCTTGTGGCTTCTCCAGTGTATGGCTACTACAGTACTTGGAGGCCAGCAATACTAAGCAGCCAGCAGCCTTCCCAGCACACTTCCCCTTAGGTGGTTTCCTTGTTATGAACAGCTTTCCCTGGAACCCTTGTGGCACAAGTTCTACTCTCATGGCATCAGAGCACTTTACTGCCATCTAGCAAGCCATGGCTGTGTCCTTCCCAACAAGGGTGATTTTCCCCCAGGGGACACTTGGCCGTATCTGGAGACACTTTTTATTGTCACATTGGGGTTGTCGGGGAGTGCTACTTCTATCTAGTGGGTAGAGGTCAGGATGCTACCAAGCATTCTACAATGCACAGGACAGCCCTCCACAAAAACCAACTAGCTGACCCAAAATGTCAATAATATCCAGTTTCAGAAACCTTTCCCCATAACAAGGTCTAGTTCTTAGTCTCAGCAGGGCAGGGTGGAGGGTGGAGAGAGGGATGGGAGAAGATGAGTGTTTTCCTTGCGTGCTCTCTTACAGGCCTGGGGTTTGTGACTACCCCTTGTCTCCACAGTTCCTAAGTTTCTGCTATGGCTTTTTGACTAATCTGGTCATCATCTGAAAAAATTTTTAACAATTTTTTTAAACAAAAGAATGTGCTAAATTTGATTAATGCTCTACCAACATATTAATGACATTGGACTTCTTTTAGTTTGAATAGAGTCCAGGTTACCAAAGGATACTGTCAGAACCTCAGTGAGTTTGGGACACAACAAATGAGAGCTGGAAATTATCCATACAACAGGGATAGAAATAGGTAGTGCAATATTTACACATTTGCCTCTAAACTCCCCAAATATTAGATGTCTGAGTGGCTGACATAAGGCCAGTAACCAGTAAGTTTTATTTGGGTAGATGAAGCAAGGGACCAGACCTTCTCAATGAGCTCCCTAGTCAGTAATGCTATATATAATTTCTCTAATGACTTGCAGCAGGAGGAGGGTCTATGATTTTAAAGCATTAGAAAAGGCACACGTGATGAAGTGCAGTCCCATTCCTCCCTTTCTATGAGTTTAAACCATGAATACTATCTCTGGATTATAACCCTTTTCCAGTGGCTATGTGCTTATTCTGTAGTTAGATCATGCTTGCTCAGGGCACGCTATAATTCAACTCCCATTATTAAACTGAACCAATATTAACGACTCTCTTTAAACTTCTGCATTTTATCTCTCTTAATTAGTAAATATTTTTTTGTAAAGCACACCAATCGATAACAGCTCCATAAAAAAGACAAGCCCAAATGATCGCAACTGACACCAGTCACACCTGTTTTCTCATGCTCATCCTGCAAATATCCTCACATCGCCTCAGATTTCTTTCTGGAAAATGAACCAAAATAAAATATACTTAGACCGTGGGAAAGGCTGAGGCTGTGAAATATTTTAAATTTGTCACCCTATCAGTTAAGTAATGTGACTACAGGCAATGTGGCATGTGGAGTCCCTATAGTCCTGTCATGTGGACCCAGAATGGCAGCTATAAAAAGACAAAGACACAGGTGACCTAGGTGGGGCACACACCACTGGGTGCATGGGCCTTCATGAGACTGACCTGGTTAGAACTGTGGGGTGAGAACGGTGCTGGAAAGATTCTGCTGTCACCAAATTCTTCCCATACGGTCCCTCCCCTCTCCTTCCATGACACCTGAAGTTCTAAAATCTTCTGGATTTTCATGATTTTTCAGTGTTCAGGGGTATGTCATCAAAATGCAAATAACTCACAGAGAATCATCTTAATCTCTAATTGGCTACTACCTAAATTAATGAAAAGCCTGAAGCGAAGTCCTTGAGAATGCAGGAGTGCAATTAAGAAGTACAGGGATCAGGGAATTCCCTGGCAGTCAGGGGGCATGGGTTCAATCCCTGACTGGGGAACTTAGATCCTGCATGCCACGGAGCACGACCAAAAAAAAAAAAGACGAAGAAGAAAGCGTGTATGTGTGTGTGGGGTGTGTAAAAGAGTAAAGCGAAGAGGATGAGGGAACTGGAGGGTGAAGGTGTCAGTGAGGGGAAAGCAAGTTGACAGGTGGCGTTGGGAGGACCAACACCAGAAGGCACGTCAAACCAGTGTTCTGCGTGTATTTGTTATGTTTAAAAGATAGGCTCAGCACAACCTGGAGGAAGATCAGAATAGGACCACTGGGGGCAGCACTCAATTCTTGAATATTGGTTAAGTCAGGGGTCAGAAAGCTATGGCTCACAGGCCAAATTCAGCCTGCTGTTTCTTGTATGGCCATTAGCTGAGAATAATTTGTACATTAAAAAAAATTATTTATCTATTTTTATTTATTTATTTTTGCAGTACGCGGGCCTCTCACTGTTGTGGCCTCTCCCGTTGCGGAGCACAGGCTCCGGATGCGCAGGCTCAGCGGCCATGGCTCACGGGCCCAGCCGCTCTGTGGCATGTGGGATCTTCCCGGACCGGGGCACGAACCCGTGTCCCCTGCATCGGCAGGCGGACTCTCAACCACTGCGTCACCAGGGAATCCCAGAATAATTTGTACATTTTTAAGTGGCAGGAACAAAAAAGTTTCAAAAGAAGAATAATATTCTTGACCTCTAAAAATAATATGAAATTCAAATATCATTGTCTATAAACAGATTTATTGGAACAAAGACATTTCATTTATTTACTATTGTCTTCGGTTGCTTTTACATTACAACGGTTGAATTGTGTAGGTGCAACAAAGATCATTCGGCCCACAAAGCATACAATATTGATTTTCTGGCCTTTTACAGAAAAAGTTTTCCTATCCCTGGTTTACGTCATGCAGCTATGGCTTCATACTTACATACCTCACTCAGAAAATAAACCTCCTGCACTTAATACAACCCACCATTTTTGTGGGGAAGTTTAGTGATCATCTGTTCCTTCTTGAGCAGAAGCCTTAGCCAGGAAACATCTATAGCACCCTCCCTGAGAGAGGTTGGATAAATACTATTTTTCCACAAGTTTCCATCTCCTCTGACATCCTAAGTCCTGATATAGATGACTTCCCTGGCTCCTGCCTGGCTGGTCTGTTGCTTGTTCTACGGAGCCCAGAGCATGGCTTCAGTATTTTTGTTTATTTTACTTTCAACTTGGAGTTGAGCACCTAAATAAGCCACAGCAAAGGGGAATGGAGGAAGGCACCAACCTACCATAAGCAAGAAGGCGGGGAGGAGATCTGGGTAGAGGCCAGGATCAGAAGCACTATCCTTGGAGACTGATGGCAGATGTGGCTAAAGAACCGGAAACTAGTACTAGAAACAGGCTACATGTGGAGGACAGGGTGAATAGACAGACGGAGGGTTTGCTACCATTACTGGTAAAGAAACAACAACAGCAACATAAATGTAATATAATTGAGCTGGTCCTATACACTCAGTTTTCAAACCTGTATTGAATTCGTGTCTTGTTCATCTCAGTAGCCCAAGTAACTGACACAGGAAGCAGGCATTCATTTTTTATTCTGAATAAGTGTTAAAATTTCCTAGTCTGGCTCTAGGCTCCAGTTTGGGTGTTGAGAAGTAGTCTTCAGTTTACCAATTCCAGTGATTTTTTTCTCTATGTCCAATCTTTCTTGGTAACCTATTTGCTACTCTATTTTGTACAGGTTTTGGGACCAGCCTTAGACCTATGAGTTGCTTCCTAATCATTAGCCTAGTGGCTATGCTACAGTCTTGCTACTCTTTTAAATAGATGGTATGAATATGTCTTTTACACACAAGTCAACTTAGCTCTAGGAGGTAAAAACTTGACCCAGAGTCACCTAGGCTTTTCTGATCTACAGAGATACCTTAATTTCTAAGACTGCCATTTCCAATGCCCAATAATCTGGTATTTGACACTCCCTCCTAATCTCATTATTTTTATGCCCCAGTACACTGCACTTCCTCTAGGCTAGTTCTTGGTTTCTATCCCCCAGACTTTGTCTCAATAACATAACTGGCTCCAAAGTATGATTAAATATCACAGAGTGTCACAAAAAGGTAAGGGTTAGTCATACATGGTTTGTAAATCATTTTAATGACTCATGGGGTCTCATGAAGGGCCTTAAGAATCATGTGGAGTGAGTGATTTGGAGGGAGACAGGGAAGACTCCTGGGTAGACTAAGAGGTCTTACTCTCTTGACAGCCAAAAAAGGTTCCTGTTTTCTTTCTAATTTATTTTATTTAAACAATGGGTTTAGTAAAACAAAAGCTTGAAAACTCCTGGTGATAAACTGTCATTTTAGCTTGACATTACTAGTCAAAATAATTAGTTGCCAGTATGACACAGGAATTGACCAATCAGAATGGACACTGGTCCTGATGTATGCCAGACGCTCCTTTCTAGTTGCTGGATCAAGGAGAGATCTGGAGATTCCTGGCCACAGGAATCAGATCACCAGGCAGCAGAGGGGTGGGAAAAACACACAGGGAGCTCAGACTACTGCTATTTACCAACCAGTATGAAAGTGTTTCAATTTTTATAACCCATATGGCTACATCTTGGAGGTTACACAATAAATCAGGGATAGAGTTGAGACTCTAACTTAGATCTTAATTTCCTGGGGAAAATATGTAACTCTTTGAATATTTACTAGTAGTTATATTACTGTCTTTAAAAAGGTTCTCAACATGTCAACAAATAAGTTATCCTACGTGAACTCCTAGCTTCCTTAACAACTTACCATGCCAATGAAGAAGTAAACATTGCATAACTGATGAAGGAACACAATGATATAGTTACTTTTATATTTATTTCTTTTCATGGATTCCAAAACAAGAGATGCTAAATATTCTTAGTTGTGTTTTATATATTCAAGAACTTTATTAATGGAAATAGGTTGTTCTGTTAGATTAATATTCTTTTATGTCAATTTTCATGAGCTTTAGAAAGACTGCAGATAGACTGGGTAATTATTAAAATAATGACTATGCTGCAAGAAACCCATCCTCAGAGAATGCTTCCTGAGAAAACCATGTATCTGTTTATCATTTTCTAGTTTGTCAATGAGCAATTTTTAAAAAAATTCTGACATGCATGATTAGTTACAATAATGTTCTTTTGCTGTCCCTCTGGAATGATAAAGCATAATCACTGGCTTATGTAACATGGTACCTCAGTTGTAAATTTTTGAAAGAAGCTCCTTTTGTTGACAGTTCTAACATCTGCCATCTGTTTGCATGGGATGAAGCCCTGGTGCTCCCCTAATTGGCCATAAATTTGGTACCAGCAGCAGGCTTACGAGAAGATCCTTCAGTTACAGTTTGATTTTTTAAGCTGTGAATTCATCATTTGGTGAGAAGCCCAACTCCTCTCGTGAGCACAGAAATGCACCTCTTGAGCCCTAGACTCAAGCTGTCTTCTCTATATTTATGTGGGTTTTTTTTTACATCTTTATTGGGGTATAATTGCTTTACAATGGTGTGTTAGTTTCTGCTTTATAACAAAGTGAATCAGTTATACATATACATATGTTCCCATATCTCTTCCCTCTTGCGTCTCCCTCCCTCCCACCCTCCCTATCCCACCCCTCCAGGCGGTCACAAAGCACCAAGCCAATATCCCTGGGCCATGCGGCTGCTTCCCACTAGCTATCTACCTTACGTTTGGTAGTGTATATATGTCCATGCCTCTCTCTCGCCCTGTCACAGCTCACCCTTCCCCCTCCCCATATCCTCAAGTCTATATTTATGTTTAAAGCCAGACCTCCCTCAAGGTATCCTTTCTGTGTATACCCCTGAAGATAAACTTATGCTGATTAGAGAGAAAAACTGCTACATCCAAGGGATTCCAATACTTTCTCTAAGAAAAGGAAGGGCACATTTATTGAGTGCTTATTACACATCTTGTGCTGTGCATGGACCTTGATATGAATTAAATTGTTTGATCTTCAAACCAATTTTATAATTTAGGTGACAATATCCCATTTTGCAGATAGGGAAACTGAGACTTAGAATTTAAATAACTTGCCCATATTCTCGTAACATGGTGCAGTAAATATTCAGTACTGAGCTTTATTTGACAGAGTCCATACACTCCCCACAGCACACTATATATGACTAGGTTTGAGAAAAGAGAATGGATGAGATCAAATGTATGTATGTGATGTTACTTGATGCTCCTTCATCTCTCGGGATCTCAGTTAACCAAAGTGAAGAACCTGCACTAGATGACTCACAATGTCCCATCAGTTTGTTCCTCTGACTTGATTAATCTGGGCCTTGCTATTTACCACGAAACCTTATCACGTTATTAAACTTTTATGGGTTTCAGTTTCTTTTTTTGTTAAACATCCTATCTTTTTTCCAGGTGGGATCTCATACCTGTGGAAATTCATAAATTACAAAGGACTGTAGAGATATAAACTGATACGGTTACCCATCCATCCCCAATCAGCTGGCAAACCCTCAGCCCCAGTGTCACTTCTTCCCTCACCAGATTCCCCTGCTTTATGCTATAGAGGCAAGATTAAGGCCATCCAAGTTCCCATAACTTTCCTTATTTACACCTCTACAAATTTTCTTTCTTTCCTCTTTTTCACTATTTCCAGAAATTTTCGGGCCTCTTACTGTTATGGCCTCTCCCGCTGCGGAGCACAGGCTCCGGACGCACAGGCTCAGCGGCCATGGCTCACGGGCCCAGCCGCTCCGTGGCACGTGGGATCTTCCGGGACCGGGGCATGAACCCGTGTCCCCTGCATCGGCAGGCGGACTCTCAGCCATTGCGCCACCAGGGAAGCCCGATGTCAGCAATTTTTAAGTTAATTTTAAGTTAACTCTAATGAGTTATTGTCCCATATTCTCTACCTCCTGCAGGGCATCTGTTCCTGAGTGTCCAACTTGTATGTCAAATTCATTATATTTTTAGTGAAAAATCATTATGCCTCCCAAACTAATTTTTTTTTCAACATTCCTTCTAGATCTTCTTAATCCTGATTACACCCCTAATTTCTCCCTTAGCCTTCACATTCAGTCAAGTGTTAAGCCCTCTGGGTTTACCTCTTCATTCTAATGTACTTCTCCCATTAATGTTCTCATGATCACCACTTGGATTTACAGACTGCCAATCAGATATTCTGTCTCTACCCTCTCCCTCTAATTCATCTTACACAGCCTTCTCAGTGTTCTAGTGACACTATCTGGCTGCAGAGAACTGTCAAAGTCACCCTTCTCCCACCACTTGGTAATCTTGGTGAACCAGCCCCTACATGTTTGTGAACGTTTCTGTCACAGCTCCTCCAACTACCTTTACACAGCCTCCCTGGAGCCAGTAGAAATGGCTCATAGTCCTATTCTGAGTACTGCTTATGCTATTCACTCTATTTATCTTGCTTCTCCTATACTTACAGATTTATCTAATAAAACCATTTATTCCATGAAGACTTCCCTGATTCTCCGCAGAAGCAGTCAATTCCCTTCTCTGGACTCCCACAGTACACTGTGGACCATTCTTGCCTTCTGCTTTGCATGACGGTTATTTGTATAAATGCCACAATTCCTCCATTAGAAGCTAACCCCCCAAACCAGGATCTGTGCTGCTCCTTTGATTCTTCTCACAGCCCTTAACAATGCCTCGTATGTGCTACAGCCTCAGAAAAACGTTAGTCAAATGAAAAAAAGACTGAACAGGTAATTGTTGTTTCTGGGAACCAGATGAAGAATATCTGTTTCAGAAATATTCATGGATATAGCTATCATTCTGCAATGATGCCACTGCTCTGGTTCTAGAGATCCAGCACAGAGGGGCATGCAAAAGTGAGATCTGTGAATCAAGTGGGATTCCTCTACGTCCAGAGGCCCCTGAGCTCAACATTCAACTCCTTCATTCTGAACTGATCATATCTGCCCCTCAGTTTCATTCCACACTGACATTCACAGCCTATTCTAGCTCTAATGGCTCCACTAAAATGGATGCTTTATGGTTCTTCTCCTGGGTCAGGCACTTGGCTTTTGTGATAAATGTATCCACATACACAGCAAAGAGAAAACATCTGGAGGACTGCTTCCAGACAGTAGACATGCATTTTACTCAGGCTATTGGAGAGTCAATAATCTGATATTTGTAGTTTAACCTGTAAAGCATTCAGGTAATGGGGCTAGCAAGGCAGAATAAACGAAAGGAACAGGGAACAGCATCACTGAACAAACTTTTAATGGCCCTAAATATGTCTATGTGTAGAACTGATGCTTTCTCCAAAAGTGTCTTCCTAAATGCTTCTATTTTAGAAATTTGGGGGTGGGAGAATAGAGGAGAAAACTAAAACATGCTCAAGGAATAGTCCATTTCCTAGTAACAATAATAAATTTATATTATATAAACATAAAATAATTTATAATTATTATAAAATATACTATAAATATTTTATAAATTATAAAATATAATTGAAAAATACTACTAATTATTATTTTAAAAAATTTACACAAATAGCCTTGGTCAAGTGTCTCCTGGGTAAAGACCACTTGGACACATGCTTTTCTTTTTTTTTTTTTTAACATCTTTATTGGAGTATAATTGCTTTACAATGGCGTGTTAGTTCCTGCTTTATAACAAAGTGAATCCGCTATACATATACATATATCCCCATATCTCCTCCCTCTGCGTCTCTGTCCCACCCTCCGTATCCCACCCCTGTAGGTGGTCACAAAGCACCGAGCTGATCTCCCTGTGCTATGAGGCTGCTTCCCACTAGCTATCTATTTTACGTTTTACATTTGGTAGTGTATATATGTCCATGCCACTCTCTCGCTTTGTCCCAGCTTAACCTTTCCCCGTGTCCTCAAGTCCATTCTCTACATCTGCATATTTATTCCTGTCCTGCCCCTAGGTCCTTCATAACCATTTTTTTTTTAGATTCCATATATATGTATTAGCATATGGTATTTGTTTTTCTCTTTCTGACCTACTTCACTCTGTATGACAGACTCTAGGTCCATCCACCTCACTACAAATAACTCAACTGCATTTCTTTTCATGGCCAAGTAATATTCCATTGTATATATGTGCCACATCTTCTTTATCCATTCATCTGTCAATGGACACTTAGGTTGCTTCCATGTCCTGCTTATTGTAAATAGAGCTGCAATGAACACGCTTTTCTCATGTGTTCTCATCAATCCTCATGATATCTCTATGATGTTGCATTATCCCCAGTTCCCAAATGAGCTGAGGTGAAGTTCACAGTGGTTACAATACCTTGTTAAAGATCACAAAGTTGGAATGGCAGAGTGAGCCACTTCCAAGAATAACAGGGAATACGAATCAAATATAGAACTCATTTTAAATAAAAAGATATAAAACAGGTATTAATAGCTCCATGAAGCGATGTCGAATTCCAGGAACTTATGTGTGTCACTGATATGAGTGTGCAATATGCATAAGAAAGCAAGGCACTTACTCTCTGTCAATCACAAGGCAGGTTACAGCTTCTGCAGCAATTACGTTTGCTGTTCTGACATCTTCCCTATACAAAAAAATAGAGAGAGATTGAAGTAAAACACCCTTTAAAATCAAAGAAAAGTGTTCATTATGATTAATTCAAGACACATATTAAATTATGTGTACTCTTCTGAGTTTTGCACTTCCAGGTTTAAGCTTTGTTCATGTTTCAAATTTCTTTGTCCTGAGGAACCATATTACTCTTGTCATTTATCACACAAATCTTACAATTATAATCTACTGGTTATAATTTTCAAACTTAATTTTCACTTACACAAATGAAACAAAATTTTGTATCACCATTCCCTATGCTAGTTGGGGAATTAATGAATTAATTGGATGATGATAAAGACAGTAATGAACATGAATAGGTAAACTTTTTAAAAGACCTGAAGATATAATTCTGGGAACTTGAGTATCTAACCCATTCGTGTATGAATTTATCATTATTACCCTGAGAATAATGGACCTGTTTTAATCATTTTCTTACTTTGGAGACCCTGTACTTATGTGACCAATCTTTTGGCAACTTATAATAAACAGTTATTCACCTACACCAGAGCTTATGGCTGTTCAAGAACATTCAACAAATCTTAATCACTCTGATTGAAATATGTATATACTGTTCCTTTGTAAGCATCTAAATGGTCACTGCAGGAATATCTATCAACCTCTTAAACCTTTATAAATCTGCCATGGTATCTCATCTTATCCAGCAGTCAAAGGTGGATTTGGTAAATTAACATTCACATTTCATTTTGAGCTACTAAAAATTTAAAAGTACCACTGTCATGGAAACATTAAGTTATACTTGAAACACTGTTTCCTAGTAAGGTAAAATTTCTAATATAATTAATGATAAATATAAGTTTGAAATACATTACAGAGATATGTACATAGGAAATAATATGGTGTTAATAACCATCTAAAAATCATAATTGAAACATCATATGTCTCTAATATCGGGCTTTAACGTCTTGAAAATAAAGACTTTCCCAGTGGATTTTTATTTTTTCAAAATACACTAAGTTCTCACAGATACTTCTGAACTATATTTTTCCATTGATCCTTTTGTCTTTCACTGTTGCTACATGCTGCTGCTACCACTACAGTTGCTTTGTAGTAACTATTAGTATTTAGTATTTGGAAAAGCAGTTTCCCCTACCAAAATTCTTTTTCAGAAATATCTTGATGATATTCTTAAGCACTCATATTTCATAAAGATTTTAAAATCATTTTTCCACATCTAAAGAAACCCACAATGGGATTCTAGTAGAGTTGTATTACATTTTTACATTGATTTCAGAAGAACTTTCTGATTATATTAATTTTCCTTGCAAGAGCACAGCATGACTCCCCTGTTTTCAGATCGAGTTTTATGTCTTAATCTTTCTTAATCTTTTTCACTTAATCTTTTTCCTAGCATTTTTTAAAAAAGTATTCTTAGGTGTTTTATATTATCAGTTTCTCTTATGGCATTCCTTTTCCATTTCTGTTTCTCATTGGTTATTGCTATTAAAGAAAAAACCTATTGATTATTGTATATTTTTAATCTACCTACCATACAAAGTTCACTTCTGATCCTAAAATTTCTATTTCAGTCTCTTCAATTTCCAGTATGATCCTCCCAATGCCCCCCGTACATCCTCCACCTTCCAGCCAAACTGGCTCCTCTAAACGACTGGACACAAGATCTCCTTCCTGTCATGAGTTCTTCTTACCAAGACTTCCCTAAGCTAGGAACTTCCTCTCCAACTCCTTGACCAGTTCACACCTGCTTACCCTTTAGATCTCGGCTTAGGTGCCCCTTTCCTCAGGGATGCCATGCTGAATTAACTAGGTTGGGTTCCCTATTTATCTGTTCCCATGGCCTTATGTACCTCTCCATCCAAGTACCTATCACGGTTTATAATCTATGCATTTATTTGTCGGTTAATGGCTCTATCCTCCTTCCACTAAACGTTATGAAGGCAGGGTCCATGGCTAGTTTTGCTCCCCATTTTATACTGAGTGGCTGGAACAGATGAGTTGCTTAGTAAGTGTGTGAATAGGAATCTTGAAACCTTGGAAAGAATAGAGTTCAGGCTTTGGAGTCACACTCTCTTCAGTTTTACAAAACAAGGTATACACACTTTATGAAAGCCTCAATTTCCTCATCTATAAAAATGGGAACGATAACAGTGCCCATTTAATGGTCTTAAATGCAATAATGATGTTTTTCATAATGCCTAGCACAGAGACAGCAGTGGGCCCTGCCGTTCATTACTTCTAATTTTTCTCATCACCAATACTGTCTTTGTGGAGGCGCTGTCTGGTATTTTATGAAATGCTACTACCTAAGAACAAAGTGAGGATTTTCTTTCTGTTCCATAGAAATAGATAATATATTTTCAAGTCCATTATTATTTCTATGCAGTAATTTTTGGTGAAGTGGACACAACAGACAGAAGTCATCAGTAATGCCCATCAGGTGCCTTATAAATTGTATGAATGACTTATTTCTTAGGAGACTGCTCACGTCAGCATACGTTACTACAAGTTGCTGCCAGTGTATTTTTTAAAAATCTATCACAGCTTTATAGAAAACAAACTTTCCCTAAAATATATTTCTACCTTGACAACTTAAAATTGCCCACAGAGTCTTTAAAAATATAACATATGAAAAATAATGCTTCATTTTCAACATATTTCCCATGCATATGAATTTAAAAAATGCTTTCATCACAAATGTCCAACATTTTAAAACTGTATCCTATGTCTGGTCTAAATTGCATATACTTTCAAAATAAATGCAATTTCCTTGCAACGAAAAGAAAATACATAGATATTTTTAAATGTAGATGGTGAAAAATCAAAGATCAGAAAAGTGACATAGTC
This sequence comes from Delphinus delphis, assembly GCF_949987515.2. Classification (NCBI taxonomy): domain Eukaryota; kingdom Metazoa; phylum Chordata; class Mammalia; order Artiodactyla; family Delphinidae; genus Delphinus; species Delphinus delphis. The sequence goes on along the minus strand of NC_082698.1, from coordinate 40,025,562 downwards.
AATAGAAATTGAGAATATTTTATTTTAAAAAAGGAAACTTTGTAAGTTATGGTCTACAATCAGGCTCAGTACCTAGTAATGTGACATGTATCAAAACAAAAAGATGCATAACATGGAGAAAAAACAGCATATTAAACAGTGGATTATAATATTTGCCATCTATTGAGCATCTAGTATATATCAGGAGCTATATTAAACAATCTGCACAAATCTCAGTTAATGCATATAACAGAGGGTGGGTATTTTATCTGAAATTTACACTTGGGGATAAATGTTATGTAATACACCAAAAGACACACATAGCTAATGAGTCGCAGTCTTGGTATTTGAACAAAGAGCTGTCTGGCTCCAAAGCCCATGTTCTTTTCTCAACAGTTCACTGCCTATACCCTCTGCTATAAGATTTTAAATTGACAACTATTCTAAATTCATTCTACTGCAGGATGACATCTGACCAGTAAGCACTCATAATGTCTCCCTGCCCATCAGTATAAAAATTATATTTAATACTTAACTATTTTAAAAAGCAGCATTAATATGTTTATGGGTGCCCAACTGCAAAGCTAAATCAATAAACCATTTCGATTCTCCAATTATTAGAGTTCCTATCCATAGTATGTCATAGCCCTGCTATGTTGCTTTATAACAATGTTATGTAACAATAGAAAATCATTCAATGCCAAGTTCATTCAATGCCAAACTCATGCTGCCATTACAATGTTATTGCGTTTCTACTTAAGATGTTTAATGCCACTATGCCTGCCTATGTAGGTGTCTGGAAATGCCGTCCCTGCGTACCCAGAGAGCTTGCTCCTGGAAAAATGCTACCTGATCTAGTATTGACGTATATTAATCCCTTATTTTAGGAGAGACTGTAGAAACTTCTGATGAGAGAATATATTTATGTAAGCTGACAATACTGTGACTTACTGTGTGTGCTTATTTCCTTTATAGGACCAAGGACCATGGTAAAAGCAAATATCACTTGGACTGAGATATGAAATATTAAATACTCATAAAACAGGGATGTCCCAATAGCTCCACAGCTATGTAACATATCTACATAGCTGTTATGATACTGGTTTCACGCAGAACATGTGCCAAGGTAGCAGGGGCTTCATGTAATACTAGTTTAGACATGGGGAAAAGAAGAGGGAGATAATATTCCTTTTAAAAAACTGAGCTTTCTTTTAGTTTTACTTTTTGGCATATCAGGGTGTTTGAGCATTTCTAATAGAATAATATATGAGACTTTGAAAAAACATCGGCAAGAGAATTTTATAAATAGAATTTTAAGATAACGTCTAATATACTTAAACCTTTCACCAAACACATATTGCCTCTGAGCACAGCACACTTCTTTATAGGAGGTAAAGCTCCATGTATCTACATAACAGTCCAGGTCTAACATGCACATTGTCTTTAAAAATAGAAATCTCATATTCATTTATTTCTGTACCTGTATATTAGTTTATTTCAGCATGACAATAAATAAACATGTACTACTGCAGAAATAGCTACTGTTTGGCAAATTAACAGATATTTCACAAACTTGCCATTAATTAATGAACAAAAGCTATGCAGTTTAGTAGTGTTCTTTTTTTAAGCATTTTTGGAGGAGTTAGAAATTCCTTTCAATGAAATCACAGAGCATGAAAAAATATCCAAAAATATTTGCAAATACAGTTTTCTGTGCACTGACTCTGATATTCTCTGAACTTCATCACTGGAATCTTCATCATCACTGCACCCCAAAGTAGAGTCGCTGTCAGTATCTGAATAATCCATAGCAAGGGTTTACATTGACTCTTCTCTTTCTGAAGCAATTCTCTCATGTCTCATGGCTGCTAGGGAACTCTATAGTACATTGACATCTCTCCGGGAACACAGAGTGTACGAGGCCAAAGCAGAAAAGTTTACGCAAAGTAACTGTTCCAGGAGAGGCTCTCCCTTTTCGGCTCTAGAGCAATGTGACTGCTGTCATCAGAGTCCTAGCATTCCCTCGGTGTCAGCCTTGATGGAAAGTGACACTACTCCAATGGCTTGACAGCTTACAGCAACCATGGGTCAGAGCCCTTCATTCTCATTCAAGTGCAACAGGCAAGGTCCACAGTTAAATTTAGGACAAAATAAATCCTTTACATCTCAAACTCAAAGGCAATCATACTACCACACATAGGATGTTCAAAACTGATAGGCTATGACAAGCATGCAAGAGCCACTTGAAATTAGACTTTGAATTAATTATGAACTAGAATTGCAGAGTTTGTGGCAAATTCAACTGTGCTATTTGAAAGTTTGGTCCCAGAGGAGGTAAGTGTCGTGAAAAAAAAAAGTTGTATCAGGCCATTCACCAACTCTATTTCCTATTTAGTCATGAAGTTATTCTAACATGACTTGTAACTCCCACACTCCAATAGAACACATACACTAAGTGTAAAATGAATTAATGCAAATAAACACTTGTCTTCTAACCAAGCTTGGCAGAGAGTAAGCAACAAATAAATGTTAACTATCACCATCATCATCATCACTGCTGTCACTTTAGGATCCTCTGACATCTAGAAAGCATGTTACCCTTCTGGATAGAGTTCCTCTCAGGAAATCTCCTTTCCTAAAATTCTATTCTAAATCAGTCTCCCAATTGTTTTCTGACGCTACCTTCTCAGTTTGTTTTCCTGAATCCTCTTCCTTGGTTCACTAGAAAATAGGTGTTTCTCCAAAATTCTTTTTTTGGCCTTCTTTTTGATTGCTCCACTCTTCTTACTGGGGAAATCTCACATAATCCTATGGCATCAGCTCTTAGTTTTATATTAATGACTTTTAAGTCTTCATTTCTAACTTTACCTTTCTCCTACTGGACACCCTTGTCTGAAAGTTCCATTGCAACCTCTAATTAAAACCTAACTCATTTTCTTTTAACCTCAAAACCACTGTTTTCCTTGGGTTCCCTATCTGGGTAAATGACATCACCATTCTTGCATTTGCCTAGGCTCAAAAGATTGGATTCATTTTTGTTACTCTCCTTTCTCCATCACTGCCTATGATTGATTATACTAGTTCTATCTTTGCCTTATCTCTTATATCCATCCTTGCTTTGCATTCTCATAGCCACTGCTTTACTTTGGGCCTTCACCATCTCTACCCCGGAACGCTGATCAGGCCTTATAACTGACCTCCTTGCCACCACTCTCTCCCTCCTCTACGTCATATCTCACTTTGCCGCACATTTTCAAATGTAAATCCAGTCATGTCAGTTCTTTGCATGAGAACTTGCAAAAGAAAAAAGAAAAGTTTCTATACTGTCCTTTAGAGTTTGACGTCCTCCACTAACTGACCTCTCACCTTTCCAGGTACTATACGGACGATCCTCTGCTGCACCTGCAACAAATAACTGTTTCCTTAAAATACGCCAGCTGTCATCTCCATGCCTGCGCACATGCAGGCGGCTCCTCCAAGAGCCGTTTATTCCAGTTCAAACTTTCATCCATGCAAACTTCCATGATTTTCCAGTAGCAATTTGAAGGGAAAAAAAAATCCACGTAAGAAATAACGTCTACGTACTAATCACGGAAAAAAAAATGTAGTTAAACAAACAAAAAAGAGAGAAAATAGAAAAATACTATAATACCATCTGCCAGGTGCCAGGAGATAACTAAGGTTAACACCTTGGTGAATATCTTTCGAACACTTTATTATTCTTAAGTATTCACATGTTTCATGAAGATAATGTCAATGTTTATTTTAACAAATATTTACTGAGGGCTATTACATTCTGAATGTCTGAACCTTATGGTCTAGTTGGGACAGAAGTTAAATTAGTATGCAAAAAAATGCTGATCAAATAGCATGCAAACAGAGATCTAATAGAGAGGATGTCATTTTGAAATTCAGAGGACAGACAGCCTTTTTGAGGACATTAAAAATTAAGACACCCCCCCCCCCAAATGAGTTGAATTAGCAAGATGAGTCAGGGAAAGAAAAACATGCAGTAACCCCGAGGTAGGAAATAACTTATTATAAAAAAAGAAGGTTGAAATTCAGGGATAGAGTAAAAGAAGGCAGGGGCCAGGAGAAACCAGAAAGGAAGGCAGGGTCCCATCATTCAGATCCTGTAGACTAGTCCAAGGATCTACTTTTCAAAAGACATTGACTAAGGGAAACTTTTTTCCTTTACCATATTAATAAAATCTTAAAAATTAGGTGGAAAGCACAAACAGAGGAAACAATTTGTATGAAATAAAGTATTGAGGAAATAATTTTAGATGAGTCAGTTTAATTTTTTTTTTTTTTTGCGGTGTGTGGGCCTCTCACTGTTGTGGCCTCTCCCATTGCGGAGCACAGGCTCCGGACGCGCAGGCTCAGAGGTCATGGCTCACAGGCCCCAGCTGCTCCGCGGCATGTGGGATCCTCCCGAACCAGGGTACGAACCCACGTCCCCTGCATCGGCAGGCAGACTCTCAACCACTGCGCCACCAGGGAAGCCCTAGATGAGTCATTTTAAAACACTGATGTCCTTTTCACTTATTAAAGTAAATGTTACTGTATGGAAATCCATATATTAAAGAATATATCTAAACAGAAAATATGATCTCTGCCCTTTAGAACCTTCCAATGTAGAATATAGGAGTAATGAAAAAACAAATGCATAAAAATCAATGTATTATCAGGAATATTTGTCAACTCATGACGAACAAAGACTTGAGTTTGAACTAGATACATTTTCCAGAGTCCACCCAAGGCAGTCTCTGCTTTTTCATTGATAACAGGGACTCATGACATGACCTCAAAGAGGATGTTTCTCTAGGCAGAGCAATGATAAGTGTTACCAATAAAGTAACTCCAAAGTTTATCCTTTCCAGTAACATAGGTGTATATTTCCATTCACTGCATTAATTCACTTTCTGAGAGAATGCAAATCCTTTTGGATCTACACCCATGCACGGTCACAATAAATAGAGTGATGAATTTGGAAGAACTCAATTTTCACATTCTTTTTTCATATTACTTCTGCTGGGTCGATGGCACAGTGCTTTTTTTTTTTTTTTTTGCGGTACGCGGGCCTGTCACTGTTGTGGCCTCTCCCGTTGTGGCGCACAGGCTCCGGATGCGCAGGCTCAGCGGCCATGGCTCACGGGCCTAGCCACTCCACGGCATGTGGGATCTTCCCGGACCAGGGCATGAACCCGTGTCCCCTGAATCGTCAGGCGGACTCTAAACCACTGCGCCACCAGGGAAGCCCCGGCACAGTGAATTTTTGATGTGACTTATGAACTCTGCATTCTATGGCATGCTTCAATAACAATGAACATAGACTTTTATTAGATTGAACCAAAGAGATTGCTGTTTTTGCAGGTTAAAATGGCCAATTATTGGCAATTTCATGTTTCAACCTAATACATGGAATTAGTGTAAGTGAAAGGGGATGGAAAAGCAATGGCAGAGGGACAAATATTGCTATTTCTTTTCTGTTGTGATCCCTTTGTGCCATAAACCGAACTGACTTCAGCATAATCCATATTGCTTCCATATTCCATATGTGATTCCTCTGAATGTTGACAGATGGATGGCATTTGCTCTTCTATCTAGTCATTAAAGATAATTCTCTGTCCATTCTATTGTAACTACAATAAGAACCACAGAAGAAATTCCGAGTCCCAGTGTTTTGCTGTTGTTATTGTTGCTAGAGTACAAATAGTATTTACTTTGTGTTCTGCCTTCAAATATTAAACTCTTTGGTAGAGTCTTACAAATTTAAAGAATGTCTCCCTAGAGTGTATTTTATGGAGAGAAAGAAGAGTGTGTTGTTCTCATTTATTCCTTATTATTATTTTATTAGTTGTTCAGAAGTACAGATTTAGATATTACATTGCCATTGTTTCCTTAGGGGCCTATTTGGTTTATTTCTGAATGATTTACAGGTATTTTCATTGAAGAAGAAAAAAGAAGAAAGAATTTTACTCTAATTAAAAATTTAAAAAAAGTCAAACCTGGAGTACATTATAATAGATGTTCTATTCATTTACTCAAGTCAAACACTCACTTTCTTCTTAACACTATGCTTCCTCTTCTTTGAACCATACTTCGTAATATAATATGGATTAAGAGATAAATAAATCTAATAGCTGTTTTTTCTTTTCAGATAATGATGCATGTAATTTTGTAATGTAGTTGGCCAAATAAAGTTGGAATTTCAGGAGAAGACATTAATAGACAAATTATTTCATGGGTGTTTCATGGGTCATGAGTACTTTCAAGAATAAGATAATGCGTGGTATTTTCCTTTTTCTTTGTTTCATCTGTATTCCACAGAGCTGAAAACTGATTCTTCAATTGTTTTCCTATTTTTAAAATAGAGGAAAAAACATATTCAAATGATGACTGGTAAAAACGTACTAAAACTTCAACTGATGCATGTTTGAAATGAATGTTAATTTCCTTGGTCACATATTTCAAAGGATTATTGCCTTTATAAAGTGCCTTCAAGCCAGGAGGATGTCCTTTCCTATAAAGAATTCTAGACAACATGCCAGAAGAGTGTCTCCTATTTTTTGTTCTATTGCCAACTTAGTGGGTGACCTTGAGAAAATGTCCCATTCTCTGTTTCATTTTTCAGATGTGAAACGGTGATTGAAATCACTGCTCTGTTCTCCTCTGTAATTAGTTTTACCAACATGGAACACTTTTTAAAAGTTCTAATAATTATTATGGTTTTCAATGCTCCTGAAACAATTCATCCCAAATCAAAGGATATTTCTTTAGATAAAAAAAGGTATCATAATCTTGTAATTGTGATCTACCATCTGAATATGTAAGCGGAATATTAAGGCATAGATTTTCACAGTAACATTTTTTTATCTGTGACTAAAAATGTATTTTCACATAGAAATCAGACATGTTCATTTGAAACAATAGAGTCTCATGATCAGAAGTCAAGAACTATGTAATAAATGTTTATAAAATCATTATTTTGACTGGTAAAAATTATATTGAGATTTTAATTGGGCTCTTTTAGGGAAAAGAAATATCTAGAATTTTAAAATAAACTGTAAAAGATTGCTTTCTTTTGGTACTTGCTCATCAAATATTTCATATTTTGTATTATTTGAATAAAGAGCTAGCTCTCTAAACAAAATTCTTCAATTAACCTAATATGCTATAATTTCATCCAAATCAAAGATTAACTTTGAATCAAAAATAAACGAAGAAACAACTTAATGGATAAAGAAAGGAAAGTCATGGCTATGTGTATAATAAGGCCAATTTGAATAAAAAGTGCTAAAGTCAAACCACTGCCTAAAATGTAAACTCCTCAGTTGGCGTTGGTTAGAAAAAACAAACAGGGTATTGAATTTATTACAGTGAGAGAAATGCAAATGCATGTGAATACACTACTGGTAGGAAAACAATCTAGTATAACCTTTGCAGACAATTCAGCTTTGTATAACAATTTAGCACTATTTTTAAATATTTTTCTTGCAATTATTTATCTCACATACATATTCATGGTTTGGGGAAATAATGACATTAACAGGATGTTACAAGAGCATTGTGTATAATAATGTTGGAAATAACCTAAATATCTACCAATGTAGAATTGACTAAATAAAATTTTCTACAGTAAGACAAGGGAATATTAATAAAATTAAAAGAACTGAAGAGAACCTATATGAATATGATCTCCAGGATATCTTGAGTGAAAAGACCATAGTGCAGAACCATGTATAATATGCTTTCATTTACATAAATTACACACACACACACTCACACAAATAAGCATACATTAAAATGCAGGAATTATTTTAGGATGCATTAGAAAAAGTAATTATACCCAGGAAGAGAATGTATGATTAAAGGGTAGAGGAAAGAGGGAGATTACTTCTGTAGCTTTTGAATTTTATACTATGTACCTGAATTACCCATCATAAAATAAATATTTTTAAAAGTAAATATATGAAATAATGGAAATTAACTCTTACAAGCAATTTTTGGGTAGAGAGGCTGATGAGGTCTTTCACTCTCTTGGAAGGCCTAGTCTGTACTGAGTGCATAGGTAGCTATTGTCCATCCCTGGGCCACCCCTCAAGCCTCATCCCATAGCCATCCCCAACTAGCAGAGCTAGAGCTAACTCATGCTGGCCCAGTCTGATCACACTGAAGAGATACCAGCTTTGTAGATGGGGCAAGTAAAAATACTTGACACGGTATCTTCCCAGCGTCACTTACAACACTGCCTTTTGCCCTGTTTTCATTGGCAGCAATTATAGGGACTAGATGACAAACCAAGGAAGGTATTTTTTGAGCAGGGACATCGGCTTCTTAACACCCTTAACCACAGTTAGGTTGACACTTTGGAGCTCTTAAAAGGTTAAGTTACCAATTCTATTTGTATACAGAAAACATTTCATATAGATATACATGTATGTATATAATAATATATATTTAATATTGCTTTGAGATTGTATTTTTAATATATCCACTAGAAACTGGGAAACAAATTTTTTCTCTATAATATTTTTCATAATTTATTATTGTCATTATGGTTATTATTATTATAGCATACCTAAACTCAATAGATTTTTATTCATTCTTGTTTACCTACTGGTAAACCATCATAACTGCCATGCTTCTTCTATTAATCTGGAAAGTTCCCCAAGGATTAACAGTTATCTCTTAATAGTGATTAAGTCCCTCTGTTGTTAATATAAAAACATGCTTTCAAAGTGTAATCAAGGATTTAATGACACATTGATGAAATTTTCTAATATGGCTTACTAATCTGAAAACTGCATAAATAAAAATGATTTATTGCTTAATACAGAAAAGAATGGCACTCATTCATTCATTTATTCATTCACAAACTAGGGTTTCCAGATTTAGCAGATAAAAACACACAGCATCCAATTTAATTTGAATTTCAGATAAACAATGATTTTTTTTAGTATGAGTGTCCTATGTAATAATATAATTGTAGTAAAAAAAATTCATAGTTTATCTGAAATTCAAATTTAACTGGTATCTTGTATTTTATCTGGCAACCCTAAATAAGTTTCTGAATATCAACTCTGAGCCAGGTGCTGTCCTAGGTGCTGGGTATACAGAGGGGTAAAGAACAAAATCCTTGGCTTCCAAGACTTTTCAGCCTAGTAGGTAAGACAGACTATTGGCAGTTATAATGCAGTGTGATCAGAGTATCAGAGGTGTGAACAGAGTGAGACAGAATCACATGGAAATGTCCCAACCCTGACTGAGAGATGGATTTGGGGAGGAACATGGATTGATGGTGGATAGGATCACGGGAAGCTACTTTGAAGAGGTGATGTCACAGATAAGAACTGATGTGCATGTAGAAACTTCTCAACAGAGAAAGTGAGGCGGTCCTATCACAAGGAACAGCTTGTGGAAAAGCATAAGAAAATCTTGTATATAGGGAATAGCAAGTAATTCATAATGGTTGAAACCCTGGGAGCAAAAAGTAGAGAGAGAAATAAGGCTAGCAGGGTTGGGACAGGAGAAACTATAAATGGCTGTATATTGACTATATAGGTCTGTGTTAAAAGCACTAGGGAGGCAGGTAGCAAGAGCCATAAACTGTGTACAGCTGAGAATCCTGAGGCACAAATGGGAACAGAGTCGGGTCACCTTTATAATAATAGCTATGGCACAATTCAAGCTGACCAAAAGATTTAGCTTCATTGATACTTGGGAGAACCAATAATTATTGAGCACTTCTCTGAGCCAGGTATTTGCTGCTTAAAAGTGAAATCTCAATAATACAATCATATGGGGTCAGAAAACTGCCCCTGGGCCAAAACCAGCCAGCAGCCTATTTTTGTGCAGTTCTCAAGGTGTGAATGGTTTTAACATTGTTAAAGGGTTGTTTAAAAAAAAAAAAGCAAAAACAAACAAAGAATACGTGAGAGAGACCATATGTGATATGCAAAGCCTAGAATATTTGCTATCTGGCTCTTTATAGAAAAAGTTTGCCTACTCCTGAATAAATGAAGGAACTGAAGCATAGTAGAGAGATTCAAGGACCTGCCTGGAGTCATACAGTTAAAAAGCAACAGATCTGGATCTTAAATCAGATTTATCTGTTCTCAGTGTACGTGTCCCTTCCACTAATCATGTCATCTTCCTGACCTTGGAAATATCTATCCTTGCCAATTCTGGAGCTATGGTCAATGGGTGTTATTCTGCAGGCTGTGTTTGCCTTGACCATCCTAGTGAGGTAACAGCATAGGCATGAACTCACTTTCACCTAATCCCAAGTCCACTGCTGTATAAAAAACTGCCCTGCCACTCCCTTCCATTCTGGTGATTTTAGGCATCTACATCCCAAGGGCAGACAATCTAATCAGGCCCAAGTATTTAATTAATGTTTTCTGGGCAGCAACAAAAATGAAATCTACACTGCAGCTAATTACTTAGCAAGTCAACAATAACTTTTGCAGACTACATCTGAAATGGCTTAAAAGAAAATGCTCAACAAATAGAATCTGTAGTTTAATAAAACATACCATTTGATAGATTTTTAAAGATCATACAGCAAATAACCTGTTAATTAAGTAACGTCTTAATGAAACTTTCAGTAATCTTAATTATGGTATCTAGTGGTTTTAATTAGGTGCAGCTACAACACAAGGCTGTGTTGTAACAACCATCTGAATATAGCAACCATCAGTTGCTATATTCAGTCAATCACAAAACTGAGAAATCGATCTTATCTCACTACCAGACAGTCATAGCTAGTATTTTGATCTGTAGAGCAGAGCACAGTCAGTTATCACTATGTCAGATATATGTTGTATTACTTTATCTATTCTGCCGCCAAGTTTGTGGGTTGGTATCCTTTATGAACAAAGCAGTCAAATCTGCTTTTCTAATTCGAAGTGCATTTAACGGTTAGTTTTATTCTTTCCTCCTTCTGTCCCTCTCTCTCTCCCCACTTCTTTTCTTCTTTCCATCCATCTATTGATCTATCCATCCACCCATCCAATTACTGTGTCTAAAATGTGTAAGAAACCACGTTATATGCTATGACAGATACAGCAGTGTACAATGTAGAGTCCTTACTCTCAAGAAATTATGGTTTAATAAAGGCAAGTATAAGAGGTTGGAAACCTTTATTTCATGCAAATGATAGATTAGCAACTACGCAAGTAATTTTTTAACAATAAGTAGTATTTATTGAGTGATCATCATATGCCAATTTCTGTGATAGGGATTTACGCTTCAGAACTTCATGTTCACAACGTTATAATTAGTTACAATTATACTTTTCCAGTTTGACAAATGAAGAAGCTACGGTAAAAAGAGATTAAGCTGACGAATGGCATCAGGGCATCCCGAGGCCATGGCATCCCAAGGCCATAAAGCTGACGAACGGCAGAGCAGGGATTCAAATCCAGGTAGTCTGACCATAGGTACCACATGCTCTACTTCTTCTACCACAAATTATCATATTTGATCCTCACAACAATCCTATAATAGATACATTTTTTGTGTCTTCTCAGAGCACCATCAACACAATTCTCTAATTATGTCCTTTACTCTAAGCCCACCCAGGTGAACGTTTGATAACCCTTTCCTTTGCCTCTAGGCTCTTACGCTCATAGCTGCTTGGAAATAAGTGGCCGGGGCCAGTAGGCTATGTTTGATCCTGACCAAAATGACCAATCAGATTCTGTTTAGGGGGAACTGAGAATCAAGGACACTTGTAACTGAGAACAAGTGGGAGCTCCAGTTAAGTAATCTCTACTGTATGGATAGAAAAGGCAGAGAAAACAGGTCTGCAACAAGAAAGATTGAGAGATGTGCACAGAACAGCTAAGATCAGAGAGAGAAGCCTATTTGTTTTATTTATTTAGTTAGTTAGTTATTTGTGGTACGTGGGCCTCTCACTGTTGTGGCCTCTCCCGTTGCGGGGCACAGGCTCCGGATGCACAGGCTCAGCGGCCATGGCTCACGGGCCCAGCCGCTCCACGGCATGTGGGATCCTCCCGGACCGGGGCACGAACCCATGTCCCCTGCATCGGCAGGTGGACTCTCAACCACTGCGCCACCAGGGAAGCCTGCCTATTTGCTTTAAATGGATTTCTTGTCTGCTCATTATAGTTTGGGGAAGGTCCAAGTTGGGTCCATAAAATAGCTCATTATCCCTCCAATATGGTCCCTTTTTGAGTCATACTTGTTACTTAAAATTAAAAGAATTACTATTACACATATGATCCACATGCTTACCTCCATGTATCAGTTGGGGAAAACAAGTTCCAGGAGTTTATGTGAGAAGCACAAACATAATTATAATACAAGGGAGGGGAGAGTAAAATCCCACAAGCTAAGTATATATGAAGCAGTCTGGACAGAAAAGAAAGAAACTGCATGTAGGTAGAAACCTCAGTAATGGCTATATAAAAGAGAAGACATTAACCAGGCCTTAAAATATTGACAGAAGTTGGTTTTGTAATAAGAGAAGAAAGAGTGTCCTAAATTGAGGGACAGCATGAATGATGGAGTGTGTTGAAAAGTTCAACTTCACTGGAACCAAACTGGATTGAGGGCATTTGGAAAAGTCGGCCAGAATGGTAGGCTGGGGACAGATTGTAATAGGCAGAGAATACTAAGCTGTGACACGCCTACATTTTAATTATTTATTTAAGGGCATGTAGGTGACATGATCATAAGCCTTAAGAAAATCCTTCTAGCAATGTAAAGTAGCACGTAAGAAACAAAATAGGGAAAGAGCACTTAGGAGTATAATGAGAAGACAAAAAGGGCCTGAGGAAGTAACTTCTTAAGATTCATGTCTTCATTAAGCAGGTGAAGCAGCTCTGCCTTAACAGAGCTCACCATCAACATCCACTCCAAAAAGCCAAAAAGAACTCCCCACCACACACACAAAGCTTAAAAGAATGTGAATAATTATATAAATATATGGACCACCAACACCAAATATGTTGAAATTATACACACTCCACTGTGTCATAGATCATTCTTTTTCCTGGAAGGGTTAGAGTTAGGGTTGGGGTTAGTTTTCTCATCCACAAAACGTGTATCTAGGCAGAAGGCAGGGGAAAAGGCAAAGGCAGAGAAGCCAGATAATTATAATAAAATGTAAATATAACTAAAATTAATAGCTAGTGGGAAGCAGCCGCATAGCACAGGGAGATCAGCTCGGTGCTTTGTGACCGCCTGGAGGGGTGGGATAGGGAGGGTGGGAGGGAGGGAGACGCAAGCGGGAAGAGATATGGGAACATATGTATATATATAACTGATTCATTTTGTTGTGAAGCTGAAACTAACATGCCATTGTAAAGCAATTATACTCCAATAAAGATGTTTAAAAAAAAAAAGAATAAATAATAATGCTCTTAAAAAAAAAAAAAAATGGTATGGCCAGACACAGAGGAGAGCAGCTGATGTCTTCTAGTTGGGAACATTTTAGCACAGCCTTCCTGGGGAATTTATGGCTGAATTGAGTCTTGGATCAGAGGTGGAGGTTAGTGTGGACAGACATTTTAGGCACAGATGATCCTGTGAGCAAAAGCAGACAGTTGAAAACAGTAGAGAAACTACAAACACTTCTGTGTTTTGGGAGCACTAACGTAAGAGCTGGGGAGTAATAAGATATCAGGCTGGAGGGGAAGGCAGAAGCCAGATCACAGAAGCACCTAGAGAGAGGTCCAAACTATTTAACACGAGATGTAAGCAAAGGACTCTCAAATAACACTGCACAAGTGTCTCCAGGAAACTTCTTAGCACAGAGGTATTTCACCTTGATCCTCAGGAACAAACTATTTATAACTAGAGAAAGCCTAAAATTAGATAGGATTAAAACATTCCCACTGACATACACAAAGGAGATCATCTGTCAGCAACCAACTTCCTGAATTACATTTAAAACATCTCTTAGCGTCAAAGCAGTAGGATGGTTAAGACATGAATAACTACCGTCTTTCCTAAGAGATTTTAGTAAAAAAAGAAAAACATGACTATACACACACACACACACACACACACACACACACACACACACCATCTTTTGTTATCTACAAATCCTATAATCCTGGGTAAGGGTGTCAACAAAGGCTGTCATTACACTGCTAAGGAAGCAAAATTGTTAAAACAAAGTGTTATCATAATAGCTGACATTTTTTGCATGTACTAGGCACTGTGCCATGTGCTCTAAATAAACTGTCTCAAGAAGATGTATCTGAAATTACTTCCCACAACTATTCTTCCTACCACTTTTCTAATATTGTATGATACCTGCAATTTCTGATATCGTATGATATCAGAAAATAAAATTGAAAACTAAGCTGGTTGTATCGCTATCTGGTTTGACAGAAACATTTTTAGAAGTTACAGCTGCCCTATTAGGAAAATAGGGGAGTGGGAGGACAAAGGAGTATACAAATTTTGTGTTCAGGAAAATAATGTGTTTTCTAGAATCTGCCTACTACAGCTCTGAAGTTCTTGATTCTGTTCCTAGTCACTCTCCCTCTGGGGTCTGTGACGACTTTCTGACTCACTAAAATTATCCTTCTTCCTCAAAAGTAATATAAAATTTCACTTTAGACACCTTTAGTATCATTATAATGTTATCTAACTGAGAAGAAAGTTATATTAATGGATTACGTACATTTAAGGCAGCTTTTCATAATAATAAACTCTAAGAATGGGCCAGTGCCAGACTTCAAATTTAGAACAGTATAGTGAACACAATCAGAAGAAAAACAGACCAGCTGTCCCTTTGCCCTGCTTATTTATAGTACACTGAACAAGAAATGATTGGCCACATTATACATGACAAAGCAAAATGTGATCCACTAGGGCAGGGATCTTTGGACCAACTCCTAAGCAAATCGCATCTTTGTTTGGCATCTTTGCCAGGTCATTGTTTGAAGATGGAACAAAGACAAGGGTGCTTCTTTGTCATCATGGCGGACATTGCAGGGGTCAGACAGATCTCCGAAGACACATGTACACGCTCAAAATCTTACAAGATTATTTTCCCAGCTTCCATAGGGATTAAAAGTGGTCACCACTTGCACATCTATGGCTTCTTTGGTATAATTTCATTTTGATAATGGATACTTTAACATCTAAATTCTCTTCAGGAGTTCAAAAAGAAAGATGGCATGTAAGAAAGAATATACATGAAACCAGAAAGACTGAACTCAATATTTTATTACTCCCCATACAAGTTCTGGGATATCAGGCTGGCGTTCAACCTCTCGGAACCTTCACCCCCCTTCGTAAAATGAGGATAGTACATACAAATATTTAGTTGGTGTGTATGCATGCACGTGCCTCTGTGTGTGTGTAATTTAAAAAAAACAGAAACGTTCTAAAACAACCACTGGAACCCAGACATGTGCAACAACTAGATAGATCCATGCTATGTTGTGGAAATTTATTATTTTTCGTGATACATTTTTACTATTTTGATATAGTCTAGGTGATTTTGCCAGCCATGTTCTATTTCACATGGCAAATCATATTTCCTATCTTATTTATGGTTTCCAAGTGGGATTAAGCAATAAGCAGCAGAATTTTTGAACTGACAAATAATACCCAAAGGCAACATTGGAAAGCTACACACTGATGATGAAAATCTATGGCCCACAGACTCACAGGACCTGAGCTTCATTACTTTACATAGTAAGAATGTACCAAAACATTGTCATCTTATTAAACAATTGCTACTTTTAATATCTTTTCAATATTTTCCAGACAATCTATTTAGAACATTGGGACACGAGATAAAGCGCAACATTTTAAAAGTTCAACTGATTATTTACAGGGATTATTTTGAAAAATAATAATCTTGTTCATGATACTGTAAATATTTTGAGACACTCTGGAGGTTAGAGAAAGTTTCCCAAATAACTCTCACTGCTCTGAAGGCTTTACATAAAAATGTCATTTCTCAAACTCATTTGAGAATTTAAAATATTAACAGTTTAATTTCATTATAAATCTAATTTCTTAAACGCGGTTTAGCAATTAAAATACAACAGAATAGACAGAGAAGCTGTGAACAGATAGGAAGACACAGCTGTGTTTTTCCCAGCGGTTTAGGTCTTTGTCTAAAATGCACTGCTTTGTCAAAAGAGGATTTTTGAGGTAACCCCTCCATTGATTTTCAATGACTTGAGGAAGCTGAGAGGGTATTTCTGTTTTGGGGTAACCTCTTGTTCTGGTCATTCTATTGGCTGAGAATTGGCTACCCTTCTGGGTCTACTGCAAACTTTTCACACTCTGCCACTTACAGCTTTCTGTCTATGCTTTCGAGACCTCATTCAAATCCAATCTTTCTGATGATACTGTTTCTAACTCCTCTGATTCACACTGGTCTTGGGGGGGAATCAGGACATTCTATGACATCTAAAGGTAACGTGACGGGACTTTCCTGGCCATCCAGTGGTTAAGACTCCGCACTTCCACTGCAGGGGCACGGGTTCGATCCCCGCTTGGGGAACGAAGATCCCGTATGCTGCACAGCGTGGCCAAAAATAAATATAAATAAGATGTGAGACTTCTTAACAACACACATGTTAATGTGACAAAATCGGGTATGCAAGTAATTTGTTACTAATAATAGCTGAAAGGTACTTTTGAAAAATTTATTTAAAAATTTATTTAAAATTTATTGTAAAAATTTATTTAAAGACTAGGGTAGCTTTAGGATCATCTCTATAATAAAGACACTCTCGTTAAGTGCTTTTACATTTGCTTTTTTTTTTTTTTTTTTGCTGTACGCGGGCCTCTCACTGCCGTGGCCTCTCCCGTTGTGGAGCACAGGCTCCGGATGCGCAGGTCCAGCGGCCATGGCTCATGGGCCCAACCACTCCGCAACATGTGGGATCCTCCCAGACCAGGGCACGAACCCATGTCCCCCTCATCGGCAGGCGGACTCCCAACCACTGCGCCACCAGGGAAGCCCACATTTGCTTTCTTGAATTGAAAGAAATGGAAGAAAATAACCAGGAACTACCATAACTCAAAATTTATGCTATAGGACTTAATGCTTCTCACTAGGGCCATCTATGATTTATGCCACAGGAGGAAAAACAAAACAAAACAAAAACTATGAAGTTCTGACCTAAACTACACAATGTAGAACTTCCTTACATGCTGTTTTATGTTACTCCCTAAGGATTTAATATATGTAAGTTACTTCTCTCACTACCCTGTGAGTTTCTGGAGGAAGAGGGTTTCAAATGTAGCAAGTAAAAATAGATTTAGCAGATATTACAGGGGACATATTTATACTAAAAGAAAAATTATTGTTTATCTGATACTCAAATGTAACTGGGTGTCCTGTGTTTTATCTGGTAACCCTAGTCAAGAAACAAGTCATGCTTATTAGTTCTTTCTATCTCTAACATGCCTGCTTCAGTGCTGGACACCTGGAGGGACTTCATTAAATACTTATGAATTGACAGTTTAGAGACTCTATTATTTCATTGCTATTTTAAAAATAAGCATTGAAGAAAAAAACAAAAACAAATAAAAGTGAATGTTCACCTCTCTGGATGATTTCAAAGAGGAACTAAGAGAAGAGCCCAGGGCTCCATTCTATCCTCTGTTGCAATCCTGCATGGTACTCTGCTACATGCTACAAAGCCAAGGATAACTTAATGACATGATGCCTTAATTCCACATGGCACTTCAGGGTTATTATATCATTCTTACCACAATTAAGTTTCAAAACAAATCAAGTCTACTTCTCACCAACTTCTTGAATATGTATTCAAGTATAACCAACTGTAAAACACAAGTGATCCAGCAGCCTAAAACCTAATATGGAGTGTCTCTGTATGGATTGTAATTTCTTCTTCCTTCTGGAATTGGAGACAGTTTAGACTCAGATGTGGGTTTCTTCTAGTTGGTAATAAAGTAAAGCTGTTGTCTCTTAATTTCACTAAACAATAAAGCAAAATAGCAACATTCTACTTTGCATATAAATTTGATGAGTTCCTCCTTATAAGATTTTAAGAAAATATGAATGAGAAGAGACTTTTTACTGGTTAAAAAATAGCATCTGTGCGACCTCCATTTAGTTTCCATGGTGTTTATTGTTAAACATTTTTAGAAATACCGTCAATACAGATCAAGTGAAAGTAGATACGACCTCTAGTCAAATGAAATTAAAACTATATTTAGATTTCCATATTCTTCCAGAAAAGTGAAGAAGAATATTACACACTTGTGGCTGGATTCTGAAATTCAAGAGCTCACAAAATGGGTATATAGAAGAGCTAAATTCCAAAAAGGTTGATTTTTGTTTTATCAGATTTGGTGCCAACAGAGTGGTATAAATTAAGCAAATAATGAATATGACAACCTATCTTAGCTTAAAAAGAAATAAGATATTTTCAATTCTCAAACTATGTCTTACAGGAAGAAACTCTTTTAGGATTTTAGAGAAAGAACCCCCAGATATTATTTACTCCATTTTTTATACTATATATATATATATATATATATGTGTGTGTATATATATGTATACATACATACACCAATATCTATATATTCCCTCTTTCAAGGTATTTTTCCATGTCATAATAGAAACTTATTTAAAAAATGTCAAATAATCAAAAGGCTCAGCAGAGTTGGTCTCATTACTAACTTCCTTTTTCTACCTTCCAGGGTGATAAAAATATATATTTTGCTCATAAACAACTACAAGACCGCAGCAAATGGTAAGTCATTTCACCAGGTAAAGGACGAAGTAATGTTGAAAGGTATTGGATGTGTACTGCACTGCATACTGTACTTTGATGCTTATTATAAAAATAAGACGACATCAATTTTTAACCATCCCAAATGTTTTCCTTTACAACTCACTCTACAGTTTGGTCTTTAACAATCAAAATATCATCATTAAATCATTCCTTCAGAGAACTGCGTTTTCTCTATTACTTCATTGTCCATTTGACAGCTAACGTGACATTTAGCGATAAATCAGTGTGTTCAAATGTAGATAGATATACGTGTACACTAAAAATAAGTATGAAGGGGTTTCCCTGGTGGCACAGTGGTTGAGAGTCCGCCTGACGATGCAGGGGACGCGGGTTTGTGCCCCAGTCCGGGGGGATCCCTCATGCCACAGAGCGTCTGGGCCCGTGAGCCATGGCCGCTGAGCCTGCGCATCCGGAACCTGTGCTCCGCAACGGGAGAGGCCACATTGGTGAGAGGCCCACATACCGGAAAAAATAAATAAATAAATAAATAAAAATAAGTATGAAAACACAGTCATTATTTAATCATTTGTGCAGAGTAGGACAGCTAAAAATTCAGGATTTATGTTTAATTTTAAATTTGAGTTAGAAGGTTAATTAATTCCAAGTTAAAATAATGATTTATGGGCTATACATATATTTTTAAGGTTATGGTAGAAGATAGCTCATTTAGTCACAGAACTAAAGGCTGATTTTAATTTATTTTTTTCTAAGACTTATTTTTCCTGACCCTGAGAAGTACCTAGTAAGACATATAAATCCTAAAATGTGCATTTTATTGACTCAACTGGTAGCTTAAAACTAACAACCACCGAGATGCTATTTTGTATAAAGAAAAAATGAGACTTTTGAACTCATTTAATTTTCTTTAATTAACATTACTATAAAAGAATGAAATTAGAACACTTTCTAACACCATACACAAAAATAAACTTAAAATGGATTAAAGACCTAAATGCAAGGCCAGACACTATAAAACTCTTAGAGGAAAACATAGGCAGAACACTCTATGGCATAAATCACAGCAATATCCTTTTTGACCTACCTCCTAGAGAAATGGAAATAAAAACAAAGATAAACAAATGGAACCTAATGAAACTTCAAAGCTTTTGCACAGCAAAGGAAAACATAAACAAGATGAAAAGACAATCCTCAGAATGGGAGAAAATATTTGTAAACGAAGCAACTGACAAAGGATTAATCTCCAAAATATACAAGCAGCTCATGCAGCTCAATATCAAAAAAAACAAACAACTCAATCCAAAAATGGGCAGAAGACCTAAATAGACATTTCTCCAAAGAAGATATACAGATTGCCAACAAACACATGAAAAGATGCTCAACATCACTAATCATTGCAGAAATGCAAATCAAAACCACAATGAGGTATCACCTCACACCAGTCAGAATGACCATCATCAAAAAATCTACAAATAATAAATGCTGGAGAGGGTGTGGAGAAAAAGGAACCCTCTTGTACTGTCGGTGGGAATATAAATTGATACAGCCACTAAGGAGAACAGTATGGAGGTTCCTTATAAAACTAAAAATAGAACTGTCATATGACCCTGCAATCCCACTACTGGGCAAATACCCTGAGAAAACCATAATTCAAAAAGAGTCATGCACCACAATGTTCATTGCAGCACTATTTACAATAGCCAGGACATGGAAGCAACCTAAGTGTCCATCAACAGATGAATGGATAAAGAAGATGTGGTACATATATATACAATGGAATATTACTCAGCCATTAAAAGAAATGAAATTGAGTTATTTGTAGTGAGGTAGATGTACCTAGAGTCTGTCATACAGTGTGAAGCAAGTCAGGAAGAGAAAAACAAATACCATATGCTAACACATGTATATGGAATCTAGAAAAAATAAATGGTTCTGATGAACCTAGGGGCAGGGCAGGAATAAAGACACAGACATAGACAACAGAATTGAGGACATGGGGAGGGTGAAGGGTAAGCTGGGACGAAGTGAGAGAGTGGCATGGACATATATGCACTACCAAATGTAAAATAGCTAGCTAGTGGGAAGCAGCTGCATAGCACAGGGAGATCAGCTTGGTGCTTTGTGACCACCTACAGGGGTGGGATAGGGAGGGTGGGAGGGAGGCACAAGAGGGAGGGGATATGGGGATATATGTATACATATAGCTGATTCAGTTTGTTATACAGCAGAAACTAACACAAAATTGTAACGCAATTATACTGCAATAAAGATGTTAAAAAAATTAACATTACTATCATTTCTTCTAAATTGCCTATATACATATATTTCTGTCTATGCAAAATATAGACCAAATCTGAGCTAAACACAAAGCTTCAGCTGAAATAGATTCTGCTAAAATTTATTGAGCAGTCACTTCATTCTAGCACCACGCCACCAGTGCTCATATGCATTACTGCATTTAACCTTCACCAAAAGTCCCTTGAGGTAGGTACTAAGATCACTGGTTTATACCTGAAGATGTCACTGATCTTCTCTATACCCCACTGGCTGCTCTGTACTTTGAAAAGCTATAGGAGTCACTGAGTGAAGCATTTCACAAAATACTGAATTTTAGTGTCTCGTATTTTTATGTAATTTTGTTTGAGTAATTTGTCTTTGACAAATTGAACGAAGGGACTATTCTTATACAACACACCTGGCAAAGAGTTACATAAACAACAGATATTTTAAAATGATTCCATGAATAAATAAATGAATGCCTATTGATAGGCAGCTGGATTCTGTAGTTATTTTTGGAGCTTCTCATTTCCACCAGCAAAATTAAGGGGAAGCAGTATTATATGGTGTTGAAGTCTTTTCATACTCTATAATATAATAGGGGAAGGTAAGCAGATGAGTAGAAACAGTTCAGTACTGTAGCAGACACCATCAGTGCTCTGTCCATTTCCCGTTGGGTCTCTTTTATCATTGTAGTGCACACAGGCTCATGATGTATTGATATTTTCCCTCCCCAAAACCCAAAGTTAGGTCTTCTTAAGGGAGGAATGCCCTCAGGCAACTGGAATCTATTTGTCTATAAGCAAGCAGGAAATGCCAGGGGATTTACTCTGAGAGGACAGTCTGAACCAATGACTAGGTTGTAGCAGTATAACTACTTCAATCCTCTCGTCCTCAATCAGTGCAGTGCAACTTTGAAGTATGACCCACACTGTTTCCGCATCTTTCCCTGCAGTACCGAACCAACTTTACGCTCCCTGTGATTTTGCTTCATATTACTCCCTTGCTTGTGTTCCTTTACCTCTTCTTTCCATTTCCTCACTCCTGTATCTATTTTTCCTGGCAACATTTGGTAGACAAGTTGCTTTTACAGGATCTTAGTTTCAAATTTTGCTTCCCAACCTAAAACAAATATAGCCACAATGCACTGGAGACACTAAAAATAGCTTGTGAGTTTTACTCAAAGGCCTCAATTAAAGAATGACCCAGCTGTAATCAAACCCTGTGTTAGGCAGAAAAATGAACTCCCTAACATGTCCACTTCCTAATCTCAGAACCTGTGAATGTTATGTTACATGGCAAAGTGGAATCAAGGCTGTAGATGATATTAAGGTTTCAAATCAGCTGACCTTAAAATAAAGAGATTGTCCTAGATTATTTAGGTGAGCCCAATGTAATTACGAGGGTCCTTAAAAGAAGGCTTCCCTGGTGGCGCAGTGGTTGAGAGTCCGCCTGCCAATGCAGGGGACACGGGTTCGTGCCCCGGTCCGGGAAGATCCCACATGACCGGAGCGGCTGGGCCCGTGAGCCATGGCCGCTGAGCCTGCGCGTCCGGAGCCTGTGCTCCGCAACGGGAGAGGCCACAACAGTGAGAGGCCCGTGTACTGCAAAAAAAAAAAAAAGAGGAAGATGGAGACAGAAAAGAGAGAGTCAGTGTTGTGGTGAGAGAGACTCGGCAGGCCATTGTTGGCTTTGAAGATGGAAAGCGTCCATAAGCAAAGGATTACTGGAAACCCTGAGAAACTATAAAAGGCAAAAAGAATTCTCCCCTAGAACCTCCAGAACGGAACACAGTCCTGCCAAGACCTTGATTTTAGCCTAGTGAGACTCATTTTGGATTTCTATCCTCCAGAGCTGTAAGATAATAAATTTGTGTTGTTTAAGCAATTAGGTTTAGTGGCAATTCATTATAGGAGCAATAGGAAACTAATACAACCACTGTTAATTTAATTCTGGCTCTGGAAGCTAGTGGCTAGGCGGCCGTGGGCAAGATATTTTAATATCTCTGGGCCTCACCTGTCTTATGGATAAAATAACTATCTACCTCATAGGGTTGTTCTGAAGACTGAGACAGTACATATCAATTACTTAGAAGAGTATTTGGCCTAGTAAGAATTCGGTAAATGCTGGTTACTCTGTTACTGTTGTTTGTTATTAAGTGCACCCTATTCCTGGGAAACTTGGAACTTTTTCTTCCTCTGTGTTTATGTTAATCTGCGTGGTATGAGTAGGGTTTGAAGAAAAGAGCCATGCAACATGCAGGTAAAGAAATGCCATTCTGGTGCTCTGCTCCGTGAGGTTCATGTACGCTAAACGGACTTAACAGGATTCATCAAATATGTGGTATAGTTACCGTAATATTATGTCAAATCCACGTTCCTTAATATTTTTCAGGCCAAACAATATGGTGACAATGAAATACAAACTGGACATCTGTCACCAAAGTGTAAGCAGTGTTAGAGATATAGCCTTTGAAAGAAGTATTCTATTATCATACTAAGGCAGGAATGCAGTAGAAAAATAAATCTGCTTGTATATTTTTATCAGAATTACTTCAGAAATGCAAAGATATATGCTGACATGAATTCTGAATATTAAAGCTAAACAAGAGATACATTCATCAACATGAATGGCACCTATGTGAACGTACAAATCTTGCAAGATTGTTTGCATATAGCAATCAAATTATCTTGACCAAGAAGCCTTAACAGAAGTTCTTTAGATGACCTTTAATGAATATGCTCAGGGAGTAGCGCAGAAACATCAGAAATGAAAAAGAACTGAAAGTAGCATTAAAAATGTCATTTCCTTCAAGCTATGTTTCTTTGTAAAAGAAACTTAATCCTTCCCTTGTGTTGGTAAAATCCCAGTTAGTACTAAAGCAGCTGTAAATAAGAGGTTGGAAACAATTAAAATGAAGTAAAGGTGATCCACAGAGTCAACACTATAGACAATATGAAACAAACAAAGCGATTTTAACAATTCATCCTGGGAAAATGTTCGCATTTTGGCCATCATTTTAGGCAAAGTGAGTATTTTCTTGGTAGCAGGTATTTCTATTTCCTTTCAGAGGGATAAAGGAAGACTTTTAGCACAGTTGCCAGTTTTTGTTTGTTTGTTTTTTTAAGGAAATTAGAGATCCACTCAGGCTGGGCTCATTTTAGCTTAATTTGGATCAACAGTAAAGCCATAGCATCGTACTCACTGGTATGGTGACAAAGGTCAGCTAATTTTGCAGAAAATAAAACTGAAAATACCGTTTTACTGTACAGACTGCGCATTAGATGTATTCTGGCACGTGATAATTGCACACCCTGCACCACTGCAGGGCCAGGTGGGCATGTTTCTAACTCCATTAGAGTTACTGGAAAAGAATCCAAATTCCTCTTCCACTGATTCTGGACTCGTGCTAACTCTTCCCTAGAGATAGCAACAGAAGCATTAAAAATAAAATCAACTACTAAAATACAACATTAGCGAGCCCTTCCTTTACCTCACACCAAAGGGGATTCCTGCACAGCTTTTCCACTTGGCATTCAATTCACTGTGCTGTGAGAAGGGTGAGAATATCCCAGGGCAGGAAGCCCTACCCCTCACTGAATTTATCAGTAGTCCATAATCCCAGGGCTGGACTCGACTGCAAGTGCCACTGCCATCTGTAGCTTATGGAAGTTCTTGAAGGCCCTCCTTGTTCCCCTGTAAGTAGGTCATTGTAAGAATACTAGCACTATTGTCATCAACAAAAATAACAAAATCCATGGTAGCAGAAGCAGCAGCCATATACCAGAAATGTGTTGCAAGCCTTATCCTGTTTCTACCATATTCTCTACCTATGAGGGCTGTGCTCATATCTTCATTATTCCTGATGAAGAAAAGGAGCCCCCCTCCCTGCCCCCGGCAGAATGAAGTAAAGCCAGGACTGCATGACTATCAAGTGGCAAGCGAGGCTTCTACATCAGGTCTGTGATTCCAAAAGTAACCCTCCTGGTATCTAAATCACTATGAAAGGTAACATCTTAAAGGCGATCTTGTATCAAATTTTACTCTGATCTGGTAAAAGCTGATATAGATGGAGATTATCCTTTGAACCCTCTGTGATCTACTTCTTCTATTTCCCATACACATCTGTCCACCCTACTCCAACCACCATCCTGCAATTCCTTCTAGGATTCCACGCATTTTAAAGGAAAACAGAGAAAAGATGATCCACACTAAGAGGACTGTATCAAAATACTGTGTGACACTGTGACACTGTAGTCAGAGAATCACGCTGGGTACAAGTAGTCTCCCCAGGACTTTTTACAGGGGAAGACCTCATCCTCGACTTTGACTCTTGTGAATTAGTCACCACATAATTCTACAATAGAGTGACTCACTATAAATCTGTCTTTCTGAACACTTTGGAAGAGCGCTGTTTTAAGGTTTTCCACATTTTCCACCCTTTTGCTCTCCACGTTATATGCACTGAAACAGCTCCTGTTACTACTGGCAGCCCCAAGTGCAAGACGACTAAGATAACTATGAAATTGTGCTGTTATGTTATGAACAGATTCTGTTTCAAAGTATTCTGTACAACTGCAGATCTCCATAATTAATTCTGCAAATGGCAACTTAACTAGAACAGTCCACTGATTTTACAATCTCACCCTTTTCTTACCTTGTTGTCACTTGCTGAAAAAAAATTTTTAAGAAGTATAATGAGGAAGATTAAGTTCATTTGGATTTTTTTGGTTAAGCTTCCCTGTTTTCTCCCTGTTGGAATGAATCACCTCCTCTGCCTTGTTCTATCTTCACATTTTGATATTTGCTTTTATCATAAAGGCATCCACAGGACTAAACAATTAGACTGCCTCATTGGTTTCTTATTTAGATACTTAGGTCATTTGAACACCTTTCTCACCCGCCCATCATACTCGCTCACTTTTTTTTTTTTTTTTTTTTTTTTGCGGTATGTGGGCCTCCCACCGCTGCGGCCCCTCCTGTTGCGGAGCACAGGCTCCGGACGTGCAAGCTCAGCGGCCATGGCTCACGGGCCCAGCCGCTCCGCGGCATGTGGGATCTTCCCGGACCAGGGGACGAACCTGTGTCCCCTGCATCGGCAGGCGGACTCTCAACCACTGCGCCACCAGGGAAGCCCATACCCGCTCACTTTTGGGGAGTTGAGAGGTGAAGTGCTGCTCATGCTTCCTAACATTCAGTTTAGGAATCATCTTTTCTTCCCAATTTCTTATTTCCTGACCCACCCTGGATTAGGAACTCTCCAATGTGTTCTGATGATAAACTACTATCAAATTTTCTCATAGTCTATTTTACATTTACACATCTATTTACATGTCTATCTTTCCCCACTGTTTATTTTATATTATTTCTTCAAAGCTTATGCAGTATCTGGATATTGAAGGTGCTTAAGAAATGTTGATTGAATGTAAAAGAAACTCTGCTCAAATTATTGTTAAAAATTAGCCATGTCTCTCTAAAAAGGGAGTTGAATGCTCATTTACACCCTTGTATGGAATTTCCACCAGTATTTCAGGGACAGTTTCACAGTAAGTAATAGGAATGTTTACTCAGGATTCATGAAAAATTAACGTAGTTAGAGGAGATTGTGGAAACTGACTTTATAAGGAACAAAAGGCTATCAAGGTATTATTTTTGTGAAATGTAAATTATCATAATTAAATACATTTGAGGTATCTTCTTGAAGTTGAAATTATTATTGACGCAGTTCTTAAACAAGCATTTTTAGTAGATGCTGAATTAACCTACTGCAGTTTTTTCTTTTTAATTTTGCAATTGCATGCAATTTTTTTCTGAACTGAATTTTTTCCTTATTGACCAAAATTTATGTATTCCATTTTGAGATTCCATATGATAACCATTCTATAAAGCAAGGTATTGATGTGTATGCAAACGAAAACAATAATAGCTTACCTTTTATAGAGAGATTTAGGTTTCTTATCTCTATTTTTTCACCCCAAGGGACCAAGAATTATGCTGTACCATAACTACCCAAATTACCCAAGTATCCCCCAAATTAATGATGATGATGATAGCACCTTTAAACTACAGCTTGATTTTTTTTAAGTCATTATCAATTACTATTCATACAGTAGACATCAGAAAATCACCACTCCATTCATAAAATAATTAGCTTTAGGATGTAATGATAACTAATTTTGTTGAGACAAAGAGTTGACAAGAAGACAAAACCTCTTATTGGAGAATCAATTAGTTTGCAGAAGATGTTAATGAGCTAAATTTAATCAATGAAATACCATGAGCAAAGTGTAAGATCAAAGTACCAAAGAAAAAAAAAGCCAAACTGACATCATAGCATTAGCCAGATTAAATTTTGGTGGATTTATCAACAAAGCCTAACATAGAGTCATTAAATCTTTAAAACAAATACCAACACAGCACCATAGCAATTCCATTTTTAAAAATTAAGTTAATAAAGAAATGCAAAAGAACACCCATACCCTCTACTGAATATTTCCTAATCAAAGATTCAACAACTGCTCTACAGAATTTAATATGGTAGATAATAAACACTAGGTAGAAATCATTCTTACCCTCTTTTCCCCAAAGCAAACAAATGAAACAATGTATAACAGGGACGTGTTTTAAAAGCCAAAAATGGGTTATTAACTAGTAACTAAATGGTCATAAATATTTAAAAAAATCGGGCCTATTCTTTGCCTGGAGTGCAAGGGATACATGAAACTCTTCTGAATCTTTCTAAATTTAACACTTTAATTTTATTTATGCTCTCAGATCCTCAACTTCCTAATCTACAGAATGTGGATAATAAGATCTGCTCCAGAGCTGTAAGAATCAACTGAAATAATATATATTAAACCTTTAACTCTGAACCCAACCCAGAATGAGCAGTCATTGTATGTGAGTTAATAACAACACCACAAACTTGCAGTACTACATTGCAGCGGGATATAAACAAATTCTAACTGCTTTCTTAGGTATAAACCAGTCTAAATGAATTCATTTTAATTTTACTATAAACCCTTTCTATTTTCAACTTAAAAATAAAATTACATGTATATTACATTAAATATATCCATATATATCTCTATACATACACACATGCATCATCCCCACAGCAGCCAGGTTTCAGAGAATGCAGTCACAGGGTGTTCTGAGGTGGAACAGTTTTGCTAACTCGTTCACTATCTACTCAAAGAACGGAGCTAGGGTTGAAGCAAGTATCCTATACTCTTTACTGCACTTTCACAGAGGACATATGGAAAGGGGAAAATGACACAAAACGGAGGAAACTACCAGGAAGAGCAAATTTGTTCCCAATTTCAGTCTAAGATTCACAAACTCAGAAGCCTGCAGGGGCTGCGCAGGACGGGGACTAGGGTAAAACGGAGAGCACGTTCCCTAACAGCAGGCTGTGGCCATTCGTAAGATTTTTTTTTTTTTTTTTTTTCATTCGTAAGATTTTTAAAGAGAATCCAGACACAGTCATGTAAAAATGCCCTGACTTTAAAATTCTGGTGGTAATGCTTTTGTACATCTAAAGGCTATAGTCTGGAACCTCTGTTTAAAGAGGAATTCTCACAGCAGAGGTAGAGCCAGGTAACACAGAAGGTATCAGTGGCGAGAGGCAAGAAGTAAAGCACTAGGTTGGCAATGAATACCAAGGCCTACGGATAGAACTCCCTTCATCTGGAATGTTCTTCCCCACCAAAATCTACCTTACAGACTCCAGCTTCCAAGGACCACCCCCTACTGGAATCTCTCCCTCACCCCTCTACCCACGCACAGCTATGTTCCCACAGCACCCACATGTAGACACTGATATCGCACTAGTTAGAACACACTTCACACTAACAGTAAACCTGCTCACTAATTAATATGTGAGCAACATGAAGGCTGTATTTTCATTGGGTTTTGTTCAACATCACATCCCCAGTGTACCTAGAGATGATGTTCTATCAACAAATGTCATTTATTTGCTCTTCTTCCTTCTAGGCTGAGACTCCAAAGGATGACAGGGTGATATATTTCATCTGCATCCAGTGACTGTCTCAATGCTGAATATGTAATAGTTATTCATTTAATGTTTTTAAAGTATATTCATTAAGTGGCTACTATTAGGCCTTGTTTTAGAGATTTAGGATCTATCAGCGAAGAAAGGAGGCAGAGATCCCTGCCCTCATCCCTCATATGGCTTCCATTCTACTTTGCATGGGTTTAGTGGTGGGGGGGGGGGCACGGTTTGGGGTTGAACAAATAAACTATAAAATCTATCAAAAGGTGATAAGTACTGTGGAAAAACAGAAAGAGCAGAATAAAGAGATTGGGAACAAGGAGATTGGGTGTGTGGGAGCAAAAGCAGAATTAACTAGGGTGTCAAGGTAGTTATCATTTGGGAGGGTGAAATTTGAGCAGAGACTTGAAGATGAGGAATTTAGTCAATCAGACATATGGGGAAAGAACATTCCAAGCAGAGGAAATAACTTAGAGCAAAGGCCCGAAGGCCTGGGTGTCTGATGTGTTCAAGAAATGGCAAAGGAGGCCAGCTTGGCTACAGAGGAAAGGAATAGGACAAAGGGCTGGGGGCAGGTGGGTACAGATAGTATAGGGCCTGGCAGGCCACATTAAAGACTGGGAATGAATGAATGCCAGCAGAATCAAGTGGCCAAAAATCAAGTCTTAGATAATGGGAAAAGATGAGTACAAAATATAACCAAAGAACATACTCCAATTCAAATGCAGTGAACATGTTGGGGTTTGCTTTGCTGTTAGTGCTCAAATATCCAAGCAGTGGTGATACAAATAAACTAAATAAAATGGAATAATATTGCGGCTATGAAAATGAGAGCTGTGCCTGTGTGTGTGAGTGTGTGTGTGTGTGTGAGAGACACAGAGACAGAGAGAGAGAGAGAGAGAGAGAAACAGAGAGAACGAGGCATCATGAGTATGAATTAATGTATAGTAGTTAAACTTTAAAAACAGAAAAAAATTAGCACAGCAGCTGATGAGGAAAATGTTACAGCAGTATTACTGACACATGCGGAAGAAAAAAGTTATAATAACCACAACTAGCAACAGTAGAAACGGTTGCATGAATTTGATTTTATAGAGGTTTAGGTGAATTTTCAGAACTTTCATTGTATTTTTTAAACATCATTTTGTCCATCATAATCAAACTACAAGAGTATTTGCAACATCTTCAAAACATATTCCATATTAAAGAACTAGATCCCTAAGGAAACATTTTTCCCATTTTATTTAAAAAGTTTTCAATATACATCACAGGGTGCTTATTAAGTAACAACTCTTCAATTTGGCTGGTAAACAGCAGCCAGTTTATTTCTGCAACAGCAGGGGGTTCTTAACCTGGTTTTCACTGGCAGTTTTTGGAATGTGAGCCCCTCAATTGTATGCACAATTTTCTATATATGGGAATTTTTCTTGGAAAAGAGTCTGCAGTTTTTAGAGTTTAAAACTATAAAATATTAAGTTCCAAGGCGTTAGAAAATCTTTGAAAGTGGTATCTAACAGTTGGGCTTCTTAAGATGACTGTAAAATGCCCTATTTTTGTCATGATCTAGATTAAGGCAACACCTACACTAACAAATGGGAGTAATAAGCAGAGGTAATTATTTGCATAATTCAAAACAAAGAAAAAAATTACTCTCCAGAATTATCTGAACAAGGTAGGCCTTAATATGGTTTGCTTTGAATTAGATAACTACCCCAGTCATCCATTTACAGCATCTATGATTAGAGGTAATTTTAAAGGTAAAATAAAAATTCCTTTTCCTATAAAGCACTTAGGTTTTCATTTCATTTTTGAGATTTGCTTTCACAGGGTTTTTTCTTGGCTTTCAGCTGTATATTTTCAAATAATCTGCTTTCACATAAAATATGAATGCCAGAACATCTGAGCTCCTTAAGTAGACAGAGCTAGATTAAACTTATTTCACTTTTATTTTCTCTGGCAAAGGAAAAAACAAAAACAAAAATGAAAACAAAACTGGGAAAGGATAACAGTTATTCAGACCAATTCTTTTAAGAAAAAATTCAGAAACATCCTTATTTCCTTATTTCATCCTAGGATGACTTAAAGATTGACTTAAACTTTCACTCTCCAAACAAGTCCCTATTAGGATAATATTTTCACTTCTTAGACAATGTGTATTTATTGGGTCTTTCTAATAGTAAAAGTTAAATGAATGCCAGGAAATTCCAACAGTGCTCTTCATCCAAGGGCTTCTTGAACACTCACACTGCATAAGGCATTACAATTGTCATCCCATTTTACAGAAGAGAAAACAAGCATAATCTATTTATTCACATTCACATCACTAGTAATTGGGATGAAAAACCAGGACTCCAGAGACCATACTTTTGCATTCCTCTATGAATTCTAAAGACACTTCACCTTACAATTCACAAGTAAAGAATTTTGCAGGTAATCCAAATGAGAAAATCATACTTCCCACGGAAACTGGATTTTCGATTTGTGTTACTTACGAATTGGCTCAACATTCCTCTTTATTTTGGGTTTCCAATAATCATTCCAATGGTGAAACATTTTAGAAATTTTGTTTTAAACCTCATTTTGCTAAATAGTGAAATTTATGGCATTAAATAAAACAAGGATTTTTTTTCACATTTGAATTGTGTTTGTTGTACTTTATGTGAAGACACATTTCCTAAGCCCTTTATTGCCTCTGAGAGAACACAACATGGATAAGATCCCAATCAAGTGTTGGAGAAAATTCTCAGCACCACACAACTCTGTGCCTAACGGGGTCAGGTTACCACCCAGAAATGTAGTCCTAAATGGAAGGGCAACCTAAGAATTTCAGAAACTTCCTTATCACAGGGAAAATCATCAAATTTTATGTCAGAACTATGCTTTTTTCCCCAAAATGTGTTTTCTGCGGAATATTACACACAACTTTCTATCTTTAGTCTATTATCCTCTAAATTTTAGCATCCAATCATACTAAGTGAAGTTAGAAAGAGAAAGATAAATACCATATGATATCACTTATACACGGAATCTAAAATATGACACAAATGAACCCATCTATGAAACAGAAACAGCCTCACAGACATAGAGAACTGACTTATGGTTGCCAAGGCGGGGGAGTGGGGGAAGGATGGATTGGGAGTTTGGGGTTAGCTTATACAAACTATTGTATACTCAATATCCTGTGACAAACCATAATGGAAAAGAATTTTTAAAAGAATGATATATATATATTCATATATATATATATATGAATCACTTTGCTGTACAGAATTTAATACAACACTGTAAATCAACTATACGTCAATAAAAAAATAAATTTTAGCATCCAGCAAATTGATACTTCAAATGTAACAAGCATAGGAAATCCTGTCTACTTAAAAAACAATTCAGTATATGTCTCAGATTGTTCCTATACTACACAAATATACTAGAACAAATCTGAGGAGGTCATGCGGAATATTTTCACCTAAAACATGCATTCTCTGTCATATTCTAAGGGATCATCCTCCATAACAGGTGAAACTGAGGCATAACAAAAGGCTAATAAATCTACCAATTAGGTCTGAAGAACAATGGAGAAAACAAATTGGGTTTAATGTAGGAATATCAAGAAAATCCTAAGGGCTGAATCTCTTAAGTACAGGCTCATTTGCAATCACAAGGGTAACTGCTAGTAACCCCAGGAAAATTGTTTGGCCAGAAGTAGAAATATAGTTACATCAAATCAGCCCCGCTTTCCCAACCTCGTTCCCTTACACTGAAGAGGAAATATCTGATCAGCTTATTATTACTGCACAATGGGGACGGCTGCACCACAAGCAGACTATCATCACCGAATGAATGTGCACTGAAGTTTGCTCCTTCACTCCTTCACCACTTAAATGCATAATTTGGTTACACAATGAAACCACCCTAATCATCTTGTTTAGAACATATCTATTTTGCTATCTTTTTCTCATGTTTAAATTTCTGCAAAATAAAAACATATCTGACATAACCTGAGACTGTTTACCCTACTGATGAAAATCAAGGTGATGGGACATATTGTTTCCAATGACTAAAAGATCTTATTATACAGGAAGGACATCTTATCTGCGACGAAATTGTTTGCCCACATGGTAGGAACAAAACTGAACAAGAGACACAACTCTAAAGATTAACAAGATGTTATTGTGTTAGGCAGAATTTCTAAAATGGCTCCCCACAAAGATGTACTTCCCTGAACCCCCCATAACCAATGAATATGACGAAACATCCCTCCTGTGAATAGGTTGTTATATGGCACAGTTGGTCTTAAAATATGGAGTGTGTCCTGATCTAATCACACAATCCCTTTAAAAAGCCAAGAGTTTTCTCCAACTGGTAGCAGAAGGGAAAGAGAGGAAGATGCTAAGCGAGAAAACAGGCACCAGGCTTAAAAATGGGAAGGGTCATTTGACAAAGAAACAGCCACCTTAGTTTTATAACTTCAAGGAACTGAATTCCATCTAAAACCTGAAAGATTAAAGCAAATTTTTCCCTGAAGACTTGATGCAGTCTTGAGAGACCCTGAGCAGAGAACCCAGCTGAGCTCCCTGGGAATTCTGAGCTACAGAACTGTGAGACAATAAATAGGTATTGTTTTTAACCCTCCAAATTTGCAATAATTTGTTATGCAGCAATTAAAAAAAGAGTAGATATTTCAACAAAGATGGAGTAACATGTAGCAGTAAAATGTCTCCTCCCTACTTTGTCATTTTCACAGATTGCTATTTATTTTGAAATGTTTTACCAGAAGGTGAAAATAAACTGGTTTAATTATCAACTTACCATTTATTTCTTATGTCCCTATATGAGCCAACTAAACCTGATAACATACCCTAATAGAATACTCTAGTGCAAAAAAGGCATTGCAGATAATGGTTACCTATGACATTCAGATTAGATTTGCTTGCCAAAAAGTTTGTATAAACATATGTTAATACTACTCTAGTGATTAATAAGTATATTGTGGGAGATAATTTGAGGCTATGCAAATATCCTATTTCACCTTAAAGTTTCACCCAATGATTTTAATCATTTCCAGTGGATCTTACCTGCAACAACTGTTAACCGTGTTGGTCTAATGATGGTTTAATACATCCCTCATTTTTTTCTACATTTATTAAGTAGACTTATTCAGTAAGAAATATCTGTCCCTTCTCCATTCATTCATTCATTCATAGCATTTCCTTACTTTGGGGCTCCTAGATCATTTTGTATTTTCTCTACCCCAGCTGTAGAATCAGCCATTCCTCCAAGGAGCCCTAGTTTCTTTTATTGGAGACTGGCATTTAGAAACCAAGATCTGGGCAATAAATATGCTGTTGCTACTGGAATATCACTGCTTCTAGGTTCCTCAGTGAACAGAACTAGAAAATATATGCATGTATTCCAACTCATGTATGCATATATGTATGTATGTTTGTATGTATGTATGTGTATATGTATGTGTATATGTATGTACGTATCTATCTACCTACCTACCTACCTACCTGCATTCATACTGAGATCTCTGATTCTAATCTAGCACTGTAAGGCAATTCTAGTCTTCCTCCCCCTTTCTTATTTGTAACTTACTTCTCTCACAGTGAAAATTCTGGCTCTCATTACGTATATCCTTATATTTTTAAATATCTGCTCCGTACTTTGTGTCCACCTAGAGGGGTGGGAGGGAGACACAAGAGGGAGGAGATATGGGGATATATGTATATGTATAGCTGATTCACTTTGTTATACAACAGAAACTAACACACCACTGTAAAGCAATTATACTCCAATAAAGATGTTAAAAAAAAATCTTTATATCATCACTTAGCTATTATCATATTTATATATCATGGAATGAATATCTGGAAGCAGGACAAAAAGTAAAGGTCTGAATTTGATGCATGTTCATAACCAAGTTTTATCAATTGTCTAGCAACTCAGAGGAAGATTTTGTATATCAATCTGTTCCTGGGAATAGAAAACCTAATATAATTTAAGAAAACTGGAATTTATAATTCAAGAAAACAGTGAATTATGAAATGCAGTTTTCACAACTAAGGGCACCATGCTTGCCCATTGTTCTATTTCTGCTACTCCTGCTAGTTGCTAGTTCTTGAATTGCACCCTGTCCTTTGAAGTAAAGACTATATATTTTTAAAAGTCAAGTTACCAAATTTATCTAAGAACTTAGCATAACTTGGAACTATCATGTTATTCTTATCCTATTTAATTAACTGGTCAGATCGTCTATATAATTTCATTTATCTCCTAATATAAGAAGGTTTAAAAATAAAGATCTAGGGCTTCCCTGGTGGCGCAGTGGTTGAGAGTCCGCCTGCCGATGCAGGGAACACGGGTTCGTGTCCCGGTCCGGGAAGATCCCACATGCCGCGGAGCGCCTAGGCCCGTGAGCCATGGCCACTGAGCCTGCGCGTCCGGAGCCTGTGCTCCGCAACGGGAGAGGCCACAACAGTGAGAGCCCCGCGTACCGCAAAAAAAGAAAAAAAGAAAAAGAAGATTATAGGCCAATATCCCTTATGAAGATAGATGTAAAAATCTTCAACAAAATATCAGCAAACTTAATTTAAAAATACATTAAACGGATTGTATGCCACAATCAAGTGCGATTAATTTCAGGGATGCAATGAAAGTTCAACATCTGCAAATCAATCAACATGATACACCACATTAACAAATTAAACATAAAAATCATAGGATCATCTCAATCAATGCAGAAATACCATTTGAAAAAATTCAACATCCATTTATAATAAAAACTCTCAACAAACTGGATATAGAGGAAACATACCTCAACATAATAAAGGCCATAGATGACAAACCCACAGCTAGTATCATATTCAATGGTGGAAAGCTGTTTTTCTAACATTAGGAATAAAGCAAGGATGCCCACTCGCTCCACCCTTATTCAATATAATATTGGTAGCCTTAGCCAAGGCAATTGGGCAAGAAAAAAGAAATAAAGGCATTCAAATCAGAAAGGAAGAAGTAAAACTGCCACTCTTTGCAGATAACATGATACTATATATATAAAAAACCTTAAAGACTCCACCAAAAATCTGTCAGAACTAATAAATGAATTCAGTAAAGTTACAGAACAAAATTATTATCAAAAATTGTTTCATTTCCATACAATAATGAACTAATAACAACCCCATTTACAATTACTTCAAAAATAATAAAATACATAGAAATAAATTTAACCAAGGAGGTAAAAGACCTATACACTGAAAGCTATAAGACAATGATGAAAGAAATTGAAGAAGAAACAAATATAAAGATATTTTGTGCCCATCAATTGGAAGAATTGATATTGTTAAAATATCCTTACTACTCAAAGCAATCCACAGATTCAATGCAATCCCTAACAAAATTCCAATGGCATTTTTTCCAAAGAAATAGAACAATTAGTTCTAAAATTTGTGTGGGACCACTGAAGACTTCAGATAAACAATCTTGAAAAAGAAAAACAAAGCTGAGGTATCATGCTCTATGATCAAACTATACTACAAAGCTATAGTAATCAAAACAGTATGGTACTGGCATTAAAAAAACACATATAGATCAACAGAACAAAACAGAGTGCTGAGAAATAAACCCATGTATATATGGTCAATCAATTTATGACAAAGGAGCCAAGAAAATATAATGGAGAAAGGAGAGTCCCTTCAATAAATTGTGTTGGGAAACCTAGATAGCTGCAAACATAAGAATGAAACTGTATCTCTACGTTATACCATAAATAAAAATTAACTCAAAATGGATTAAAGACTTGCATGTAAGACCTGAAACCATAAAACTCCTAGAAAAACACCTAGGCAGTAAGCTCCTTGACATCAGTCTTAGCAATGTTTTTGTGGATCTGACTCCAAAGGCAAAGAAAACAAAAGCAAAAATAAAGAAATGGGATTACATCAAACTAAAAAGCTTCTGTACGGCAAAGGAAACCATCAACAAAATGAAGAGGCAGCCTACTAAATGGGAGAAGACTTTTGCAAACTATATACCTAATAACCAAAATGTATAAAGAACTCACAATTCAATAAGAACAACAACCAAAAAAAAAAAAACACCAAGGAATCTGATTTTTAAAAATGAGCAGAGGATCGGAATAGATATTTTTCCAAAGAGGACATACAGATGACCAGTAGGCACTTGAAAAGATGGTCAACATCACTAACTGCAGAGAAATGAAAATCAAAAACATAATGAGACATGACTTCACACTTGTCAGAATGCCTATTACCAAAAGACAAGAAATAGCAAGTGTTAGCATGAGTCAGAATGTGGAGAAAAGGGAACCCTTGTGCACTGTTTGTGGGAATATAAATTGGTGCAGCCACTATGGAGAACAGTAAGGAGGTGTCCCCCAAAATCCAAAATTAAAAGTATATCTACCATATCTCCAAAGAAGACATACAGGTGGCCAGTAGGCACATGAAAAGATACTCATCACTGCTAATTATTAGAGAAATGAAAATCAAAACAACAGTGAGGTACCACCTCACACCAGTCAGAATGCCGTCTTTGAAAAGTCTACAAATAGTAAATGCTGGAGAGGGTGTGGAGAAGAGGGAACACTCTTACACTGTTGGTGGGAATATAAATTGGTGAAGCCACTGTGGAAAATAGTATGGAGGTTCCTCAAAAAACTAAAAATAGAGTTGCCATATGATCCAGCAATACCACTCCTGGGCATATACCCAGAGAAAACTCTAATTCAAAAAGATACATGCACCCCAATGTTCATAGCAGCACCATTTACAATAGCCAAGACATGGAAACAACCTAAATGTCCATTGACAGATGAATGGTTAAAGAAGATGTGGTATATACACACACACACAATGGAATATTACTCAGGCATTAAACAGAATGAAATATGCCATTTGCAGAAACATGGATGAACCTAGAGATCATCACACTAAGCAAAGTAAGTCAGGAAGAGAAAGACAAATACCATATGATACCACTTATATGTGGAATCCCAAACATGTCACAAATGAACATATCTACGAAACAAAAACAGATTCACAAATATAGAAAACAGACCTGTGGTTGCCAAGGAGGAGGGGGGGTGGGGGAAGGAAGGATTGGGAGTGTGGGATTAGCAGATGCAAACTATTATAGATAGGATGAATAAACAGCAAGGTCCTACTATTTATCAGAGTGAACTGTAGTCAATATCCTGTGATAAACCATAATGGAAAAGAATATGAAAAAGAATATATATATGTATATCTGAGACACTTTGCTATACAGCAGAAATTAAACACAGCATTGTAAATCAACTATATTTCAATAACATTTTTTTTGTGTGTGTGGTACACGGGCCTCTCACTGCTGTGGCCTCCCCCGTTGCAGAGCACAGGCTCCGGACGCGCAGGCTCAGCGGCCATGGCTCACGGGCCCAGCCGCTCTGCGTCATGTGGGATCTTCCCGGACCAGGGCACGAACCCGTGTCCCCTGCATCGGCAGGCGGACTCTCAACCACTGCGCCACCAGGGAAGCCCTTCAATAACATTTAAAAAAAAAAAAAAGTAGATCTACCATATGATCCACCAATTCCACTCCTGGGTATCTATCCAAAGAAAATGAAATCACTAATTTAAAAATATATATGCAATATTCATCACACCATTGTGTACAATAGCCAAGATATGGAAGCAACCTAAGTTTCCATTGATAGATGAATGGATAAAGAAGATGTCTCTCTCTCTCTCCCTCTCTCTCTCACACACACACACACACACACAGAGACACACACAATGGAATATTACTCAGTCATAAAAAATACCTTACCATCTGCAACAGCATGGGTGGATCTTGACTGTATTGTATAATCAGATAGAGAAAGACAAATACTGCATGATTTCAGTTATATGTGGCATCTAAGAAACCAAACAAACAAAACAAAACCTCAACTCATAGATACAGAAAACAGATTAGTGGTTACCACAGGGGAGGACGGTTGGGGGTGAGGGTGTAAAACTGAAAAAGGAGATCAGTAAGTACAAATTTCTAGTTATAAAATAAGTAATTATAACTAGAAAGGGGATGTAAAGTACAGCATGGGGAATATGGCCAATAATACTGTACTAAATTTGTATGGTGACAGATGGTAACTAGACTTATTGTGGTGATTTTCTAATATATACAAGTGCTGAATCACTATGTTGTGTACCCAAGACTGATTTACTGTATGTCAATCATACCTCAAAAAAATTATTAAATAGGTTCAAGTTTCTGTAATTAGACTGTTCACTGAGATGTTTTTAACAAGAAATAAACAGTTAAACAGTAGAAATGTTAGGGTATCACATTTTACTGAGTGTGGATATTGTGGTAATCATTTCACAATATATGTAAGTCAAATCATTATGTACACCTTAATATTGTACATTAATTACATCTCAATAAAATTAAAATAAAAAAAGGAGTTTGAATAAAACTCCTCTTTTGGTGTATACATTAATAATGACATAACATCACCAATATTCTTTTTTTTTTTTTACTTTCCTACATTTTATTTTTATTTTTTTACATCTTTATTGGAGTATAATTGCTTTATAATGTTGTGTTAGTTTCTGCTGTACTACAAAGTGAATCAGCTATACATATACATATATCCCCATATCCCCTCCCTCTGGAGCTTCCCTCCCACCCTCCTTTTCCCACCCCTCTAGGTCATCACAAAGCATCAAGCTGATCTCCCTGTGCTATGTGGCTGCTTCCCACTAGCCATCCATTTTACACTTGGTAGTGTATATATGTCAGTGCTACTCTCTCCCTTTGTCCCAGCTTCCACTTCCCCCTGACCCCATGTCCTCAAATCTGTTCTCTGTTTGTCTTTATTGCTGCCCCGTCACTAGGTTCATCAGTACCGTTTTTTAAGATTCCATATAAATGGGTTAGCATACAGTATTTGCTTTTCTCTTTCTGAGTTACTTCACTCTGTATGACAGACTCTGGGTCCAACCACCTCATTACAAATAACTCAATTTTGTTCCTTTTAATGGCTGAGTAATATTCCATTATATATATATATGTGCCACATCTTCTTTATCCATTCATCTGTCAATGGACATTTAGGTTGATTTCATGTCATGGGTCTTGTAAACAGTGCTGCAGTGAACATTGTGGTACATGTCTCTTTTTGAATTAAGGTTTTCTCAGGGTATATGCCCAGTAGTGGGATTGCTGGGTCATATGGTAGTTCTATTTTTAATTTTTTAAGGAACCTCCATACTGTTCTCCATAGTGGCTGTATCAATTTACATTCCCACCAACACTGCAGGAGGGTTCCCTTTCCTCTACACCCTCTCCAACATTTATTGTTTCTAGATTTTTTTGATGATGGCCATTCTGACCAGTGTGATGTGATACCTCATTGAACATCACCTCTATTTTTGAGGGTTTCATGCACATCAGACATTGAACGAAGCACTTTACAATTACCTCATTTAGTCCTCACAACTCTAGAAGGTAGGCATTATTATTCTTATTTTAGAATAAAATAAACTGAGGCTTAGGTAAGAAGAGAAAGACACAACGTCACTTATATAATATTCTGTCTAGAGATACAT
Organism: Delphinus delphis; assembly: GCF_949987515.2. Lineage (NCBI taxonomy): Eukaryota > Metazoa > Chordata > Mammalia > Artiodactyla > Delphinidae > Delphinus > Delphinus delphis. Next base: position 39,984,946 of record NC_082698.1, on the reverse strand, counting down.
AACTTGAATTTAGTCATGAAGAAATATCGCACAAATCCAAACTGAGTGATACTCTATAAAATAATTGGTTTCTAGTCCTCAAAAAATGTCAGTGCCATGACAGATAACAGAAAATATCTTCAGTTTAAAAGAGAGCAAGGAGGCATGACATTAATATATGATCCTTGATTGGATTCTGAAATGGAGGGAAAAAGTTCTATAAACAGTATTATTGGGACAACTTGCAAAATTTGAAATAAGTGCTATAAATTAGATAAAATATCAACATTAAATGTCTTGAATTTTGATAACATAGTGATTACATAAGAATATATCCTTATTGGGAAACAGACATTAAGGCATTAGGGGAAAAGGGCATGATGTGTTGAACTTACTCTCAAACAATTCAGAAATAAATTATATATTATATATATAACACACATTTGTATCAATATATTATGAAAGACAAGATGATAAAACAAATATAGAAAAATGTTAAAAACTGGTGGATTTGGATAAATATATATGGGAGCTTTCTGTGTTAATCTTGCAACTTCTATGTAAATTTGAAATTATTTCAAAATAAAATGTTTTTTAAAACCACAGCAGTATCTCTGAAGGCAGTAGATATTTCAAACTTTAGACTTTTTTTCAAGTCTGAGTAGAGTCAGGTCTCATTTTTTGTAAGTGAGCGAATGGAGGTAATAAAACTTGGAGCTGCAAAATGTTTCATTTTATTTGTCTTGGAAGTATCTTAGTTGAGCAGATATTAGTTTCATCGTATTATGAAAATGAAATGAATTTTATCAAATATTAAAGTAGTAAAGAAAGTTTTACTTAAAATGCTTTAAAAAGCTACTGCTCCTTTTTTAAAATCAGAGCCTACCAAGAACTTTGAATGTACTACTAATCATTTTCTAATGAACTTCTCATAAAGTTGGGCTTAGCTGCTAATATTAACATAAGCTATATCCCCTACATTAAGTCCCTGAATAAAGTCCCGTGTATATTCTTTTGGCAAGGTTCTTCATAGTCCCCAAACATCAAATGGGATTTCTTTATTATGTATTTACATAAAATTAATTTGAAATGTAAAATAGTTATTTAACATTCAGCTCAGATAGAAGAGAATAAGCAACAAAAGATCTTCATTTTAATGCCCACTGATCTTCCAGTCCCTGTATACATGTCTTGCTTCTTTATACGTGTAGCAATATTTACTAGTATTACTAGACTGGAACATATTCTTTTCACTCAGGTTTAACACAAAATAAATCTACATCTAATTTCCTAGGCAATTTCACATTCATCCTAGAACTCTTTTGGCAAAACACTCTGAGTAGGTATGTGCAGCCACTGCAAAAATAGATTTTGTACTACACTTGCCTCTCATAAATTTTACCCATGAGTCTGTCAGAGAACCACTTTTGTAAAATAACTCAAAATGGCCATTTTATATGAACAATTTCCTGACTAATCATTTTTAAGTAAAAGGTGTTAACATGAAAATATGAAAGAAAACTTCTCAAACATTATTCAAGCCAAGAATAAGTTTCATAGAATAGTATGATCTGGGCCTGTTCTAAAATTTCTGGATCACATGATAATTTGTGTATGTGTTTTTTGTTGTTGTTGTTTATTTTTGTTTTGGTTTTTTTGTGTGTGTTTTTTAGTCAGTCAACTATATATTTCATGAGCATTTAGGAATGAAAAGTAAATGCTACATTATTAACATAATTATACAGGTGATTACTAAACAAAAAACATTTGAATAATTAACACCCTCCAGGGGATGGCACCAGCCCCAAGCCCCCACCTGGAATGCACAGAGAGTTGAGGGGAATGTGACCCCACCCTTTAGTGGGCCAGCACCAGCCATGAGCACCACCCCCAGGCTGTGAAGACAGCTGTGCAGGGATCTAGCCCCATGACCCACTGGGCTCTGCAGACAGCAATGCAGGGACCCAGCCCTACCCTCCAAGATAGTTGGCACCAGCCACATGATCTGTGAACTGTGTAGACAGCCACATGGGAAGCCTACTCTGCACTCCAGTGGGTCCACAGCCACTGCACAAGGTACAGCCTCACAGCCAACCAAGCTGGGGGCCAGAATTGCCTATCATGGTGCCCAGAGTAGTCAACTTGTCACAACAGAAGGAGCCACACAGCCCAAATAGGGGACATTCTTAGAGCATATAGCTCTGACGTCCAGAGGGGAGAGTACTGTTAGGCCCCATAAGGTGTCTCCTATGTAAGGCCACTTCTCCAAAATGAAGACACATAACCAACCTAACACAGAAAAATGAACAAAGAGCATCTGGCAAAATGAGAAGACAAAGGAATATGTTCCAAATGAAGGAACAAGACAAAACCTCAGAAAAAGAACTAACTGAAGTGAAGGTAAGCAATCTTTTCAATGAAGAGTTCAAGGTAATGATCATAAAGAGGCTCATCAAACTCAGGAGAATAATGGATGAACACAGTGAGAATTTTAACAAAGAATTAGAAAATATAAAGAAGAAATACACTAAAATACACTAGAAGGAATCAACAGTAGATTAGATGATACAGAGGGATAGATTAGTGAAATGGAAGGCAGAGTAGTGTAATTCACTCAAACTGAACAGAAAAAAAAAAGGAATTACAAAACGATGAGGATAGTTTAAGAGACCTTTAGGACAACATCAAACATATTAACATTTGCATTATAGGGGTCCCAGAAGGAGAAGAGAGAGAAAAAGGGGCAAATAACTTATTTGAAGAAATAATAGCTGAAAATTTTCCTAACCTGGGAAAGGAAACAGACATTCAGGTACAAAAAGCACAGAGTCTCAAACAAGATGAACCCAAAGAGCTCCACAGCCAAGACACATTATAATTAAAATGGCAAAAATTTAAGATAAAGAGAGACTCTTAAAAGCAGCAAGAGAAAAGCAATTAGTTATGCACACAGGATTTCCTGTAAGATAATCAGCTGACTTTTCAGTAGAAACTTTGCAGGCCAGAAGAGGTGGCACTACCTATTCAAAGTGATGAAATTTTTACAAAGCCTACAATCAATAATACTCCACATTGGGCTTCCCTGGTGGCGTAGTGGTTGAGAATCTGCCTGCTAATACAGGGGACACGTGTTCGAGCCCTGGTCTGGGAAGATCCCACATGCCGCAGAGCAACTAGGCCCATGAGCCACAACTACTGAACCTGCGCGTCTAGAGCCTGTGCTCCGCAACAAGAGAGGCCGCAATAGTGAGAGGCCCGCGCACCGCGATGAAGAGCGGTCCCCGCTTGCCACAACTAGAGAAAGCCCTCGCACAGAAACGAAGACCCAACAGAGCCAAATAAATAAATAAATAAATAAACAAATGTGGGGTTAAAAAAAAAAAGGAAAAGAATTAAAAAAAAAAACAAAACAAATAACGAATACTCCACACGACAAGGTAATCATTCAGATCCAAAAGAGATCAAGGGTTTTACAGACAAGCAAAAGCTACAAGAGTTCAGTACCAGCTTTTCAAGAAATGTTAAAGGGACTTCTCTAAGTGGAAAAGAAAAGGTCAGAACCAGAAATAGAAAAATTATGAAAGAAAAAATCTCACTGGTAAAAGCAAACATACAGCCAAGGTAGTAGATCAACCACTTATAAAACTAGTAGGAAGATTAAAAGACAAAAATAGTAAAATCATTGATATGCACAATAAGTAGTTCAGGGATACCAAAAACATGTAAAATATGACATCAAAAACATTAAAATTGAGGGAGAAGGGGAAATGTAGGGTTGTAAGAATGTGCTTGAAATTAAAAGATCATCGACTTAAAATCATCATATATATATATATATATATATGTTGTATATGAACCTCATGGTAACCACAAAGCAAAAACCTATTAATAGATGCACACACATTTCTCCAAAGAAGACATACAGATGGCCAAGAAGCACATGAAAAGCTGCTAAACATCACTAATTATTAGAGAAATGCAAATCAAAACTACAATGAGGTATCACCTCACACCAGTTAGAAGGGGCATCATCAGAAAATCTACAAACAACAAATGTGGGAGAGGGTGTGGAGAAAAGGGAACCTTCTCGCACTGTTGGTGGGAGTGTAAATTGATACAGCCACTATGGAAAACAGTATGGACGTTCCTTAAAAAACTGAAAATGGAATTACCATATAATCCAGAAATCCCACTACTTGGCATATATCCAGAGAAAACCATAATTCAAAAAGACACATGCCTCGGTGCTTTGTGACAGCCTGGAGGGGTGGGATAGGGAGGCTGGGAGGGAGGGAGACGCAAGAGGAAAGACATATGGGAACATATGTATATGTATAACTGATTCACTTTGTTATAAAGCAGAAACTAACACACCATTGTAAAACAATTATACCCCAATAAAGATGTTAAAAAAAAAAAAAGACACATGCACCTCAATGTTCACTGAAGCACTATTTACAATAGCCAGGTCATGGAAGCAACCTAAATGCTCATCAACAGATGAATGGATAAAGAAGATGTGGTATATATATACAATGGAATATTACTCAGCCATAAAAAGGAAAGAAATTGGGTCATTTGTTGAGATGTGGATGGATCTACAGACTGTCATACAGAGTGAAGTAACTCAGAAAGAGAAAAACAAATATCATATATTAACACATATATGTGGAACATAGAAAAATAGTACAGATGAACCGGTTTGCAGGGCAGAAATTGAGACACAGATGTAGAGAACAAATGTATGGACACCAAGGGGGAAAAGCCGCGGTGGGGGTGGGGGTGGGGTGTGATGAATTGGGCGATTGGAATTGACATGTATACACTGATGTGTATAAAATTGATGACTAATAAGAACCTGCTGTATAAAAAAATAAATAAAATTCAAAAATGAAAAGGCAGCCTACTGAATAGGAGATGTTCGTAAATGATATATCTAATGTGTTAATATCCAAAATATTCTAAGAACTCATACAACTCAACATCAAAAAAAACCAATTCAACTAAAACATGGTCAGAGGACCTGAACAGACATTTTCTCCAAAGAGGACATATAGATGGCCAAAAGACACATGAACAGATGTTCAACATCACTAATCATCAGGGAAATGCAAATGAAAACCACAAGTGAACATCTCATAGCTACAAAAATGGTAATCATTAAAAGACAAGAAATAAGTGTTCATGAGGATGTGGAAAAAATGGAACTCTCATGTACTGTTGGGAATGTAAATTGGTAAAATCATTGTGGAAAACAGTATGGAGGTTCTTCAAAAAATTAAAAATAGAAAGAAAAAAAAGAAAAAAAAGAAAAAGAAAAGTGGAACTGCCATATGATCCAGCAATTTCATTTCTGGGTATTTACCTAAAGAAAACAAAAACGCTAATTGAAAAGATATATGAACCCCAGTGTTCACTGCAGCATTATTTACAGTAGCCAAGATATGGAAGCAACCTGTGTTCTTTGATAGATGAATGGACAAAGAAGATGTGGTATATACATAAAATGGAATATTACTCAGACATAAAAAGAATGAAATTTTGCCATTTGCAACAACATGGATGAATCTGAGGGTATTAGGCTAAGTGAAATAAGTCAGAGAGAGATTGACAAATACTATATGATCTTACTTACGTGTGGAATCTAAAAACGATACAAACAAACAAAAAAAACAGACTCATAGATACAGAGAACAAATGGGTAGTTGCCAGAGGAGAGGGGAGTGGGAGGTGAAATAGGTTAAGGGAGTTAAGAGGTACAAACCTCCAGCTATAAAATAAATAATCCATAGAGATATAATATACAGCATAAGGAATATAGTTAATAATATTTTAATAAGTTTCTATGGGGACAAATGGTTACTAGACTTACTGTGGTGATCATTTCAGAATGTATGCAAATGTCAAATCACTGTTTAGTACCCCTAAAACTAAAATACTAGTATGGTACATCAACTATGTTTCAACTTAAAAAAGTATACATGTCTTTTTACCCTACCACCCCATCTCCCTTATCCTGCTCCCTTAAAGAATGGTCTAGAAGGGGATGCTTATGCTCCAGGTGGGCACATTCCCCTGACCCTGAAGACTCCTTTTCCTTTGGAAAGAGGTATAGCAGAGAAAGACCAGAATGGGAACAGCTAAAGCTCAGGACAGAGTAAGGATCCTATTTGCCTGGCCAGTGTTGTGGTATTTGTGATATATTAGGATATGATGAATGAAAAAACAAATCCAATAGCATAAGTTACAGGTAAAGAAAAGATCTGAATTATGGTAGGAAAATGGATAAAAGAGATAAAGGAATAAGTGTGAGAAATATTGTGGAAAAATAGTCCATAAAACTTGGTGTCAGAATATGAAGGGAGAGCTATGTCATGTCAAGGAGGTGGGGTGGGGCTTGCAGAGGTTGTCTTTAACTTTCATACCTGGGTGACTAGGGAAATGCAGCATTCTTAACAGAGTAACTGGTTTGAAGGGAAAATAATACATTTGAGATAAAGAAAGAAAAAAGCTAGTCAAGACGACTGCCCTGTCATAGTATTTGCCTATAAGTGTATCCAACTCTGTTCTTAGCAGAGACCCAGAGATCCATGATCCACTCTCTGAATATTGAAATGAATAATAAAATCTATAAATATAAAATATCTCATCAATCACTTAAAGTTATTTCCCATTTCCACAAACATATAGTCTTGCTACTTTAAATAAAATCATTTGGCTAAGCAACTCTTTTCAGGATATTTAGACATTGCTAGAAGGAGAAACTGTAAGACATATTCCAATTCTTACTCACTCTACTTTAGCAAATGGAAAATTAATGAAATTTGTTGTGGCTGGTGACAGAATAATTTATCCAGTCTTCTTTTGAATAAAAATACCAGTTAAAATGGAAATTAATAAAAATAAATATGGTCTGTTGTAGTCTCATGTGTGTGACATCTGGCTTATCCTCAGAGCTCATGAGGTGCACATAGTGAGGGAAGGCATACGCTACCACATAGTAGTATATGGATTGTGGATGTAGGAAGTTAAGAGAGATACAAAATATCAATTGCTTATAGTAAGTAGCAAAGGTTCTAAAACCCATTATTTTCTATCATTTCAATTTCTGATTATTCTGGGGTAGGTTTAAAAATAAAGAAACATATCTTTTATTTCCCCCCATATATTAAGAAAAATATATGATATTAAAAGTTCATAATTTTAAAATTCACAAATTTAAAAGTTAACATCAGGCACATGTTTTACAATTCTTGACTTTGTGTTTGGTAACACAAATTCAAAAGCCTTAAAGTAAAAAAAAAAAAAAAAAAAAAAAAAAAAAAGTTCATTTCTCCAGGATAGCAAATCCATGTTTCTAAGGGAAAAAAATACATATGGATGGGGGCGGTAGAAAACCGTTATTCTTGTTAAGGAATGTTTGTGGAAAATGTTGCTTTCAAACCAACATGTTTCCCCATATGGGGAGCAGGTTTGCAGCAAAAATGTTGTTAAGTAGACAGTGAGAGAGGCAGTCAGCCATCTGGCTAGCAGGCAACTGTCGTCTACTGATGCCGAGGGCATCACTAAGCTCAAACACTCAGGAATATTCTAGAAAACAGGAGGGCAGCCATTACACCTTATAGGATAAACTCTTAATACCCACAGACCTGCGTTGTGGGACAGTTTTAGAAATGGTTCTACAAGCCACTTAAAGGGAAAAGGGTGATGGATAGGTCCATTTGCTCTAAAATCATTTCAATTGGCAATGGAAAACTAGAGCTTTCCGCCAAGATGAAACCGCAAGTATTTTTATGCTAAGTGAGCCTCAATCATCTAAATCATGGGAATTGGTAGAGGACAAATGTCTTGAGTGTCTCAGGAGAGTATGAACTATGAGAAAATAGAAAAAAAAAAAAGCAGCTATATGCTTTTCTCCTGGGTACTGTTGTTATACCTAATCTGGATAGGAAAGGGCAACAGTAATAAAATTAAACTCCCAAGCACTGAGAACTCCCTAGGATGTCCATTCTGTTCCCACCTGGTCACTGTTGCATGTAACTGCAGTATGGTCAACTGAAAAGGCAATATATCATGGGACCAAAGGGACTTGAGTTTGAATCCTAGCTTCCTGCTGACTAGCTCTCTGACTTTGTGCACGTCACTTAACCTGAGCCTCAGTTTTCCCACATGCAGAATGGGGCTAATAATGATTGCTGTGAGTATGAAACAGAATAACATAGGTAAGATTATTGGCACAGTATCTTGGAGGGCAGGAAATCAGTCTTATTTACCTTTAAATACCTCAGCATCAAACAGTAAACGATACATTTTTGATAAGAGTGACTAGACAAATTTAAGACAGCAACATTAAAGTGCATGCTGTTTAAATTTAAAATCTTGTAGCATAACGAACTGCAGTTACATATAGGCATACTGGTCTAACTGTCTTAATAAATAGTTTACCTTACATTTCCTAATGTGGAATGTGAGGATCACTACTGCTTCAGATGACTTTAAGCAGTACAATAATAAACACTTTATGTAAAATATATACTTTATTTTGTATATTATTTCTTTATTTAGTATTAAACTTATTTACCTAGATGTATAAATCCATATTTTCAATGACTATTGTTCAGAAAAAGGCGGAAGTAGAGAATTAACTCAACAGCTTGGAAACACCCATTTCCTCTTGGAGAAGGCAAGGGTCTTTCCTCTTCCCCAGGTAAAAGCTGATCTGCTTTCTGTCACAATAGATTAGTTGGCATTTTCTAGATTTTATATAAATGGAAGTACACAGTATGTACTCTTTTTTTATCTGGTTTATTTCACTCATCACAATTACTTTGATATGCCTCTATGTTGTTGAATGTCAATACTTCACTGTTTTTATTGATCAAAAGTACTTCAGTGTATGACTATATGATGATTTGTTTATCCATTCATCTGTTGACATACATTTGGGTTGTTTCAAGTTTGGGGATATTACAAATAAAGCTGTCATGAACATTTGTGGACAAGTCTTTTCTTGGACATAAGCTTTCAGGTTTCATATAAATAGCTAGGAATGGGATGGATGAATAATGTGGCAGGTAATAGGTTTAACTTTTTAAGAAGCTGCAAAACTGTTTTCAAAAGTGTTGGTTCCATTTTCGTCACTGCCCTCCCAGCAGTATACGAAAGTTCTACTTGTTCCACATCCTCTCCACCATCTTCTAAATTTTAGCCATTCAAATGTACATTGTGGCTTTAATTTGCATTGCCCTAAGGACAAATCGTGGTGAGCAAATGTTCATATGCTTATTTGTGGTCAGTTTCTCTTTACTGATGAAATGTCTGTCCAAATCATTTGCCTATTTAAAAATTGGGTTGTTTCCTAATTATTGAGATTTGAGATTTCTTTATATAGTCTGCAATTAAGCCTTTTTTGTATATGTGATTTGCAAATATTTTCTCTCAGTCTGTGAAGAAAACATATTTTATTTTCATACTCCTGATAGTGTTTTTGAAAGAACAGAATTTTATAATTTTAATGAAGTATATTTTTTTCTTTTATGGATTACATTTAGGTAGTGTGTGTGTGTAGGTGTACATGTGTGTGTGTGTGTATATATATATATACATATATATATATTCTTTGCCTAACCAAAGTTCACAAAATTTATCTCCTACATTTTTTTCCTAAAGATTTTATACTTATGGTTTCACATTGAGGTCTATGATAAATTTTAAGTTAATTTTTGTATATTGTGCAAGGTATAGATGCAAGTTTTAAAAAAAAATTTAATGGATGTTTAGTTGTTTCAGCACCATTTATGGAAAATGGTGAATGGCTGACCTTTCCTAACTGAACAGTCTTTGAACTGCCGTTGAGAATCAATTGACAAATGCTATGGACTGAACTGTGTGCCCCACTACCACCGATGCATATGATGCAGCCCTACTCCCCAGTATGATGGTATTTAGAGATGGAGCCTTTGGGAGATACCTAGGTTTAGATGGGGTCATACGTGTGGGATGGAGCCTTTGGGAGATAACTAGGTTTAGATGGGGCCATAAGGGTGGGGCCCTTATGATGGAATTAGTGCCCTTATAAGAAGTGACACCAGAAAGCTTGCACTCTCTCTCTCCATGTGCTCATGCTGAGGAATGGCCATGTGAGCACACAGCAAGAAAGCAGCCATATGCAAGCCATGAAGTGAGTCCTCACCAGAACCCAACCATGTAGGCACCCTGATCTCAGACTTGCAACCTCCACAACTGTGAGAAAATAAGCTTCTGTTGTTGAAGATATTTTGTTATGGCAGCCCAAGCTGACTAAGCCAGCAATATATGTGTGGTTGATTTTGGAACTCTTTATTCTGTTCCTCAGATCCGTTTGCCTATGTTGACATCAATACCACACTGCCTTAAGTATTGTGGCTTTAAAATAAGTCTCAAGGTCTAGTAGGTTTAATCTTTTAAATTTCTTCTTTTCAAAATTCTTTTGACTACTCTAGGTCCCTTAAGTTTCCATATGAATTTTAAAATCAATTTCTACAAAAAAGCTTGCTGGGATTTTGACTGGGATTTCACTGGATGTGTAGATCAATTGAGGAGAACAATATTGAGTCTTATGATGCATGAAAATGTTATAACAAATAGAGTATATCTCAAAATTTCTCTTGGAAATGTTTTATAGCTTTCAGTATACAGGTTTTATTTATCTTTTGTCAAATTTATCTCCAATTACTTCATAATTTTAAAGCTATTATAAATGGTACTTTTTCAATTTTTGATTGTTTTTTGCTTGATTAAATTATGGATACCTATATGATTATTTATTGGCATATTTGAACATGGCCCTGGGAAGGGGTGGTGAACTTGAAGCCCCTTAAATACTACTTGAAATGTCCTGGAACATGGGGTGAGACAACTATCACATAGCATATTTTCTGAAAGATCTCCCACTCCCATTTCATTGTATGAATGAGGAATGAGAACAATGTGAAGCCAAATACAGCTGGAAATGCTTGTTTCATGTAGATACAGTCTCAATCAGAATACATTAGTAAATGTTACCTTCAAAGATAATTTTTGGATATTCAGATGGTTTTAATACATTTTTTTCACTCATCACAAGTGATTAGTGTAATGACAATGAATCTAATTAAAATCTTTGTTGCCTGTCCAAAGTATACTTAATAGCAAGTAATTTTTCTTCTATACTGTATGAAGGAAAAATTAAGAAGCAATCATTTAGACTTAGAAAGAATAAAAATGACAGACACAAAATACTAGCCAAGTTCATTAACAAGGAAATTAGCTTCAAATGAAATATTTTTATATCTGTTTTTGAAGAGATTTTCAAATTTACATTACATTTTCTTATCTTACGGCACCTGAAGGAAATTATCTGTCTGAATGACACATGTTGGAGAATAACAATGAGGAACTGAATTGTTTTGTAAGTAGCTCAATTTCCACCACTGAAATGATCTTGTATTTAAGACAGCAGGGATAAAGAAAATATTTTATGGAAAAATACTAAGACTCTGTGATGTTCCCCAACCATCTACAAAAATCTGATCCCTTTTATATAAACAATCATTCAGGTAAGCAGGCCCAAAGCCTTCCTCCAGAAGAGAAGTCCTCTCTTATAACTCCTCTTGTATTTAACAGATTTTTTTTAAAGATGACCAATTTCCTGATGTATTTAAAACTAATGTATCTTGGGTTACTGATCAGTTACTGACAATTATAAAAGCTAAATCAACTTCTAGTGATATATCTGAGTCTACAGTGCACACTAAAACATTAACAAGATTATCAAGTAAATTCAAACAACAACAAAAATTGTTTTCTACAGCTAACTTTACATTCCAGGTAAAGGTATTCTTTGGAGAAGTCCAGAGAGCATGTGCTCAAATTTTGTTGATTAAATTAAATTCATTGTGTGTGTGTGTGTGTGTGTGTGTGTGTGTGTGTGTAGGCTAGGCCAGAGGTGTTCTCATACTACTATCTGTAATTTAGGATGTTGTGTGTAGGAGGGAGTTGTGAATATGTGGGGGGGGGGGATGTATAATTATATTTTGTATGCAATATAGCTTCTTTAAAACAAAGATATGATTTCCATAAATCTTCTGATGAGTCCCTTGACATCAGAGCTCAATTAGGCATTGTAGCCTGGACATCTTTATGTTAAGAGAGGAGAGAATATGTCCATATCATAAGTGCCTACAGAACAACAGGTCAGCTTCTACATGCCTATACATTTGGGTTCTGTGCTGTGCTGGACTCCCAGGTTCTTACATCGCAGTTGGGGCTTGTTGCGAGTTTAGTTATTCATCCATGCCAGGAGGAACTGTAATCATAAAAGATGATTCAAATGGCAAATGCCTAATAGCAAAATACCTCATCGGGATTATGATGACATAAAAACTATCTTAGTATGACTAGAATATAGATCACGAAGGAGGCACATGGGTGATGAGACTGCAGTAGTAATATGGGAACAGATCTCACAACAAGGAGTGCCACAGACAGCCTTTGAGAAGGAAAATGATCTGAGGCTGGTTGTTTCAGAGACAGTTATGGATTGAATTGTGTCCCCTCAAAAGCTATGTCAACATCCTAAGCCCCCAGACCCGTGAACGTGACCTTATTTGGAAACAGGGTCTTTGCAGACATAATTGAGTTAAGATGATGTTATACTGGAATAGGGTAGGCCCTAAATGCAATGACTGGTATCCTTACAAGGAGAGAGAGATTTTGATACAGAGACACAAACAGAGGGGAGACAGTCATGTGAAGAAGGAGACAGAAATTGGAATGATGAAGCTACCAGCCAAACCTATCAAGGATTGCTGGAAGCCTCCAGAAGCCAGGAGAGAGACATAGGACAGATTCTTCCCTAGAGCTTTCAGAGGACACATGGCCACGGTGACACCCTGAGTTTGAACTTCTAGTCTGCAGAGTTATTTCACAATAATTTCTGTTGTTTTAAGACACTCAGTTTGTGATAATTTATCATGGCCACCTAGAAACTAATACCGTGAACTTATCATAGTGTGTGGAATGGGTGAGAGGTGAGCAAGACTGGACACAGAATGACCAATTAGAAGGACCAACAGTGAAATCCAGAAGACAGAGCATTAATCAGAACTAATCAGAACAGTGGCAGTGAGAATGGCAAGACATAGGCGATGCTGAGAGTTATTTAGAAGGTAGAATCCATAGGATTAGTTATCAGCGATTAGGGAATTTTAGGAAAGAAAAGACTCAGATAATTTCCAAATGTCTGGTTTGAGAAACATTTAGTGCCATAGGGATCACTTGAAAGGAAGACACTTGGCTGGGGGTAGAGAGAAAAATAAATTTAGCTTTGTCTTAGTGCCATTTGAAGTAACTAAGTGATGTCTAAGTGGACTTGCCTAACAGGAAACTGGGTCTGGAATTCAGGAAAAAGTTTTGGGACGACATATAGATATAATAATGATGCTATGACACTTCATGATTCTCCCATAATATCATTTAGCACTCTTTATTTTAATTTCCTGTTTATCTGTAAATCCTCAGCAAGGAAGCAAGCTGAGACCAGAGAATTGAGGGAACTACTTCTTTTGAGAACACTGCTCTCCTCAACAGACCAACCTCAGATGTCCCTACTTGTCCCATCTTATGGATGAAGGAGGGATACTAATAAAGCAATTCTAGCTCTTCCCAGTCAGTTGTGTAAAAAGAAGCTGGCCCTAAGTACTGACAGATTTTGGGCTTTGGACCTTAGCCATAAATCCAGGACAACAGGGAAAAAATCCCACTAGACATTCTGTTACATTTTACATAGATAATCCATTATAATCCTCATAAGAATAATCTTCACTGAAACCATATTAATTATAATCCTCACTACAAAAGACAAAGAAACAAAAGAAGAAAAACCCTAAAAGTCTCAGGTGCAAGAAATAGAGAGGAGTCCTAAGGTTAGAGAAATGAGCTGGGGCTTGGCAGGAGAGCTCATGAAGGGCGGGTGAACAAGTCCTGCTATGACCCTATCAAGACAGCAGCTGGCCTGTCCCTAGGTTCTTCAGAACCTTTTTTTTTTTTTTTTTTTTTTTTTAACGTAGGGGCAGGACAGGAGTAAAGACACAGAATGTAGAGCATGGACTTGAGGGGACGGGGAGGGGGAAGGGCAAGCTGGGACGAAGTGAGAGAGTGGCATGGACTTATATATACTACCAAGTGTAAAACAGATAGCTAGTGGGAAGCAGCTGCATAGCACAGGGAGATCAGCTAGGTGCTTTGTGCCCACCTAGAGGGGTGGGATAGGAAGGGTGGGAGGGAGACACAAGAGGGAGGGGATTGAATTGTGTCCTCTATACATATATGTATAGCTGATTCACTTTGTTATAAAGCAGAAACTAACACACCATTGTAAAGCAGTTATACTCAAAAAAAGATGTTAAAAAAAAAAAAAGCAGCTGGGACGGAGCCGTTTATAAGTCCTAGAGTATTTCTTCACACAAAACACAAGTTTTGGAAATAACTCTCTATATTGTCCCAGGTAAGCATCACAGAGGTTTTCCCTGAGAGAAACAGAAACCCAAGCCTTGCAACTGAGATCTGAATTCTTTCTTTCCTATCTTTATGGTACAGGGACAGGATGGTGATAGTGGGAGGGACAGAAAGTACTTGGGGAGGATAAAAAAGAGGCTTGAATTGTATCTATAATATTTGATTTCCAAATAAATAAATGAGTATTAATAAGATTCAAATATTGCAACATATTAAAATGTTGTATCCAGTATTTGTTATAGGATTTTATGTGCTATCATTTTACTAATTAAAAAAAATAAACAGGTTAAAAAATGTTAATTAACTTGCCCAGATCACAGTCCATGAGAGGAGAAACTATGGAAATATAGACTTCTAATACCAAACTCTGTTAAACTGACTCGGCTTATTCATTTTTGCATTAACAAGGAAGGGCCTAACATGTGGCCATGGTGTTCAGAATGATAGACAACAGCTGGGATAATTCCTGGAGGGAGGGGCCCTGCTGACAGAGGTCTGCTATCAAATGCCACCATTCAACAGGGTGGCCCAGGGCTGCATTTGGCACGTGACCTAAGGAAACTTAGAGATCATCTACTTCAACTGGGTCAGTTTACAAATTCAGTAACAGACCCAGAGAGATTAACTGGCTGGCTTAGTGAGTGGATAATTCAAAATTTAATGCTATGTCAATTATACCAGGTGCTCTAAACTGTAGTCAATAAGTAGCAGAACAGTCCTGGGAATGGGAATGATGATGATGATAGATAAAAATAAACATGATGGTGGTGGTGATGATAGCAGCTAACGTTTTTGAGCACTAATCTAAATTCTAGGTACTCACCTGAATGCTTTGTAAGTATCCCCTTGATTATTCCTCACAACAGCCCAAAAAGTTAGGTACAATCATCATCTCCATTCGGATCAAAGGAGAGCCTCTCAGGGGCTCATAATCTGTAAATTACAGAGTAGATCCCAACCTAGGCAGTCTGACTTCTGTGCTGGAACTCTTAACCATATGCTGTGCCAAAGACTCAAACACTAGGGGAAGGGGGAGGGAGCAAGTGGGAGCTCAATCCCATCTCTCTCAGGTTCAACTTGGGCTTATATATTTCCCATTACTACAGATGCGAGGTGTGTATTTGGCTTAGAATTTGACATTATCTGACGCCAATATGAATTCTACATGGTGTCAAGTCAGGTAGAGCTCTTGAAGAAATGGTATGTTAGAGTGTAGATGGATTGACTCATGAATTATTGGATAAAACCTGAAGTAAATTCCCTAAACACAACTTTAGTTTTCCTGTATATAAAGGAGTACTTCTGAAAAGAGTAAAACATTTTGCCCTCTCTCTGGTGTGGAAAAACCATTATCACAGCAAAAAAAGAATGCTTAAGCCAACAATACTGAATAATTCGTTTCATGTCAACCAAAAAAATTGAAAGCAATAAATAAACCAAATTTTTCTAGTAATGAGATGCTATTGGTTAGTGAATGTTAATAATGTAGATTTATTTATAGGATAGTTAGATTTATGACTACCATCTCCTTCCAACAAGGAAATGAATCTTGTTAATTCTAGAGGCAGAACTACATAGTGGAGTTCTGGAGTTTGGTTACTGAGGTCACATTTCAGCTGTCATTCAATTATATACTGTGTATGTTTAATCAATACTAGTATTACGCACCCTCAAATTTAAAAAGAATGGTCAAGGATTGATTTCAATATTATCAATCTGTCAATATTTTAATGATCTGCTGAACATCCTCAGGAAAATAAAACAAAAATTCCCAGTACATATAAATTTTATTTGTGAGAAAACAACAATCTGAAATGCCGTGTTATGTCCACACAGAGAATGCTGACTATAAAATTTGTCTTCCAAGGATAAAAATCGTAAGGTCCAAAGAAGCATAGCTATTATTACTCACAAGGATATACATGGTTGCTCAAAAGACTTTATATCCTACAGCTACATACATTTTTAAGTTATTTGTAGGGAAACAAGTGAAACAAATCAATCTGATTTGTGAAAGGTCAGAATTTGTGTGAAACATTGAAATTCAAAGAAAAGATCAAAAAAAGAACACAGAGACACACAGTGAAAAACAGGTTAGTGACTAGAACAGCAAAACATTAAAATGTCAAAAAATAATCAAAACAAGCAAATAACAAGGCTAAAACTAACAGGCTTCCTTTGTTGGAATCTAGCTACAGAGTTTTAAAGAGGCACATCTATTGATATAAATCACAAAATGGCAGTTCACAGGTAAAATCGTGTGCAGAAGTGTTTTCTAGCAGAGCTTTTTTTTTAAATCAAGTTACAAAATCACATATCTTTTTCAGAACCCAGTTTTTTCTGTGTTTCTTAAAAAAAAAAAACAAAACAGCATAGCAATGAGCTGTAGCTCAGTAATTGATGTGCTTAATTGTATAAGTCTTTCTAGTTTGCCACCAGTTTTACTCACCTTATTTTTACTCATTGACATTGGGTTGGCCAAGAAGTTCTTTTGGGTTTTTCTGTAACGTTATGGAAAAACCTGAACATTCTGGCCAACCCAATACATTACCAGCCTGCCCCCTGTAGTCAGGTGAGTTCATAAGCCCTTATGCACCATCAAACTAACTCAAGTCATGAAAGTGATCAATTGCAAGATTGGGGATAATCAGGGAGCTTCATTTGTTCACTCACTCATTTGTTCATTCAACAAATACACGTTGATTTCAAAAGTGCCAGATACTGAGCTCAAATCAGCATATAAGTATTTGGGATTTCTTTGCATCAAGATAATAGGCAGACATAGATCTGGATGTGTACCAAGATGTATGTGATAGAGCTGAGGATAAAACAATGGTGAATTTTAGGAAATGAAATAAGAAATTCTAAAAAGTGCTAACAATTCGCTAATAATTGCAAGGGTCTCAAAGGATGGGGATTCTAAAGAAGGAAGGGTGGTCAACAGTGCTGAGCAGTGATGTTAAATGAAGACAGAAAAGAAAGACAATTCTATGATGTAAGTAGCAAATCCCTGGTGATGTTTAAGAGGGCACACATAGAGTAGGCTGATAAAGCCAGGTTGAGTGGTGAGAAGATAAGCATAAAGGGCATGAGAAAGAGGGATGGAGGGAGGTTGGGGGGTAGGTATGATGGAAAATGGTGAGGGTGGGGTGAAGAGAAGGCCAGTGAAGAGGACTGAATATGTGCAAAAGAGAGATTTGGCACCAGACAGTTCACAAGAATAACCATATGCTAGAATGAATTCAATCTAGATGTAATACCATTAACTTAAATTTTGATATCAGAGCAAAATTTAGTAACTTTTCTATAAACCATATCCCCAAGTTCACTTCCTGGGACACATTCTGGGAAGGTGTTTTCACTCTAAACCTTTCTTTAGTTAGCACCAAAATTCACTGACAATAAGCTACAAAAGAAAATCTGTCAATTCTCAATTACGTTTTATTTTCTGGTGTTCCACTTGTGATCTCAATCAGAAATGACTGAAATGTTTCTGGTTCTTAGGCTCTGCTGGAAATGACATTTTCCACAGAGGCATCTAATCTTGGACCAATGAAATCAGGTGATGTTATTCTCCAGAATCCTCTACATATATAATAATCAAGAGAGAAAGATTAAAGTACAAATGGTATGTAAAATGCCTTTTGAGCTCACCCACAGCGAAGCTGGATGTGATTTACCTTCACCTGCACCTCATCTTCCACCTCCACTACCGTAGCTAGTGATGAAAACCGCCACCCAGAGGTGAATCCCAGAAAGGCTTCATTGCCTTTTGATGTATTGTTTGTACAATCAGGTTTGGAGACGTCAAAATTCTCAGCCAATCATCTTCCTATGATTCCGAGTAAAATTGTCGTACAAAATAAACTTAGGAGAGACTTCTCCCTCTCTTTTAGAGTCTTTGTAGAGATTATAATTAAGGAGAATTTTTCCTATTGATATAAAATTATATAAAATGATTGATTACAGATGTTAACCGCTCAATTCCACAGCCTACCCAAATAGATTCTAAGTCCAGCTGGAAATAAATAAAATTGATCGTCAAGGGTCTGTGTCGGACGGTAGAATAAGCACTAAACACCCTATTGTGCTAGAAGCTTAATATGTAAGACAAATGTATGTAGCATTCAACCAAAATCTTTGTAACATGTGATCTACTTACCCCTGCAAGGCTTTCTCTCCAAACCAATCTCCTTTTCCTAAGGTTCTAAGAAAGACTGGGTCTTCACTTGGCGAGTCTTCACGAGTGACATTTACCTAGAAAGAGAAACAATGAAAGCCTGTATCCACGGCATACACACTGGATGATCAAATAAACACTGATTAATGATGTTCGTTCCATTTCTTCTTTCTTTTTTTTTTTAAACTTATTTTCATGAAGAGAAAAAGTACATTACCACTAAAGGGGACAAAGAATAATATCGCAACTTCACATGCACCCCAAGAAGTAATTTCCATGTATTTTGTTATGCTTTCAAGTTGTTGTCAAGGAATAATAAATTATTCAGAAATTTGAATTTCACTCAAATCTTCAACTCTATTCCCACTTCCAACTTTCTATGAGGCAATCACTATGATGGATTTAGTAGTGTTCCTCCAGTCTTCTTTTATGTGTTTATATGCATGTGTTTTAAAAAATATATGAATAGCATAATACAGTATGAATTATTCTGCGACTTACATTTTTTCTCTTATCATTATTTTATTTATTCCATGCTATTATATATAAATCTAGTTCATTCATTTTAATGTTTTAGTGTCTTCTTTCATCCTATATTTATCAATTTCCTTGCAGATGGACGTTTATACTGTCTCCATTTTTTGGCTTCACTTAACATCTTTCTATACACCTCTCTACATGTACATCCCAGTTTCACTAGGAAATGCCTATCTCTTTGCCAAGAAGAAGCCAGCCTTCATTCAAAGGCCAGTCACATTTCCATGAAGACTTCCTGCAGGTCTCTACCTGACTACTGTCCTCATGATCCATATGTTTCATTCAGCAGGAGTTCTTTTTTTGAAGATATATAAATTACATATGTGTCTTTATTTTACCATAATGAATAGTATGCTCTTCAAAGAAATGGGCATTTCTTTGATATTCTCTGTAATTTATAGTAAGTACTCAATAAAGAGTAGTAAACTGCACGAACAGAAGAGCTTCATTACTAACAAGATATCTCCGCCCATATAGGACTTGGGAGTTGGGTGATAGTCCATTGAAAGCAAGTAATAATGTATTTGTTGAATGAAGACATAAATGTAGTAAATTGTACCTTTGTGTTAATTCACTTCCCCCTAAAGTTCTACAAATATAATACTGGCTACGTGTCATTTAAAAAGTTTAAATAGTTAAAATTCACCTACCTGGAAAATGTAATGAAATAGAAAAACTAATTTCTTGAGACAATGCCAGACACTTAAACACATTTTAAAATACTATGCTTCAGGTTTCTGAATTTAGAGACTGGATGTCACAGACCAGAATTTTTATAAGTATTAAAAAGGTCTATGCAAGGTGGAGGGAATTCAATTATTACTCTCCACTGACCCATTTGATTACTCCTCCACATGGTGTTTCAAAAGCATGGAAATGCAGTTTTTAACGCTTAACCACTGAGCTATATAAGAGAGGTACTCATATGCATACTGATGAGGCTTTCACAGATGTGAATGGAAATATACTAGCCCAGTGGTTCTCAAACTGTGTGTGTGTGTGTGTGTGTGTGTGTGTGTGTGTGTGTGTGTGTGTGTGGTGGGGAGAGGGGGAGTGCAGTCTTGTTTAAAATAAAGGTTACTGAACTCTTATTCCTGAGGTTTTGATTGAATGGGTTTTGGAAACCTGCATTTCAAAAGATTAATGTGGGTGATTTAGATGCAAATGTTCTACAGACCAACCTTTGACAAACACTGATACACTGTTTCATTTCTGAATCTCAGTTTTCTTATCTGCACAATGAGACAACTCAACAAAATTACTTCTGTCAGTCCTCCTGGCTGATGAAAAAAGTCAATGATTAACTTAACTATAAGTTAAGCTCATTAATTCAAATTAGATATAGGGATACAAATAACTGTACATTTGCCATTTGGGTAACAAAAAAGATTATAAACTCAAAATGGCAGATTTACTTAAGCCATGGAGAAATTTGGGTGGGTTTTGAAATGTTCTTAAAAAATATGTTACTGAAATGCAGTAAGAGACACAAAAAACGGGTCACCTATGGAATAAATCACATTCTGCTTATATGATAAATATGAGGAAAAATCTATCTCCTATAGTTCATATATGTGAAAAAACAAGCAGCTCAAAGAGCAAGAATAAAAGTTCTCCTTTAAAGTTGTAGTTTCCACAGTTTTTCTTTATATATATAATGAATCATTCTAAATATGCACAGACACCAGTCATGGACATTTGCATCTTTAATTCTAAAAAAGAAAATTCGAGGTAGAAAAAGTTATATATACAGATATAGCTTCTCTAACCTTGACCTGTATACATAGTCTTTTCACCTACACCATAAAGTACTTTATGATCCACAATGCTGTGGAAGGGAACTAGCTATGGAGCCTTAAAGGTAATATTTAGTCTATTTGAACCCATTACCCCACCACCTTGCCTGAAAAATGGGTGGGCTATCTCATATGGATGTACTTGTGCTCTATGTGTGAATTAAATGAGAACGTCAATGAAAAGCATCCTCTTAATTCTGAGTGCCCCCCAAAGTTGGTTCTTTTTTCCTTATTTTCCCCTTTGTTCCATTTCTCTCACTTCCTACTTCAGAAATTCCATGCATTTGATTGCAGTTATCCCAAATCACTACCATTGCTCTTGTTGACATAAAATGCTATTTAGAACTTTAACTACTTTTAGTTCCAGGTAAATAAAAGAGAAGGTGTTTATTTTTATAATCCTTTTACTTGTCTATATATTAATTTTTCTATAAAATATATGCATGGTATTGTAATTTCAAGATTTGGAACTATTTTTAAAATTATATATATATACATAATTTTTTAAATTAAGAATCAAAATAGAAATTAGGTATTTTAAATGGGACACATAAAATTAATCTTTAAAACCAAAATCTTCAATAAACAATATCAATGTGCTCAACCAACATGTTTAACCAAAAATAATTCAAAAACAAATAAAATGTTTTAGTACAGATTCAACAGGTTTTATAAACAAAGCGATGTTTGTTGTAAAGAAACATGGAAATCAGAGATTTGTGGGGCAGACCCAGCTGGAGAATAGGGTTGTCAGGTGAGCATTTTCCTACCTGTGTAATAGATTATAAAAATGAGGAGTTTCCAAATCAAAGCATCTCCCTTTTCAAACAATGTTCTACACACATTGCTCAAAAATTGCCCTGTTATTCCAAAAAAAAAAAAAAAAAAAAAAAAACACAAATGTTCCCTAATGTAGAAAAACACTTTTAGGAGCTGTATCTGATAGTTTGGGGCATGTACAGGGAAAGAATATTTTTCTGAGCTTGACGTTTGCCTGCATTCCTTTAGTCATTACTTAAATTCAGGGTGGCTCAGACCTATGACTCCCCTGAGTCTGGTTTGACAACTGAACCTTTTGTGCAACACAGGAATGAATTAGAATCTCTCTCACCATGTGTCCACTTCTGTCCCCCCAAACATCTCTGGTGAATCTTATGTTCGTGCTTCTCTTTCTGGTACTTCTACTTTAATGAGTGTGTGTACATGCACTCACATGCACCTCATTCCATGCATAAATACCATATATTTTCCTGGTTTTAAACTTTATATAAATAATATCATACCACACATATCCTTCAACTTGTTTCTTTTGATCAGCATTGTATTTGAGATTTATCCAATTCATCCATGTTAATATATGTAGCTGTAGTTCATTTCCTGTTTGTATAATATGCCATTATATGAATATTATATAGTTCATTGATTCTTCTCTATATGTAAATGTGGGCTTCCTCCAGGTTTATTGTTGTTATATACTAGTCTGTTGTGCTATTAACATTACTTATGAACATTTTTGCATGTTTTGTGGTGTCCATGGGTGTTTCACTAGGATCAAAACTTACAAATAAAAACTAAGGTTATAAAGTATACGCATCTTCAATTTTACTAGGTATTGACTCAGTCTTGGTACAAAGATGTCACACCAAGTTATATTTCTACCATCGGTGGATGAAAGTTCATACTATACTATATTGTCATCAACACTTGATATTGTCAGACTTTGATTTTTTGCCCAAAAGGTCAATATCATATGGCATTTCTCTGATTATTAATAAAAGTAGGGTATTTTTCATATTATTTTATGGGTCAGTTGTATTTCTTTTTTGTGACTTTTTTGCCTATTTTTCTATTGAATTAATTGTCATTTTTTTATTGATTCATAAGACGGTAGTTTAGCTTTTCACTGTATTTATGATGTCTTGCCAAAGCTATTAATTTCAATGTAATCATATGTAACCACATTATCGCTTATTGTTTGTACTTTAAAATTCTCATTTAATAAAATTTTTCGTATCCCAACATGACAGAAGTATTCTCCTAATTGTCTTTTGATTTTTTTTCTAATTTTTTCTTTTGCATTTAGGTCTGGAATTGACCTTATTTGTACAGTGTGAGGTCAGGATCCAAGTTCATATATCTCCCTATGGATAACTAATTGTTTTGGAATATGTATTGCCCATGCTCTCCTAACTCAAGTTCCCATAGATCTTGGACCTTTATTTGAGCTCACTATTCTCTTATTCTGATATATTTATCTAGTTCTTAGTAGAATTAAGACATTTTCTTCTTTACCTTATAATAAATCTTTATATCTACTGAAGTAATTCTCACCAATATATTCTTCTTCCTTTCAAATGTTTTAGCCATTTTTGTCTTTGCTCTTCATTCTAGTGTCCTTTTTTCTTTATCATTTAAAAATTTCTTATACAATTTTTAAAGGTTACTTTCCATTTACAGTTATTACAAAATACTGGCTATATTCCCTGTGTTGTACGATACATCCTTCAGCCTATCTTACACCCAATGGTTTGTACCTCCTACTCCCCCTCCCCTACATTGCCCACCCCTGACTTGTAACTACTAGCTTGTTCTCTATATCTGTGAGTCTGCTTCTTTTTTGTTACATTCACTAGCTTGTTGTATTTTTTAGATTCCACATATGATATCATACAGTATTTATCTTTCTCTGTCTGACTTATGGCAAAATTTCATTCTTTTTATGGCTGAGTAGTATTCCATTGTGTGTGTGTGTGTGTGTGTGTGTGTGTGTGTACATAAATATATATATATACACACACAATACATCTTCTTTATCCATTCATCTGTTGATGAACACTTAGGTTGTTTACATGTCTCGGCAATTATAAGTAATTCTGCTATGAACATTGGGGTGCATATATCTTTGTGAATTAATGTTTTGGTTTTTTTCGGATATATACCCAGGAGTAGAATTGCTTTCATACGGTAGTTCTATTTTTAGTTTTTTGAACCTCCATACTGTTTTCCACAGTGGTTGCACCAATTTATACTCCAATCAACAGTGTACAAGGGTTCCCTTGTCTCCTTGTGAGCATTTGTTATTTGTAGACATTTTGATAATAGCCATTCTGACAGGATGTGGCTACTAAGAAGCTGAATATTTTGTTTAATTTAATTTAGTTAATTTTAATTTAGTGACTTGAGACTAATGGCTACCATGTTAGGTTGTGAAGATATAGAATAGTTCCATCAACAGAGGAAAAAGTACTGAACAATGCTGATCCAGCTAAGCTTATATTAATTTTAATAATTTATCTGTCTACATAAAAAACTCAAACTAAAATCACACTACCTGTAAATAATTACTGTTTATTTCTTCATTTCCAAACATCTTTTTCTTGACTTACTGCAATGGTTGGGGTGTTTAGTTACACAGTGAACAGAAGTGGGGATAATGTGCATGTTCGTTCTTGAAATGAAATGATTCATGTTTCACTCTGATATTATATATATTTTTATATATATATATATATATATAATGTCACACACAAACAAAATTTCCATAAGAGCATACTTCCCATATTCAGCAACACTGAATATTGTGTTAAGCCCATTTGTTTAACCAACATGCTTAAGCCCTTGTGAATTCTAAGCAAAGCCATGTGGTTTTAAGTGGCATTTAATGAACAAGAATTTTTGAAATATTTTTTTCTAATGGTAGCATACAAGATAAGTTAAATAGAATCAGAAAATCAAAATGTAGCATACAAGATAAGTTAAATAGAATCAGAAAATCAAAATGCTTTTGAATTATTACTGAAACTCTGAAATTCTGTTGACCAATCCTGTTCAATTTTGGTTCCACTTATTTATGGAGGCATTTTTTTTTTGATGCAACACAACTAGAGGGACATAGGCATCAAGTTTTATCAGAGATCTTTTTCATGCTTAATTATGAATCCTTGAGTGCTTTATGGTTCACTATTGGGGGGAACAAGTCAGGCTTCCAGGCAATTGGAATGGACTGATTAAAGTATAAAGAACTAACTCAGCTTCTACCTGAGGCAGAACTAGGTACTCTAGACATCACTGAAGCATTCTGTCCAAGTTTTAGAAAAATCAGTTTGTATAGGTTTAATGGGGAAAAAACAAATATTTCCAAGTTTATTTTATAATGCTTTTCTCTTTGCGTGAATGTGCTTTATAGAAAAATAAAAACTGTTTTACTCTTAAATAAATGAACTTGAACAAGGGGAAATCCATCTGTAGTTGTACAGCCCCTGTTGTGTGTCTGTGTCTCACATTTTCTAAGGAAAAGCCAGGTTGGTGGTAACAAAGAAAATATCTTTGTCAGAGTATCCTTTATAAATTCTTAAATGTACATGAAAACAGGGTGACATCTGTACACCTAAAACAACACACATAATTTTAGAAAATTTCAATTCTACAACTTATTTGCCTGCTCACCTGAACCTACTCTCATTCTCTTATCATTTTCTATTCCTTCCTATTGGGACTTAAGTGTGTTCACCTTCTGCTTCTTAAAACTTATATAGTAACTCCAATACATTAATATTAGAATTCATATAATTAACATACTAAATCAATCATAGATTATTATATAATTAGTATAATTAAGAATCATGGCAGCTAAGTTGTATGACCTGAAAAAGAAGGTTAGGAAAAATCTATGCCTGGTTTAAAAAAAAAATCTTGGATGTGTCAAAAAATTCCAATATATTCTTACTACTTCTCTCCCAGAATTCCTACAGTGGTCTGAAATACTGCCAAGGGAAAGAGTTCCTCTGGTGTAATATCCATGCTATTTCTATGTATACATATTACAAAACTCATAAAATAGCACCACTAATGCTCCTGTGTTCAGCTGAAACTGGTTACAAACCACAACTTTTTAGGCAGTGCTGGAATTTTCAGTAGTTTGGTAGCCACAAAAGCCTGTCAGAAATTCATCTTAATCGATAAACATATCATTCCATGAGAGCAAAGAATTAGCAATATAATATAAAAAAATAAATCTAGGATTGCCAGGGCAAAAAGCCCCCCTGTGACCAATCAAATAATTTACATCTATTAGAATTTTCAGTTTTCCCTGATTCTTCCATTGATATTAAGAACAAAGCAATAAATGGTAAGCTCTAACAAATTATATATAAACCTCAAAATCTTAACA
The DNA here is from genome assembly GCF_949987515.2 of Delphinus delphis. NCBI lineage: Eukaryota > Metazoa > Chordata > Mammalia > Artiodactyla > Delphinidae > Delphinus > Delphinus delphis. The sequence goes on along the minus strand of NC_082698.1, from coordinate 39,958,749 downwards.
TTTCTTATCCTCTAACATTGGAAAATACAAGGTATAATTTTACCCATAACTGGTCAGATGTCATTTCATGTTGCTTTTTAGGAAGCCAGTCCCTTGACTTCTATTTCTATCCCAGGTTTTCTGATATCAGTCAAAAGAATAGGTATGAAAAAGTAAAAATATTATTTTCTTCCCTTTAGTGGGATATGCCACCGGTGTAAACATTGACATATGCACATTTAAAATTCACAATTAGTCCAAAGAGAATTCTCTAAAATGTGACCCAACAAAATCTATAATCTTTCAACATATCCTGTTCACTGTGGCTCTGTTAATCTCTCTTGCCTATTTTACATGAGCCATAAAGTCAGTCATATTTGTTAAATTAGAAGAAATAAATTTACTTATTTTTTAAAGTGATAATTATAAAAGTGAAAACTGCCATATAAATCCCCTTGTACCTGCATTTCCTTCCCGTGTTTTACTTTACTTAGTACTTATAACTTCTTTTTAAGGATCACTTACTGTAAAGCAAAATAAGTTCAAATACATTGCACATAGTGAAATGACACTTAAAAGCAAAAATGATTAAGACTTTACTGTTGAAAGGAATTTAAGGTATTTTTTAGCAATATAATATTAAAGTATTAATCTACATGTCTTCATTTTCCAATTCTCTCAATTTCATATTTGGGTTTTTTTAAATTATTATTTATAATATTAAAAATATATAAGGAATAAATTATGATTTTTTATTTATGTCCCTGTCTACCCTATATTTACCCCTTCCCCTATACTTAACCACTTCTAATAATTTCTTAGTATCCATTAAATATTTATTTATGAAGATACAATGAAACATGAATATATTTACTTCCTGATTGGCCTCAGAGAGTTAAATAACTCGCCTAGGGAGTACTAAAACTAGGAAGTTTCATAGCTGGATTCAAACTTGGGCCATCTGATTTGAAAGTCCAGATATTTAATTATTACAATATTACTGCTCCTAATGACTGGATGGATTCTTTTTTCCTGTTAAAGATTTTTTTAAGCAACCTTAGTCTTCTCTTTTTTAATTATTATGGAAAATTTTCCATTTATGCAGACATACCAGTGGCATCTAGCATCATGATTACTATACTCTAGAACAAAGGCTGTTCGCTGGTCTTCCAAGTTATACTTTTTCTTTCTTCTTCCGCATTTTCAGGAGATACATTCTCAAATATTTCTTTATCAGTTTCAGAAAAGAAAAAAACCTCAAACAGCTCAACACCCTGCACACGTGCTCCTCCACAGGTAGCTGATGAACCCCAGGCCCCCCTTGTGCATCTCCCTCTCATGCTACCAGGGCTTACCTTTCCTTTGCTGATGATAAAGAAGGTGTCCCCTCTTGCACCTTGCCTGATGATATATTCCCCATTTTCATAGTGGGTCTAAAAAACAGAAACAGTAACAGAAAGAAACATTAAGAAAGAAGTAATTTACTAAACAGCTCAACCTCTTCAAATATTAGCTCCTAAGGGATGGAATCACCCTCATGGTGGTGTACCCGAGCTTAGAATCCATCATTATTTAAAAATGAATAATAGTCAGTGAAGACAATAATTACAAAGAAATCTATCCTCCTCACTTTAAAAACTATTTTGTTAGTGACATTTTTCTGGGTGATTATATTCATATCTTTAAATTCATTCATTTTAACAGCTGGATGAAAATATTCTTTTCTCCCATCAACTGAGCATGAAATAAAACAGCAGAACTGATCATTAAACACGTCTTTCTGTATTATCTGTCATTCTCATTCGGTTTTAGTATTCCTGTAGTGACAGAAAAAAAAAAAAGGCTGAGAAAGTACTATGGCATGTAGCATTTCTAAAGATCTTCATTTTGAAACCAAGTTGACTTTTGGTGTGGGTTAGACGGTGCTAGTTCCTTTCTAAGGCACTGCTTCAGGCTTTAATGTCCTGCTGCAGCAATTTAGGTTTGGCCTTGTCAAACAGAATGTCTTTATTTTATGTACTGAATTCTGGTCCAGCATCTGTGAGCTCATAAACCACCAAACAAGGGGCAAAGTAAGGCAAAGTAAAGCAAGAAGATGATCACAGTCAGTGTGTCAGTATTCTGATTCGGGCACAGTGACTAGGTACATTCCCAGGGTAAAGGCTGCTCCTGCAATAAAGAAAAGTAATTTCTATAAGGAGAGGTGGGAGAAAGTATATTGCTGGGTCAGGAGGTATAACAGAAAAATGAGAACTGTGCCATCTGGCCCTATCTTTCTCGGCAGTTTAGCAAGGAAGCCATGTTTTGGAAAGAAAACATTACTCTGTACACTCCTTAGGAAACAGATTCCATGGTTTGCAAACAATACTCACCAGGCCAATGGCTGTGATTTGTCATTATACCTCAACACTCTTAATACTTTATTCACTCTTAAAATTACCTTTCATTAATATTTCATATTAAGAATAGCCATGATTTTCTGGGAATGTAAACTGATACAGCCACTACGGAGAACAGTATGGAGGTTCCTTAAAAAACTAAAAATAGAACTCCCATATGACCCAGCAATCCCACTACTGGGCATATACCCTGAGAAAACCGTAATTCAAAAAGAGTCATGTACCACAATGTTCACTGCAGCTCTATTTACAATAGCCAGGACATGGAAGCAACCTAGGTGTCCATCGACAGATGAATGGATAAAGATGATGTGGCACATATATACAATGGAATATTACTCAGCCATAAAAAGAAATGAATTGAGTTATTTGTAGTGAGGTGGATGGACCTAGAGTCTGTCATACAGAGTGAAGTTAAGTCAGAAAGAGAAAAACAAATACCATATGCTAACAAACATATATGGAACCTAAAAAGTAAATGGCTCTGATGAACCTAGGGGCAGGACAGGAATAAAGATACAGACATAGAGAATGGACTTGAGGACACGGGGAGGGGAAGGGTAAACTGGGATGAAGTGAGACAGTGGCATTGACATATATACACCACCAAATGTAAAATAGCTAGCTAGTGGGAAGCAGCTGCATAGCACAGGGAGATCAGCTCGGTGCCTTGTGACCACATAGAGGGGTGGGATAGGGAGGGTGGGAGGGAGGCACAAGAGGGAGGGGATATAGGGATATATGTATATGTATAGCTGATTCACTTTGTTATACAGCAGAAACTAACACAACATTGTAAAGCAATTATACTCCAATAAAGATGTTAAAAAAAAAGAATAGCCATGATTTTCTTAATATACCAAGAAAATTAACATACTACCTAATGTTACTTTTTTTTTTACTCTAAAGTAATATATTTTCCTAATAACAAGTTTTTTAAGTAAAAAAGTTCCTCATTTCCCTTTCCCAATCTCAACCATTAGATGGTAAATGCAGTCTGGTGTGTATCTTTCAAGACTTTTTCCTGTGCTTTTAAACATATATATCTATGTGCATACAAACAATTATTTCTAAATAAAAATAAGATCAAATGATGCATATTCTTCAACCGACTTATTTAACAAAATATCTGTGTTCCATTTTCATATCTTGTTGCTTAGAATGCAACACTGGGAAGCAGGTTTGAAAAACAAAATCACAAGAGTCTATTTTCATATATTCATTCAAGAAACATCTCTAAGTGCCTCTGAGTCAGGCCTGGTTACAGGCGCTGATGATACAAGATGAAAAAGATAAAAATCTCATGTTAGCACTGTCACATAGAGCCTTCTTTGATAGTGTTAATGTAAACCTGCACTGTCCGATACAGGAGCCACTAGCCACATGTGGCTACAGAACAGTTGAAATGTGGCCAGCGTGACTGAGAAACTGAATTTTTAAATGTATTTAATTTAAATTAGTTTAAGTTTTAATACACACGGCTAGTAGCTATTGTATTGGATAGCACAGGTAGTAGATAAAACTGACAAGGGAAGAACTACAATCTATAGCAGTAGGGGAGGGGGAAGGGTGGAGCGTCTTTCCCACTCATGATGTTTTTTACTTTGTGAATGGAGCTCAATTAGTAAAACTCAGGACCTTTTTCTGCCCTTTTCCTCACTCTGCACCAGAGGAGACAGTGTAATTTATCTGACTGATAAATTTGGAAGTAATCTATATGCTCATCTCAGACTCTCATCACTTCCGGATGAGGGCTGGCATTCTCTGCTGCTTGTCTAGGGGAGGAATCTTCTCCCTAGCATAGTGAAGTCCTGCCCGTCTGGGCGTCTGTGACAGGACAAGTTAAGTCGGCCCAAACAGCATCCAGCTTGGAAGCCTGTTTGTCTTTCACTCCTAAGCTACATTCTCTAGCCTAGAGTTTATTAGTGATAATAGTAATATTTTAGTCCCATTTATTTGCCTCCAGTTGAAAATGAATGCACCAAATCTTTTTTCTTTCTTTCTTTTTTTTTAGACTTGAAAGAGCAGTTTATTTCTCTTGGTACTGTATGTTAACTAGATGATTCTTTGGCTTCCCATGCTGTCGGCTGGGATAACTGCAAGGCGTAATGCCTCACGCTTGTGGGCACTTGATGCCGGTGCTGGCTGGGGGCACAGCTGGGACTGTCCATGTCTGCTTTTCCCCCACGGGAGCCTCTTTATGGGGCTGCCCAGTCTCCTCCATATCATGGTGGTCTGGGAGTGGGCCAACTTCTTACACGGCAGCTGGCTTCCAAGGCTGCAAAAGCAGAAGGTGTCGGGCCTTCCCAAGACCCAGGCCAGGAACAGGCCCCCTATCACTTATGCTGCATTCAGTGGGTTCAAGCAGGTCCCTGGGCCAATCCAGGCACAAGGGGAAGGGACTGCACAAACATGTGAACCCCAGGAGATGTGGTGCATCGAGGACTGCCAAAACAGTCTGGCACACACCTCAAACTTCAAGTGTATAGAACGGAGCTCCTGGCATCCTTTTTCTAGTCCTGTTTCTCTGCCTTCCCAGTATCAGCAACACCAGCTCCATCTTTCCAGGTGCTTGGGCCAAACACCTTGAAGTCGTCTTTAACCCTTCTATCTCACAGTTCTATCCACAACTGCTCTGTTGGCATGCTGGCTGCTCCACATTCAGAGAATGCCCAGAACTCAACCACACCTCACGTCTGCTGCTATGGCCACCATCTTTTCTTGCCCGGTCCAAGCAGTCACCTTCTACCTGGAGTCTCTGCTCCTGCCTGGCCCTTCAGTGCTTTCCCCACATAGCAGCCTGGCAATTCTGTTAACACACAGTCAGTGCCTGTCCCTTCTCTGCTCACACCCCTGCAGGGGCCCCTAATACACAAGTACAGGGTCCTATAGGGACTTCAGCACACTAACAGCTTCTGTCCTTTTGCTTCACTGACCTCACCTTCCACCCCTCTTCCTCTCATGTCTGTTCTGTTCACACCACTTCCCTTGATATTTCTTGAACATTCAGGCCCAGGCCCACCTCAGGGCCTTTGCACAGGTTCCTCCCTCTGCCTGCAATGTGCCTACACACCAAGTATTTATGACTCCTTCCTACCTTTACTCAAGTGTCACTTTCTCAGAGACCTATCCCAGCCTGCCTTTTAAATCTGTTCCTCTCCTCTGTACTTGTGACCCTCCTTGAATTAGTTTTCTATGTAGCACTTACCATCAACATCTGTCGGGCAGAAGAGACTGCACCCTTGGGAGAGGGAGGAGATCAAAGAAGGACGAATGATGGGAGTGTGGGCAGGATTAGGGGATCAAGCAGTGTTGGAGGTAAAGTGTCAGGGAGCAGGATTGCTGGACCCTGTTCAGAGGTGGAGCCATGTGACATATAAGCTCAACAGGAGCTGGAACTGTGGCTTCTGATAAGGAACATCCACTGCCAAACCCCTTGCCTGGTCTGGAGGGAGCAGAGGAAGAAATACTCTGACTTCTCTCTTCTCCACCCTCTGGTCTCCTGCTAGGGCACCCCTTGGCCGAACTCAGCTGGAAGTCATGAGACAAGGGAGCCTTCCCATTCAGGTCAGCTTCTGGGCAGACAGAAGTGCCAGGAAGAGTGAAGTGTTTCAGCCCCACGTTTAACATATCATTCATTTAATCACCTGTCAGCTGTCTCCGCCACGAATGTCAGCCTATGGGGGATTTTTATGTTGTTCCCCGCTGTGCCCCTTGCAGCTATAAGAATGCCTATCTGGGGCTTCCCTGGTGGCGCAGTGGTTGGGAGTCCGCCTGCCGATGCAGGGGACGCGGGTTCGTGCCCCGGTCCGGGAAGAACCCACATGCCGCGGAGCGGCTGGGCCCCTGAGCCATGGCCGCTGGGCCTGCGCGTCCGGAGCCTGTGCTCCGCAGCGGGAGAGGCCACAACAGTGAGAGGCCCGTGTACCGCAAAAAAAAAAAAAAAAAAGAATGCCTATCTGTGAACTAAATACTTATTGAAAAAATGGTTTAAATTATAAGGATATTTAGTCTCTCATGTAAAAAAAAAGTCCGGAAATTAAGCAATTTCAGGGCTGATCAATTTGTTGGTACAACAAATCCTCCAAACACTCAACTTCTTTCTCTCTTTCATTTATCCTCACTGGATGGGTCGTTATGGTTCCCAAGATGACTGCCACTGCTCCAGTCATCACAGCTGGGTCAGAAGCAAAAAAGGCAAATTTCTCATCTTACCATTCCTTCTAGGGAAAGGAAATCCCAGAAATCCCTAGCAATCATCCTTTTATGTCTCCTCTGAGTTGCATGCCTGTTCTTAAATGAATGTCTGGCACGATGAATAGAATTATTCCCAATGGTTCTCATTAATCAAGGTCACCCACTAGGGCTGAAAAGAAACCATTTAAATGAAATCAAAGCTCTGGCAGTGGGAAAATAGAAAGGAGGGATTGGGGAGGCACCCAAGAGGGTATTTACTTCATGGACAAACCTGAACAGTCTCTGAAGGATCAGGGCTGAGATGGGGGTGGAATACAGAGGAAGGGCTAGTAAAGCCGGGATTCTAGGCTGTGAGAGGACTTAGAGTCCATGGAAGCTGTCTCCACTGAGCTGTGGTTAAGGACAGAGAGACACCTGCCCCTGGCGACAGTACAGAGAGTACATGAGAATTAGGGGAGAAAACCAAGAACTACAGATGGCACCTCAACCAAAGAAGCATATGTGTACAGGTCCAAGCAGCTCCAAAGTGGAAGGGGCTGCCCCACTGGCCAGGAGGTACCACATACCAAGCACACACCAGTGGAAGCTAGGTGAGCATGGGCCAGAACACTGCAAAGGAGATTGAGGTGACTATCCAAGGATGCCTGAGGGACAATTTTAGGCACGCTTTCAGCCTTGAGATGCTGTGATTCCCTGACAGGTTGTGTTTCCCAAAAACGGCCACAAAATATCTTCCATTCCACCAGCTCTCCTGCATGGTGACTTTGTGATTCTCCCATTGAGAGTGGAGTCTAATTCCATGAAATATCTAAAAATCTTATATGTTCTGGTATGATAAGTCATAATTCTAGTTACTACTTTAAAATGTATATCTCAGAAATAACTAAATTTCCTTGTCAATTGCATTATTATGAACTTTCATCAAATCTTTAACCGTGGTCATTTTTAAGTCTTTTGTCATTTACAGACAGTTCTGGGTGTACTCTGATGCTTTTGCAAAAATGTTCCTATAAAAGGGTTTCATCTTCAAGGAATTCATGGAAAAGACTCTGACAAGTACAGGTTTCTGTGCTTATAATCATTAATCATTAGAGAAATGCAAATCAAAACTACAATGAGATATCATCTCACACCAGTCAAAAAATCTACAAACAATAAATGCTGGAGAGGGTGTGGAGAAAAGGGAACACTCTTGCACTGCTGGTGGGAATGTGAATTGGTACAGCCACTATGGAGAACAGTATGGAGGTTCCTTAAAAAACTACAAAGAGAACTACCATATGACCAAGCAATCGCACTACTGGGCATATACCCTGAGAAAACCATAATTCAAAAAGAGTCATGAACCACAATATTCATTTTAGCACTATTTACAACAGCCAGGACATGGAAACAACCCCTAAGTGTCCATCAACAGATGAGTGGATAAAGAAGTTGTCACACATATATACAATGGAATATTACTCAGCCATTAAAAGAAACGAAATCGAGCTATTTGTAATGAGGTGGATAGACCTAGAGTCTGTCATACAGAGTGAAGTAAGTCAGAAAGAGAAAGACAAATACTGTACGCTAACACATATATATGGAATTTAAGGGGAAAAAAATGTCATGAACAACCTAGGGGTAAGACAGGAATAAAGACGCAGACCTACTAGAGAATGGACTTGAGGATATGGGGAGGGGGAAGGGTAAGCTGTGACAAAGCAAGAGAGAGGCATGGACATATATACACTATCAAACGTAAGGTAGATAGCTAGTGGGAAGCAACCACATAGCACAGGGAGATCAGCTCGGTGCTTTGTGACCGCCTGGAGGGGTGGGACAGGGAGGGTGGGAGGGAGGGAGATGCAAGAGGGAAGAGATATGGGAACATATGTATATGTATAACTGATTCACTTTGTTATAAAGCAGAAACTAACACACCATTGTAAAGCAATTATACCCCAATAAAGATGTTAAAAAAAAAAAAACACCATATGATCATCTCAATAGATGCAGAAAAAGCTTTCAACAAAATTCAACACCCATTTATGATAAAAACCCTCCAGAAAGTAGGCATAGAGGGAACTTTCCTCAACCTAACAAAGGCCATATATGAAAAACCCACAACCAACATCATTCTCAATGGTGAAAAACTGAAACCATTTCCACTAAAATCAGGAACAAGACAAGGTTGCCCACTCTCACCACTCTTATTCAACATAGTTTTGGAAGTTTTAACCACAGGAATCAGAGAAGAAAAAAGAAATGACAGGAATCCAAATCAGAAAGGAAGAAGTAAAACTGTCACTGTTTGGAGGTGATATGATACTATACATAGAGAATCCTAAAGATGCTACCAGAAAACTACTAGAACTTATCAATGAATTTGGTAAAGCAGCAGGATACAAAATTAATGCACAGAAATCTCTTGCATTCCTATGTAAATATATTGCATTGAAATGTAAAATAGATATCCTTCCTATACAGTAATGAGGAAAAATCTGAAAGTGAAATCAAGAAAACACTCCCATTTACCACTGCAACAAAAAGAATAAAATATCTAGGAATAAACCTACCTAAGGAGACAAAAGACCTGTATGCAGAAAACTATAAGACATGATGAAAGAAATTAAAGATGGTACAAACAGATGGAGAGATATACCATGTTTTTGGATTGGAATAATCAACATTGTGAAAATGACTCTACTACCCAAAGCAATCTAAAGATTCAGTGCAATCCCTATCAAACTACCACTGGCATTTTTCACAGAACTAGAACAAAAAATTTCACAACTTATATGGAAACACAAAAGACCCTGAATAGCCAAAGCGATCTTGAGAAAGAAAAACGGAGCTGGAGGAATCAGGCTCCCTGACTTCAGACTATACTACAAAGCTACAGTAATCAAGACAGTATGGTACTGGCACAAAAACAGAAATATAGATCAGTGGAACAGGATAGAAAGCCTAGAGATAAACCCACGCACATATGGTCACCTTATCTTTGATAAAGGAGGCAAGAATATACAGTGGAGAAAAGACAGCCTCTTCAATAAGTGGTGCTGGGAAAACTGGACAGCTACATGAAAAAGAATGATATTAGAACACTCCCTAACACCATACACAAAAATAAGCTCAAAATGGAGGGTTAGACACTATCAAAATCCTAGAGGAAAACATAGGCAGGACACTCTATGACATGAATCACAGCAAGTTCCTTTTTGACCCACCTCCTAGAGAAAGGGAAATAAAAACAAAAATAAACAAATGGGACCTAATGAAACTTAAAAGCTTTTGCACAGCAAAGGAAACCATAAACAAGATGAAAAGACAACACTTAGAATACAGAAAATATCTGCAAACGAAGAAACTGACAAAGGATTAATCTCCAAAATTTACAAGCAGCTCATGCAGCTCAATATCAAAAAAACAAACAGCCCAATACAAAAATGGGCAGAAGACCTATATAGACATTTCTCCGAAGAAGATATACAGATTGCCAACAAACACATGAAAGAATGCTGAACATCATTAATCATTAGAGTAATGCAAATCAAAACTACAATGAGATATCATCTCACACCAGTCAGAATGGCCATCATCAAAAAATCTACAAACAGTAGATGCTGGAGAGGGTGTGGAGAAAAGGGAACCCTCTTGCACTGTTGGTGGGAATGTAAATTGATACAGCCACTATGGAGAACAGTATGGAGGTTCCTTAAAAAACTAAAAACAGAACTACCATACAACCCAGCAATCCCATTACTGGTCATATACCCTGAGAAAACCATAATTCAATAAGAGTCATGTACCACAATGTTCATTGCAGCTCATTACAATAGCCAGGACATGGAAGCAACCTAAGTGTCCATCAGCAGATGAACGGATAAAGAAGATGTGGCACATATATACAATGGAATATTACTCAGCCATAAGAAGAAACAAAACTGAGTTATTTGTAGTGAGGCGGATGGACCTAGAGTCTGTCATACAGTGAAGTAAGTCAGAAAGAGAAAAACAAATACCGTATGCTAACACATATATATGGAATCTAGAAAACAGAAAAAGAAAATGGTCATGAAGAACCTAGGGGCAAGACAGGAATAAAGACGCAGACCTACTAGAGAATGGACTTGAGGATATGGGGAGGGGGAAGGGTAAGCTGGGACAAAGTGAGAGAGTGGCATGGACATATATACACTACCAAATGTAAAATAGATACCTAGTGGGAAGCAGCCGCATAGCACAGGGAGATCAGCTCATTGCTTTGTGACCACCTAGAGGGGTGGGATAGGGAGGGTGGGAGGGAGGGAGACTCCCAAGGGAAGAGATATGGGGATATATGTATAACTGATTCACTTTGTTATAAAGCAGAAACTAACACACCATTGTAAAGCAATTATACTCCAATCAAGATGTTAAAAAAAAAAAAGTTAGTGGTGTCTGAAATGGCTGATTTCAGGGGTTAAATCATAAGCACCAGAGGCTAGTTTCCCTCCTCTCCTCACAGCTCTGTCTTCCCCATGTTAGCTTCTCATGAGGGTCCAGGGCATGCCAAGATGGCAGCGGGCTCAACTCATGTTCCAGACAGATGTCTCTTTCATGATTCTAATACCTTTCTCCCAGAGAGCAGAAAGTTTGGCAGGAATATCCATAATCTTTTTATTTAATTCCTGGAAATTTTCTAATCACCTTCTTAATATCATCTGATATGGTTTCGTAACTCCACAACCACAACTGCCGTATCAATTATTATAGTTTATCTACACAGGTATGCACTGTACATATTTCCATGCTGCATAAGCTCATAAAACTCAGGTGTCCAAGAGAAGAGCCTATGGGACAATGGCCAAAGGGAGTCCATGTCTGGGAAAGATAATATGAATGGTGTCATAATACCAGGACTCTAATGACTGTGCTATTCTGAATTGTTCAGTTGCACCTGAGGGGAAGATGATCACGCATGCTGATTCTTCGAGAGTCACTCTAATTATGTTAATCAAATGCCAGCAATTTCACTGTGTTTTGAAGGTCACTTTGCAGTTCTGCCATATTCTTATTTCAGATTATAGCATAGAAAAACACAGAATTTAGAAAGGGAAGAAATCTTAGTAATTAGGCAGGTGTTTTAATGGGTTTCCATAGTTATTAGGATAAAAGCCAAACTCTTTAACATGGCCTGCAAGACCATCTATAGTCTGCTCAGTGCCACCCTTTTCAACCTCTTCTCCCTCTCCCCCACTTTGTCCTCCAGCCCTGCTGGCCCTCATAGGTCTCAACTGTGTCACACTCCCTTCCTACCATCAGGACTAAGCCCTCCATTGTTGCTGCGCCGCCACTGCTTCTCGCCTAGTTACAGCCTACCTCCTTTTCAAATCTTAGCCTTCCCTCACCTGACATACCCTCCTCCACTACACACACACACACACACACACACACACACACACACAATCACACACACACACACACACACTCACACACACACACACAGGCTAAATTAGGTCTCCTTCATTGCCCTTTTCTGAGCTTGTAGTTATTTATCTATTTGTATGGTATTTTAATGATGCTTTCCCCCAGATTTTAAGTTTTATTGAAGGCAAGGACAGTGACTGGCTTTGTTCATTATAATATCCTCAGATTCTAACACAGAGCTTGGAACAGAATAGGGACTTAAAAATATTCATTGCATGAATGAAGCAGTCCTCCTAATCTGCATCTTCCCAGCACTGCCTATGGCCAAATCCATTAGAAAGGTCTCCACCTCCAATGCCTGGGCCAAGCCCACTTGTCTTTCACCATCTCTACTGTTAACTCCCCAGTCCAAGCCAAAATCCTATCTTGGATTTTGTAAAGTCCTCCAATCCGGCCTCCGTGCTTTGGTTCTTGCCCATCCATCTACTCCACACCATTCCATCTATTCTTCTCCTGACAAGCAAAGTGACCTTTCAAACAGCAAATCAACTGAAATCACTTTACCACTGAAAACTTCCAATGGCCTCTTGCTGCAGTTAAAATCATTAGCAACTTACCGCGGTCTATAAAGTTCTCTGTATTCTGGCCTCTACCTCTCTATCCTTATCTCCTACTCACCCTCATTCATTCTGTTTCAGAAATACTGGCTTTCTATCTGCGCCTTGTGCTTCCAGATTGGATCCACCCTCAGAACTCTGCACGCAGTAGACACTCCGTCTAGAACACTTCTCCTCCTCAAGGTCTTGGTCATTGTCTTCTTCTCATCAGCTAGGCCTCAACAAGGCCTTTCCTCACCACTCTTATAATGTGCCCTCTACCCTCATTCACTTCCTATCCTATATATGTCCTTGTTTTACCTATTTTATTTTAGAAAGCTCTCTAAAGCTGTGTAATTGTGCTTCGCTGTTGCCAAAATGCCACTGGGCAGTTCAGGGACTGCTTGATGACAAACACAGCTGCAAAAACCACAGCACAATGGAGCCTCTGGTGAGAAAGCCTTCTATCACAACCTTAATGATTTGAAACTATCCCTTCTTGTTTGTTTGCTGTGACCCCTGCCCCTGTCACCTGCTGCTCAGAGGATTTAGGAGACTTTACATCATATCCATTGTTTTCACTTAGAACAATGCCTATCACAGAACAGGCATTCAACGTATAACCTAGATAAAGGATAGATTTGGTCCAAACCCTTTCATTTTAAAGGGAAAGCTGTGTTATAAATCATAGATGAGAGGAATGGATAGAGAAGGAAAATTGACAGTACGTCTAAATATAAGCAATGTAATCCCCAAAGGCAATAACTTGGAATATTTCCAAAACTTGTGAGTTAGGAAAAGCTAGTCTTCTCTTTGCCACTAGGAAAAAAAATGGATATAGATTTTATTATTAATATGTATTCTGGATTCTCAGAATTCAACATTAATATGCAAATGTCCACTTAGACTTTTTAAAATTCTGCACATGCTTGCTGACACTTGGCGGAAGGCACAGTACAACACTGGACATGGCACTTCGAGGCCTTGGGAGTTGCTGCCTGGTGAATATGTATGATTCATTTTCACTTTTCAGATCAGACTCATAGTTATTGATATCAAACGTACCTGTATTTTAACTGGTGTTTTATTTTTCAGCCCCCAACTCTAACATAATATGTAACTGAAGCTCAGTTAATATAAACTAATATAGGATTATCCTGAAGTAAATTCTCATCTAAATGACTTCAGTCAGAAATTATATCATTATTTCCCTTTATACTTAAGCTTAATTCAGATTAAGGTTGGAGATATTTTTAAGTATTTATTACAGCATGAAGTATCTATTAACTGACACTGTCCAAATGATTGAGGCATATATAATATAAACCACTCTGTTAATTGCTACTGGTTATAAAAATAGCTGCAATAAGTATGAATCACCTTTGTATGCCTGAGTATCTAATGGTTCCCTATTTGAAATAGGGAACAATTGGAAGATTAGTGAGTTAAGAAGAATATGATCTTGGGTCATGATTTCTGCCTCAGTTTTTCAGAGGATAGTTATATCTTAGAAGAGTATGCCATCAAGAAGAACAACGTTCTAGGGAGGGAGACGCAAGAGGGAAGAGATATGGGAACATATGTATATGTATAACTGATTCACTTTGTTAGAAAGCAGAAACTAACACACCATTGTGAAGCAATTCTACTCCAATAAAGATGTAAAAAAAAAAAAAAAGAAGAAGAAGAAGAACGTTCTGAAAAACATTCAGAGCCTAAATCAGTAACATTCTCAAAGGAAATTCTTACCTCTTCCTAATACCCCAAATTTATTACAAAGATAAGACCTGTTAATGGAGAACAGGATCACCAGACAGCTTGATTTAGTCAAAAACCATGCTGGTTAGGTAGCCAACAAAAAAGGTATTTCTTGGCCCAGGACTCTACTCTATTTAGTAAAAGTCTGCCCATTAGTTATGTCTGGACTTCGATTATGCAGGGCTGCCAAGAAAGATGAGAGCTAGTCGTTACAACATAACATTTTCCACATAGTTATTCTTGAATTCTGGTGGTTTGGAAATCTGGGGGTCTTAGGTAAAATCTATTGTGGAGCCAGTGATCACACCTGTAAACCAGAGATCTTTTTGTCTTCTTTTTCTCAATCCATGATCACCAATGATTTCATCACAGAACTAGTGCTCTACTAACAACTGACAACAATATTTCTAGTACATGTGCGTTGTCATAAATGGGCCATTTCCCTCTCATGGGACAATAATTGTCAGGGGGACTTGTTCTGTTATGAGGTGTTTTCTTAGATAATATCTAACCCCATTAAGGCTACAATTCTGATTACCCTCCTTCTTATCCTCTAAAGGAAAATTAATTTTTCCCCACACCACCACTCACAAATTAACCAGAACACCAAAAGAACAAATCAAAGTTTGGAACATACCACCACCATCCTGTCCCAACCAACTGGACATCTGGGGTACACACTTCTCTACTATACATATATATTTCTATTTCAATGCCACACCTCACCTTCCATTCAAGACACTTTCTTAATTTACATCCAGAACTTCTCCCCATTTCTTGGGCTGGACAACAAATTTGCTCCAAGACTTCTCAAACTAACTACGGTCAGAGTAGCTGAACCTCACAATTCCCAGGGCTGAAGTGCATTTACTTTTATTGGGTCATTTTCCAACTTTAATACCATTAATCCAGTGACCTTCAAACTCCCTGAACAACCTGAAGTTTCATGTGTTCTTTATCATTCTGTCTTCTATCACACAAAAAAATCACAACAGTAAACTTCATTCGCTACCTGATTTTGAATTCTAATTCAGAGATATCCCTAATTAAAGCTCTGTGGACTAGAAGGAATACAGAAATATATCCTGAAGAGTCAAAACTGGAGGCTCAGCAAACTTAAACACACACTTTGCCTGCTTAGACATTTCACCAGGACAACGAACCATGCCGGTCCAGCCAGGAGCATGTGGGAAGGAAGGATGATGCCAAGATCACCGTCATCAGAGTCCTCATCCCAACCCCAAGGACCGTCATTCCACTGAGGGTGAGAATGCCAAACTCACAGAGCCCCCAGAGAACCTAGACATCTTAGTAAAACCCAAATGTAGACAGAAAATATGTTTTCGTTTTTTCATCAAACACAGATCTAAGACTTCTGGATAGAGAGCTTGCCTATCATTGGCCCTCAAGGCACCAAACCTGACTAGCTCACCAAAGCTATTTAAGAAACAAATATTTGGAGCTTCAAGTATAAGTCTGTGCCACCTCCACTGCTGAGGATCTCTGTCTACACAGCAGCTGTCCCTTGGCACTTTCCCTGATGTCACAGCAGCCCCGAGGAAACACTCCTCACTTGCCTATTGCACTGTTTATTAAACTCCTTCAACTTCAACTTTGCCTTTCTGGTACTATGATGCCTTCTACCTACTAGGCACTTAAGCTCTGTCCTTGATGGTGCTATCAGGACCCTGTCTCTACCGAGGTACCCACTTGTACTTGAAACCCAGGGATTGCTTTATAAGTCAGCCTGACGCCACTGGATAGGATAGATACTGTGGGACCAGCTCGACACTGTCAGATCTGAGGACACCCTTACTTGCAAATCAGCCTTACCTTAACTAAGCACTGGGGCTAACTCTTAGTAGCTTCCACATTGATGAAAGAAAGATCAGTGTAAAATCCCTAGGGCAAGAAGTCCTGAGACTGTGTAAGCTTATCTTAGAAGATTCATTTATGACTTGTAGCAGAATGTATCAAGCCAATAGCCTGGATGAGAGTCAGCATTAACATTCCCTGCAATGAACCTAGATGTAGCTTAAAGGAACTAATGGGATTGTCACCACGATAAACAGGAATTACTGGCAGCTTTGCATCCTCAAGGGTGCCAAGGGACCAAGGACAGGCATAATTCCATCTGCTGTGTCCCTTGCTCAATGCAACCCATTAAAAATATCATGAAATCTCTTCAGTGGATTATAAGCAGTTTTTCAAAAAATGGAATAGAATAGAAAATATCAAATGCATCACACACAGTAAGGATAAGTGCAATTTACAAGTTTTATATGTGTATGTGTGTGAATGCTTACGTGCACACTAGGCCCCAGTGCAAAGCGTATTCCTCAATACACAAACACTACTTTGATAAAGTATTCTTCTTTCTTTACAAGAGGCATAACATCTTCAGAACAGGGAGGTATCCTTACTTCTATATGAATTCACCTTCAGGAATTTTATTGTCCTTAATAAAAACACTAGTATTGGATTTTTTCATTTTTGAATGATTTCACTTTTGAAAAGGTGTGTATACATTGAAAGTACTGGCTCTTCTTTAAAAGGATGTATAATCCATATTTAGTAAATGGCACTCTAACTCATCTGGCTCTCTGGTCTTCTTCCCTCAATCCTCCACCCCACCATTCTTACAGTCTGACAAAATGAAACCATTTTCATTCACCTTTTTGTACATCTAAGTACCCAGTTTTCCAAACTAACATTTAGCACTCCCTGTAGTGCAAGAAAACTGTTACAAGCTTTTGTTCAACTGATACTGAATTCTGGTTTCCTTCTCTGAATCTCAAACATTCTTGAGGTCTTTGTGCCTTTAGTGGCCAGATCACATCATTATTCTTTA
Organism: Delphinus delphis; assembly: GCF_949987515.2. Lineage (NCBI taxonomy): Eukaryota > Metazoa > Chordata > Mammalia > Artiodactyla > Delphinidae > Delphinus > Delphinus delphis. Next base: position 39,941,572 of record NC_082698.1, on the reverse strand, counting down.
AGCCTCTTGAATACCTTTAGAATTTATGATTCAAAGACAGCTGTTGACCCAGCAGTAGCTGTCTGGACTAACTGAATCCTCACCCTAAATATCAGACAAAGGAGGGGAAAACCTGGGCTGAGAGTCCATAAATGCTTGGGTTTGGTTTGTCGTTTAACTGAGATCTTCAATGACATCATTCCAAGTGGATTTTAAACCTCTGCTTTTACTTTCAGGGATTTCTGATGCAAACACATTCATATACCATAATGAGTAAGAGTTATACCAAGGCGTGCACACAAAATGCCAAAAAGTCTCTACAAAGAATAGTTCATTTCATATCTACTCATTCACAACAGAATAAAATTGTTTATAGACAAGCAGGCATTCCCATTCCACATAATTAAACTATAACTCAGCTTTAACAATTTGATCTATAAAGGCAATTAGCTTCTGCAGAACTTGGAAACTGTTTGTCCTGACGGATTATGAAATGTGTCACAGAGAAGTGTACAATTTAGTGTCTCAGAGTCACCATCTGAAATATAAATAATGTTTTGGAGTTTCAACTAAAATAAATACAGTCCTAAAAAAAAGTAAAAATAAAGATGAATCAGTTTCTCAGGAACCCTGTAACAAAGAGTGGAATGAGTCAACAGATGTGCAGTTCACTCAACATTTTACTTCTTTAGGATTTTAAACATTTCATACTTTTCTTTGAGAAGACCTATTTAGTTTAAAGGGCATCTTGTGTCATTGAATTGAGGATCAGAAAGAAGAGAAAGCAAAGAGGATTTAGATTACACGAGGGAGGACAGGGCTCCTTATGCATTGGAGGATGCTGTTCTCGCCTTGAGGATATTTTGTTTCTGTCTAGACTGGTTTGAGAATGGTCTTGGTCAGAGGTGGTTATAGAATCATTTATGATCCTGCCCCCTTTTTTATTCTGCAATACTCCATATAACCACCAGGAGACAGTACACTAGGGTGAGACTGTGTTTCTCAAGAACTGTGAGACAGAGGAAGAAAGAGAAATATTCATGAATTATCTTTTTTTTTTTTTTTAATTGTGGTACGCGGGCCTCTCACTGTTGTGGCCTCTCCCATTGCGGAGCACAGGCTCCGGACGCGCAGGCTCAGCGGCCATGGCTCACGGGCCCAGCCACTCCGCAGCATGTGGGATCTTCCCGGACCGGGGCACGAACCTGTGTCCCCTGCATCGGCAGGCGGACTCTCAACCACTGCGCCACCAGGGAAGCCCCCATGAATCATCTTTGAAAAAAGCTCTTCCCTCCATTTTCTTTGTTTTCTCCTTCAAAACCTCTTTTTGTTTGGATTATTTGAGATTCTAGATGGATTCACTGATTTTGCCTATTTTTCCTCCATTTTCCAGTTTCTGCCTTTTTGTTCTATATCATGTAAATGTATTCCTGATCTCATCCTCTGATTCTTCTTTTGAACTTCTGTTTTCTGATATCATATGATGATGACAGAGTCTATCTGCCTCTTATTCAGGCTTTTAGATAAACATTCCATTTTTATCCTCAGCCACTCATCACAGAAGTACTGGTTTCTTCCAACGCTGTGCCTTTGTTGGTCAGTATGATAGGTTTGTCTTCACCTGAGCTTTTCACTTTTCCGTTACTAGTCATTCATCTTTTTGAGCTTCCAAAATTTTGTTACTATAGTCTTCTTTCCCATTCTTTAGTGAAAACAGCTTTTCTGTTTGTTTAATAGGATTTCAAGAAGTAGCAACAGTAAGCATGCATAATCAATCCATCACATTACACTGAATATCTTCCAAATTAACTTGATGGGTTTCTCAATAATGATGCCACTCCAATCCCTGCTATTACTGAATTACTAGTTCTACCCTTGTGTGATTCCAGTTAAACTCTAAGGTATCTGAATCTTGTACAAAATGACCCATTTCCAGAAACAAACAAACAAAACCTGATGGAGACAGCTGTGTCATTCTAATGAGTTCATCCTAAAGAGATAATCTGTAACTTCCTACAACCTATATCCATGACTTCTTCAGACAGAAAACATTTCCAGGAACTATTAAAGCTTGCTTTAGCAACTTCTTCCCCTATCCTTGACTCATATTAACCAATTCTTCCCATTGCTTCTCTTTCCTAATCTCTACCCACATGCCAAGGAAACCTTACCTGTAATATTTTCAGCTCTCCTCCCATGACTTCACAATTTAGATTCATCCAGTCACTGCGTCAGATACCTGAGTCCACTTTGACTCTCTTTCCTCATGTTTGATCAGGTACCAAATCCTGCCAGTTCATCCTCTTGAGTATCTCCTAACGTGCTTCCTCTTCCTTTGCTCCCCAGCCCCTGACTCAGTGCCTGTGTCAGGTATACAGCTGGCCCGTTGGTCCATCCAATCTTCCCCCTTGAATCTATCACCCACACTGCAGAAGCAATCTTTCTCACACATACATACACACATATGTGTATACATATTTTTGTTAAAATTATCTGATAGCTACCAACTGCTGACAGAGAAAATAAAAATTCTTGAACTGGTACACTGGGACACATTTTTAAAATCTTGGCCCCTGGACTTATTTCATCTCTGCTCTTCCCCAACCAACACCCTGAGCAGCAGCCACATGAAACTGCTTGTGGATTCCCAAATATGCCATATTTTATCTTTATACTGCTGAGTTTGTATATACTTTTTTATCTCTGTGGAATGTCCTTCCTTAATTGAGTTTGTTTTCTGAAATCCTATTGTGTTCCACAGTGTTCAATGCAATTCTCTCTTCCTCTGTGCTTGCCTAGCGTTTTTGTTCTCTCTAACCCTATGACTTGTTTACATGTTTTCCTTTCTAGACTGAGTTATTTAGAGCAGGGACTGTGCCTTTATCCTTATGGCTGTTAGGTAGCACAGAGTCTGGCACTAAGGCATGTAACAAATATATAGAATAAACAACTCATTAGAATCTGCTGCTTTCTCACTATTTCTCTAGGTATTACCAGATTGAATCTGTCTGTTCCCATCTTTACTGGGAACCACAGCCTGAACACTTGATATATTTAAAGAACAATAAAGATGACTATATAATAGTATAAAACCGTGTTGAGACTAGGTTTGGCATATAACAATTTTCTTATGTTAAAATTTAATGTTAAATAGTATACTTTTTCATAAATAGTATACTTTTTCATCAAATCTGCAAAACTGAGATTGCATATATTTGAAATACATTTTTCATTGATCAAAGGTGGAGTATACAATTAATTGAATTCATATCATAATTAAGTTATATGATGTTATATTTACTGAAGTACTAACTATAAATAAAATAGAGATTATAAGTAGCAACATGGATCTGGGCAATAAGAACAAGCTACATCACTTTCCCACCCTCTCTTACTCTTGGCTCCAATACTGTCATAATCAGAATGTCATAATTAAGTGGGCTAGACTTTAGGATATCGCAAATCTAGATACACATTTGAATTACCTAGGGAGTATTTTTATCCCACCATCATCGTCATCATCTTCACAAAAGTAATGCATACAATTTAATAAGAAATTCAAATAATGCAGATTATATGAAACAGAGTATAAATGCCCCAAATCTCTGATTCCATTCCCAAGAGGAAACTACAATTTACTAAAGAGTGTATTAAAAAGTTTCTTTTAAAAATGTTTAGGTCTTTATACATCTACCTGTCCAGCATCTACCACCCATGCCCGTCACACACACACACACACACGCACAAAAACACACCTATATTTTTATAAAACACAAATGGAAATATGCCATACATGCTAGTCTAATATTGCTCTTTTCACTTAAGAGTGATCTTGGACATCTTTCCATATCAGCTCATGGAGATACACCTTATTTCTCACTCTTTTTAATGATTAAGTCCTATTCCATTCATTCAAAAGTATCTTCTGAGAAGCTACCATGTGCCTGGCACCAAGCCAGATACCTAGAAGTAGAACTGAGAAGAACCCTGCAGCACACCCCGCCCCAAGTACAAAACTGCCTATGGCCCCTGCCTGTATTTTGTAGAAAAGCTGAAGTCTCCCAGGCCTCCCAGAGTCACACAAGAGCAGACTTGAGCAGCTAATGATTAGGACAATAGAGTCACAGGCTCAGTGTCTGATGCACACTCCTGAGCTGTTTTACAGATACTATAACTGCCACCAGAGGACATGACATAAGCTGCTCTTGAGCAATACTGGATCTATGGCTAGCACAATTCCAAGAACTGGCCTCAGGAGATTGGGATTAACGTTCTTTCTCATAATAATCTATATCTTTGTAGGCATCAAAATAATAGTAGCTTGTTCTGACTGAATATGTAAGTGGGCAACTAAAATTGTCAGCAAAGTGATGTTACAGACCCATGTTGACATCTTCTACTCTGAGAATATGGTGCCCTATGTCAGCATGAAAAAGTTATAGAAGATGGACCTTTGCCCCTAATCACATAGAAATGGAATGATGTTTGACAGTGGGGAATTGAAAGCAGCTCTTTTGCCCCTTTCCTGTTTGCCCATTTCTGTTCCCCTCTAACTTTGAAAGAATCTAATTAACCTGTTGATTCTTTTCCTAGATAAAAAGAAGAATGAAGAATTAAGTAGTTAAAGAATGACACAGCCTCCTTAGCAATACAGCAGACAGATCACGTGGGCAAGATAACATCTGAAGAGAGATCCAGCCAGCCTGCACACAATGGAGAATGATGCAGAACCCCCAACCTCCTGCCTCGATCATTCACGGAGATTCTTCCCCCCTTTTTCCCTTTAAAAACTGTCATGGCGGATCAGAATCTTCGGAGTTGGTCTCGGGACATGAGTCCACCTTCTCTCCAGATTGCCAGCTTTTCTGATTAAAGCACCTTTCCTTTCTATTGACACCTGCCTCTTGAATTATTGGCTTTGGGGCAGTGAGCAGCTGAGCCTGAGTTCAGTAACAGAAGTGACCCTAGACTCTGCCTCATACCCCATGGGCCTCATTCCCCATATTAAAATCCATCTATAGCTCCATCACCCAGAGAATAAAGTCTAAAATAACATATCATACAAAGCCACTTTTATAATTCTCAAGCCTGAGTGCTACCCTTCCTTGCTTTAAACCTTTTTTCTGTAACATGAATAACTTGCTCCTCTCCACACACTTTGGGTCTGGCCAGTTGGGAATCTGTATATGATCCTGATACACAGCCTGATTTGAGGACTGCTAGCCTATAAGACATGTTCTGAGAAGTGCTAGTAGTGTTACCCACATGCTCATTTGGTCATTCAGTTAACAAATCCTTATGAGGCACTCTACTGACCACTAGAGATACAAAGACGAAAAAGTCAGAAAGAGAAAAACAAATATCGTATATTAACGCATATATGTGGAACCTAGAAAAATGGTACAGATGAACCAGTTTGCAGGGCAGAAATTGAGACACAGATGTAGAGAACAAACGTGTGGACACCAAGGGGGGAAAGATGAGGGAGAGGGGGTGGTGGTGGTGGTGGTGGTGGGATGAACTGGGAGATTGGGATTGGCATGTATACACTGATGTGTATAAAATGGATGACTAATAAGAACCTGCTTATAAAAAAATAGATAAAATAAAATTAAAAAAGAAAAAGATTCCATCTCTGCTTTTAAAGGAGATTAAGTCTAATGGAGAGATACATGTGAAACAGCAAGAAATAATAACAACAGAAAACAGTCTGAGGGCTTTTACTCTAAGTCAGGTAATCTATTTCATATATGTATGACTGCATTTATCCTTATAATAACTCTAAAAAGTGAATTTTATTATTATTATCAACATTATTATTCTCATTTTATAAAAGGTAGAGAAATAAAGTTCAGAAGCTGAGGCAAAGAGAAGTCAAGTCAAGCAATCTGCTAATAAACACAATATAGTAAAATTCTGCTAGCATATACAGTATAAGATTTTTTTTCTTAATTTCTGACTTTCCTTCTGTCTCCATTGTTTGCCTTTGGGGGACACCTCTGAACTCTGGAGTCTCTGAAATGCAAGTCACAGGAATTCAGAGCCCAGTCACTGCCTGAGGCCATCCAGCTCAGAGGATTTTATCTTGCGAGACTCTCTGGGGCCTAGAGTGCTCTTCAAACCTGAAGGCTGTCAGTCCTGGGCAAGAATTCCAACTCCAACAAATGACTTAAGCAATGTGAGGAAGATGAGGAAGATAAACCCATTTTGATAAATGATATGGCTAAGAGTATTAGCTACAATAGCTCTTCCTGTTTCTGTCTCCAAAATTAAATGATTCTGTGGTGTTTGAATTTGCCTTCTTTATAAATGACTGAGAATTCTGCACCTCATGGGTATAGCATGTGTAAGATGCTGACCAAGTCGGCCTTAACATTTCTCTCAGCTTGACTAAACTAGTCAAGCTTCTTCAAGATGATAGGATCCAACCTCCTTTTCCTTAGAACATTTACTTTAGAAAATTTGCAACTGAATTCTTTCTCTGCCTATGAGATGGAACTCTTCTCTCAGCTTCTTGCCAGTTTTGCAGCTCAGGAATGTCTTTCTCAAGGACCTAGGAGATATTCGTTTGAAATGTAACCAACAAAAGACATAGCACCCCTGTCTCCCAGTCTCTGTGGGAGGGTAGGAGCCTAACTTCAATTAGCACCGATTAGCAAATACAGGTGACCTAATCACACTGACCAACCCACCTACTAATGCCCTCCAGTATTTCCCCACCAGCTCACCCCATCACTTAGCACTTAGAAACTCTCCTGCCTTTCTTTCAGAGGAGTTAAATTCAATCTCTCTCCCCTACTGCAACAGTCTTGAGCAAAATCTGCTCAGCCAGTTTAACTCTGTCTGATACAATTTTTCTGTAACACTGCTAAACACAAAATCATAAATAAGGACATTCAGCACCCCATTCCCAGGAGAATAGGAAAGAAAGTAGGGTTATGTGTCACAAAATTCAAAGGCCCTAGGATTTTGGGGGCTATAGGTCTAATATATCAGAAGAGGCTGTACAGCCAGTTTTCTTTTAAAATATAATTCTTTCTGCATTGTTGGTGTAGAACGGGAAACATCTGTTTCTTGTTATATGAAAGACTGACATATCACTATAAAGAAAAATCTATTCCACAAACTCTAAATTCATCTTATAAATAGTCATGCTTTCCATGAATATGCTGAAATATTAAAGGTACATGATTTCAGTTTTAAAATTTTTTCAAAACATGAAATGAGTAAGAACAGAAAAATCTGACCCCTCACCACCTTCTGTGACCTGTTAATAGGTCTCTGGAGTTCATGATATATTAATTTCACCTTAGAAAATGCAAACTCTTTTAAAAAACATGTTACAGGTTACATCCAGTTGCTACTGAACTTGAAACACCAAATGCGGATGACTAAAAAAATACTTTTCAATTAAGCAAATCGATGCCCATAGGAGAACATTAGAAGTGAATGGACTCTTGCCCAGGAAATAGCAGGCAAGTGCAATTGTAGTATATTGAGTTGCCAGAAGATAGTTTCTTAGGCTTGCTGATGCTAATATTTAAAAACACATTAAAATCATGATACAACTGAGAAGTTATGATTTCTTGCAATTATAGAAACAGATAAATTACAACAGGCCAATTGTAAAAATTTCTGAAATTGTGCCACTATCCTTTGTCCAGCATCCCAGGAGACATCTTAGTTAGGTGTCATCAAAACTCACATTTATATCTCCACTCCTCTGCAGCCCTGAGCTCCAGGCTCACATTCAATGGCCTAAGCAACAGCACCACTTCGATGATTAATAGGCATTTTGTAATTATCATATCTAAAGTCAAGGTTTATACCTCATCTAACTATTTTGCCCCTATCTTCCACTCCTTAAGAAGTGGTACCTACCACTACCTCAGACCTCAAACCTTAGAATTATCCCCGACTCCTCTTTCCCTGGCACCCCATTAGCAAGACTTACCCCCCCAAAAAAAAAGACAAAAAAAGCAAAACAAACTAAATTAACCCCCCCAAAAAACCCACTTTGCCACTTTTAAAACATCAATCCAACCACTTCTCATCATAACCCACCTCTTCAAGCCACCATTGTGTCCAGATCAACTTCTGCATTAATCTCATATTCTGTATACCTCCTTTCCCATAGTCCTATATACACACAAACCTTCACAATGCAGTCAGAAAGAACAGTTACAGTTCAAACCAAAGCACTGCACTTCCCTGCTCAAACCTTTCCATTGCTTTCTCCACCACATGAGAATGAAAACCAAAGCACTCAGCATGCTTTTTTCTCCATTTTTATTGCTTGCCAATTCCCAGCCCTGCTGTCTCCTCTCCAGTCAGAAAACAAAGCTCCTTCTTCTCCTGGGGCACTTACACTTCCCTTGCCTGGAATGTTTTATCCCCAGAATTTTTCAGCTGACTAGCTCTGACACTTAATTCAGATCTTTGCTCACATATCACCCTTTTAGGAAGAACTGACTAATGTAGCCTCCTCCTTTTCATTCTCCTCTTTATCACTTCATTCTTTATTTTAATCTGTTTTTGTTTTGTTTTTTCTTTTGTGTTTTTGACTTTCACTCTGTAGTACTTAGATTATAGGTATGCTTATTTGCTTACTTTCCATCTCTTCCCAACAGAATGTAAGCACTATGAAAGCAGGGACTTCGTCTCTCTTTTTTTTTTTTAATTGTTGGATTGTCAAAGGCTGGTAAGATGTCTGGCACATAAACCCTGTAGGGTTTAAGAAATATATGTTGAATGACTACATGCTTTCCACGCTCCACAGACCCTGAAAGAGACATCACTTTCCTCCATCAACCAGCTCTTTCTCCAATGATATTTTGTCAGCTGTTCCTTCACTTTTCTAAATTAAAGACTTTAGAGTCTTCCATGAAATGGTTCTTCTTCTTGACACCAGACCCACTATATTCCAATCCTGTCCTTTCTTCTTTCCTCCCCACTGTCACCACCAAGTTAACTTAGCATTTCAGAATATTCTATTCCTCTCTTCCTCAGGAGATAGAGAACATGTAAGGAAAAAGATGTAAATTTGCCAATCAGCTACATGACAAGGGCAGCTGAGTCCAGGAAAAGGGATGAGCTCTAAAAATAGAATGTACAAAATTAAGAAGGGAGAGCCTTGCAAGATACCCACAGTGGAGAGTAAAGAAGAAAAAGAAAACTAAGTGATATCGAGAACTAAAACATTGCCTGCCATATCAGTAAACAAAGGCTGTTGCCGCCATCAAGCCGTCACATTACCGCCACCAGGATGGTGAGCCCTGAGGGAGCTCAGGATGGAGACAAACAGGCTGCCCACTGCCAAGCCCCTCTAGCAGTCAGCTGCTGCAGCCATCCTCCACAGTACACCCTGAGGAAACTCAGGATGAGAAAACACAGGATACTGGCCCCTGATAGCTGAGGTACATATCAAAGGAATGATTTCAATGAGCCCAGACTCTTGCGTCTTCCCATATACAGAAAAGCACTAAATTCCTTAACTTGAGATATCTGGTTTTCTTTAATATACAGTAACCTTTTGATGTTCCGACTACCTGATCTTTTGTTGCAAAAACTCCTATATATTCTGGCTGCCCACCCTCTTGCTTCTTCGGAACAGTTTTTTCAACGTTATCTGAGATGCTGTGTCCTGGGCTTGAATTACTGAGAAAGTCCGCCGAATAAAACACCTCTCAACTTTTAGGTTGTGCTTTTTTTTTTCAGTTGACAACATCAAGAGCAGAATTTAAAAAGCAGTACAGTCTCCTTCACGCTGCCTCCAGAGCTAGCTTACTGATATACAGATTGATCATTCACCCTTCTAAAACTTTCCAAGGACTCTCCATTTCTAATACACACTGAAGCCCAAAATCTTTAGATTTGAGGCCTGAAGCCACATTTCTCACTGTCTCTCTACATATACCCTGTACTCACAGCAAAGCAAATTCCATTTTTCTCAGATACAAGTTCATGACCTGATTCCCTCAGTTCCAGTGAATTCTTAATAACCTCCCAACCACCTTTCTTGAACGGCTGGATAGCATTTACAGCACTCTGCATTAAAAGTATTTTTAAGCATGCCTGACTTCACTATCCTTCTGGACTATGAAATTTTTAAGGAACAAGGACTGTATCTTATTTGTAGCTCTACAACTAAATGTTACCTTGGAGAATTTAATTTTTCTGAATCCTCAGTTTCCTTATTAAACAGGAGAAAGAATACTAGTAATAACCACATAGTATGTTGAGAATTAAATAATTTATCCAAAACATTTAGAATAGTCCTGACCCATAAGAGTTATTACTATTATCATTTTTTAAATTATTATTATTAATTGTACCTCCCCATCTCATTATCTAGGATTTGGCTGGTATTCAATATTGCTTTTAAAAGAGCAAGGGGATATCTGAAAAAGTACATTCTGCAGGGGGGCAGGGGGAAGGTCTTTAAGCACATGCCAGGTGACGCAAAAAAGGCTCAAAGTCCAGGTAGCAATAAAACATCCCCAAGCTAGGCAAGCAAGTATGAAGAATCTCATAAAATGAGGAGAACACTGAAGAGTTACAGAGAGAGGTGACTAGAAGAAGAGGCGATGTTCAAAATCTACTCTTTCAACCAGTTTTGCAATGATGGGAGGGAGCAAGGTTGGGTATTGCAAGTGGTAACAAGTCAAATAAGAAATCCGGGCTTCCCTGGTGGCGCAGTGGTTGAGAGTCGGCCTGCCGATGCAGGGCACACGGGTTCATGCCCCGGTCCGGGAAGATCCCACATGCCGTGGAGCTGCTGGGCCCGTGAGCCGTGGCCGCTGAGCCTGCGCGTCCGGAGCCTGTGCTCCGCAACGGGAGAGGCCACAACAGTGAGAGGCCCGCGTACCGCAAAAAAAAAAAAAAAAAAAAGAAATCCACATTTGGTCGCTTTTAATAGGCCTGTTTCTAAGAGAGGCAAAGCTGCACTTGAAAAGGATAAGCTTGGTGATATGCACCAAAGTATATGTCGGGAGGCGGGAAGACAGGAAGAATTACTGCAGCATCAGGGCCCCAGATCAGAAAAAAGAAGAGGAAAGGAAATTATTTCATAATTGAAGGAAAAAAGAGGAACTTTCTGTGGGATCATCCAAGTCTGCTTTTCCAATCCTCCTTCTGACCACTGACACATATTTTTGAGAAGCAAAATAGTTGGAAGGGCAAGAAAAGCGCATGTAGATTTCTGGCAAGACACCCACAGACTCATTAACACCATCTGATCCATCCAGCCCAGAACTATGTAGCATGAAAAATAAATTCTGAAAATAAGAATTTGTGTCTCCCTAGAGGCACAAACATAAAGGAAAAAGCTCTTTGCGGAATTTTACTTCGGGCTGTTTGGCAAACCCAAGCAGACGCAGATCCATCCACCAACACTTAATGAACACAAACTAATCATGTCACATTTTGCTCTGGGCAGTTGGTATTCTAAAATTAAATGCAAGCTCCCACTTGCTACCCATAACAGAGCTGAAAGAACTGTCCAACACTGACAGAACAGATTTTCCTTCTTGAATCAAGCATAGGAAGTGTGTAAGATTTGGGGTTAATAAATGTGTCAGAAAGGGACTAAACAGAGGGATGAAGGCTAAAAGTGTCTAGAAGTCAGAGGCTTGTTTCAGCAACACAGTCAGCAAATTTGGCTTTTTCTTTCTGGAGCACACATTTTTGCGGCATTTTGTGAGTACTCGAAAGTTTGTCCCTAAAACCAGGTTAATAACTTTGCAAGACTTAATGGATAATGGGGAACAGAATTCAGTTTAAGAATTTACACCATTCTTTACACCACTAGTTTTACATCAATGGCAGAAGTGTGGGGGAATGGAAGGCCATGGGCTTATCTGGGTTACTTGAGGTCCCCCATTAGCTTCTGTAAATTCTTCATGTCCTGGGTTAAGTAGATATTTTGGGAAAAGAAAAAAAAAAGCTGGGGACTTCCCTGGTGGCGCAGTGGTTAAGAATCCACCTGCCAATGCAGGCGACACGGATTCGGGCCCTGGTCCGGGAAGATCCCACATGCCATGGAGCAACTAAGCCCGTGCACCACAACTACTGAGCCTGTGCTCTACAGCCTGCGAGCCACAACTACTGAGCCCGCGTGCCACAACGACTGAAGCCCGCGTGCCTAGAGCCCGTGCTCCACAAGGGAAGCCGCTGCAATGAGAAAACCGTGCACTGCAATGAAGAGTAGCCTCCACTTGCCGCAACTAGAGAAAGCCTGTGCACAGCAACGAAGACCCAACACAGCCAAAAATAAATAAATAAATTTATTTATTTTTAAAAAGCTGTGATTATGATATGTTCCCAGGGTACTCCTCTTAGTCTACCTGATCCTGATGTACTTATAATCATGACCTGAGCTGTGTCCTTTTGTCTAGAAAATTTTACATGTCAGGTTCTTGTAAAGCTGTAAGGGGACACAGCCATACCCGTTCATTTATGAATGGACTGTGGCTGCTTTGGTGCTACAATGGCCAAGCTGAAAGTTACAACAGAGACTGTATGGCCCACAGAGCTGAAAATATTTATCTGGACTTTGAAGAAAAAGTTTACTGATCTACTTTTAGATGATTAGGCAAGTCAGGCAGTGTCTCAATAACCTTTTAATATATTCAGTATTGTTTTTACCATTGTTTGTGACTCAGGGATCATCTCAGACTTTCCTCATTTCAGACTCACTTGAATTCTGGCCAGAACCATATTTTTACCAGCTTATGGATATTATAAATGTTGGAAATCTGTCTACCAAAAGTCACACTCACATTCAAAAGAACTAACAACACTCTGGGGAAAATCTCTAAGAGTGCAAGAAATGAAGAAAAAGCAGAGCAGTGCAGGGCTTTGTGACCACCTAGAGGAGTGGGATGGGGAGGGTGGGAGGGAGGGAGATGCAAGAGGGAAGAGATGTGGGGATATATGTATAACTGTCACTTTGTTATAAAGCAGAAACTAACACACCATTGTAAAGCAATTATACTCCAATAAAGACGTTTAAAAAAAGAAAAAGCAGAGCAGTGAACCAATGGTGCCTCAAAGGTCTCAAGCAACTACAAGTGGAAATTATAACAAGCATTAGATGTTCCTTGTCAGTAAAAATTACATTTCTCTGCCTCCTTAATCCTGTTCTTTGTAGAACGGTTTGCAAACACTCAAACACATTGATTTCGAGGCCTTCATTGGGGGTGGGGTGAGAAGTAATTTCTGAAGGGAGCCCTGATATTTCTAAAAGATGGGTATTCCCCTTCACTTGTCTATAAGTGATATTGTCACACTGTGTAAAACACATACTGCCATTATATGGAATTTCTTAAGGGTATAATGATTAATGAAAAGAAAAGGAAAGTAAGTCAGGCAAAACTTTATAAAGAACTTGCTTGTGAAAGTCAGGTGAAATACTAAATAAGGAAGAAAAGGTCAGGTCCTAAAACTATGTTTGCAAAAAAGGTAAGGGGGATTCAAGCAAAACTATATTTCTAATGGTAGAACTTTTTTCAAATCATATTTTAATTGCAGAAATATTGGGTAAAAGTTCATTTGGGTTTTTCCCTAACATCTTACAGAAAAACCTGGTAGTTGGGAATCTTTCATCCAGGTGGGCTCTGGGAGGATGGAAATGCTGAGGAAAAGTAATATTGCCTTGATTTTAGCTAATGAGTGGTATTGTTTCTTTATCTATAGCCTGTTTTTATAAATACAAGGATTTCTGTCTGTTTACTGACAAGAAGTTGACATTACTGTTACTGTTTTTGATAACTCAAATTAAATCCTTTCTTCCTTTTTTCCTCTAATAGTTATTTGTGCACAAACTGTGTTAGGATTTAAAAATATAATTTTAAAATCTGAGGATCCCAGCTGTCATGGAGTTTATAGCCAAAAAGTGGTTTGTGAGGCGAAGGGTTAGTATTTAGAAGAGAAACATCTAAAAGTTTACAGACTGAGCCAATGTCCTCTTACAAAACTTAGAGGGACAAACATGGAGGCAATTATATAAAAGTTATTTTGTTGGTACTTATTATATGCCAAAAACTATCCTAAACCTTATATTATCTCACCTGGTTCTCATAATCCTATGACATAGGCACTATTATTATTATGCCCATTTTACAGATGAGAAAACTGACAATGAGGTTACATGACTTCCCAGGGCTACAAAGTAACTAGCAAAAGGATCTGATAATCCATTGCAGGGAGACTGACTCCAGAGCCCATTTGGGAGCACTAGGCTACAATGAGGGACTGAGAAGGATATGGATGGACCGAGAAAATATAAGGAGAGGAAGAGGGAAGACTGAAGAGTGGTTTCTCCAGGCTGTGGGTATCCTGATCTCTCTGAGTCTCCTATGTGTGCCCATAACAGTTTGTGCATTGTTCAGTTAGAGAAAATGCCAGATAGCTTGTCTGTGCCTCCCCCAGACTGATACTCCTGACTCTGTCTGGTTCATATCTGGATCCCAAGAGCCTGACAATGCCTGGTCTTTGGAGGGTGCTCCATCATGTTTGCTGAAAAAATGTATATGTGTGAAAGGCATAACTTCTGAGAGGGGCAAGGAAAGGGCAAGCAGGTTCAGACAACACGCTAAAACTTCTTTATCACAACTGTTCTTACGACATTCCTTATCGAAGTTGTTTCCTTCATGACTTGCCTAAAATACCTCTATTTTGCCTGTACAACTGAACACCTGGATTTTTAAGAAAGAATGAAATTTGAGGATAATGAAGTATGGACTAAAAAGAACACCAAGTCAAAAAAAATGAATCACAGAACCTTAGAGAGCTGGACCATAGGTCAATTAAGAAACCATGATCAATTATAATTTAGGAAACTAGATTCTAGCAAGGTTGAGTGTCTTCTTCAAAGTTACCAGTTAATTAGTAGCAAAGCCAAGACCCTATCTCCTAAAAGTGTGACAGTCCTTCACTCAGTACACACTGAGGCTTCGCCCTAAAAAGAGAATGAAACAGGGATGGCACTGGGAAAGGAGAATCTGCAGGTTTACACAAAACGTTAGGAGTATAAAGAGGGATTTGATGAGGGAAATACAGAGATGCACAGTTGAGGGTGGTAAATGAAATAAGATTGATGAACAAGTAACCGTTATTCCTTAGAACCAAAATCTCACATTATACTGACTTCCACCCACTTAAAAGTGTTTTATGTTTATTCTCACACTTTTGCCTAATATTTCTTTAGCTGGATTGTGGTGGTGGTGGGGAACCAAAAAACTTTAGTACATTGAAAATTGCTTCCCAGTATAATCATGTATGTCAAGAGAACTGGAAAAAAATGTAAGAAAAAAAGCTGTTGCTAGTGATCTTACATATTGTTTTTAATATTTAAGTGGGAAAAACAAGGTGTTGATATTTGTATCTTGATATATTATAGAATGCATCTTCTATGCCTTCCTGGTTCTCTGTCCATTTTCATTTCGTTTATAGAACTTGCACTTTCCATTATAAGAATATTATATAGAACGTCGGGTGGGTGTAGGGCAATGGCACAGCCAGTGGAAAAAAAACCTACCACTCAATGATTAGTAATACAAAAACTCAGGAATACATTTGTTTTTTGTTTGTTTGTTTAGTTTTGTTACACATTTTATTCTTAATTGGAACAATCTCAAGTTAGTCAGCCTACATAATGGCACATGATTTTGTTGTTTCTGCTAAATAAGTCAGTTAAGATTGGAATGTTATTTTAATTGAGTGAATTTATGTCAACATTTCTCAAAAAAAAGGAGGAAAGGAAGGACAAAGGAAGAAGAAAAAGGAGTTACTAGTGTGTCACAGAAGATATACCATCACACAAAAAATAATAATTTTTAAAACATTACCTCAATCCTAGAGGGAAACAAAAATGATTCCATCAAATTGTGCAGAGAACTGTGTAAAGCTTGAGAAGTGACTCAAAAGCAAGACGGATTTGAATTTCATCAAATCAGAAATGGCACAGTAATTAATAGAACCTGCAAAGAACTTGTTCATGTAACCTGTGTTTAAAGGGAGTGCAGTATTAATAATGTAAGTCTGAAGTTTCTTGCCAGTTAGTTGGATATTAATAGGTTTTTAATCCTTTAGGTTAAACTAGTCTTGAAATAATTGACCACAGATTTAGTAAGAATAATACTCTCTTGGAGTTCTTATGAAAAAAGAGGAAATGGATTGATGGCCCTCACTACTAGTTACTAGTTTACTCTCTTTCCTTTCCACTGATCACTTTAGATTATCTCATGGTGGCTGTTTTCTCTTCCTTCCAGAAGAGATACAGAGGCAATGTTAAATTTCTTTTATGTAACTATTTGCTCTAGACTTAAACAGTTGAAGGTACATTATTTTGTTACTAAATATGATCGTTAGCTTTGACTGTTGACCCTATATCTCCAACAAGCTAACAGTTCTAATAGCTCTACTAGCAAAATAGCATTTATTATTGATAAAGGATAAATAAGAGGAAGGAAACACAAGAACAAACTTATGGGTTTGAGTTCCATACTCTATAGTTAAGACTGAAGGGTTTTAATAATAAACAATAGCTTATATTAAATAAATATGTGTGGCTGAGATGGCAATTCTGTATGTTTAAACCAATTCCCTAGTGGTGGTGAAGATTATTTTTATTTTCTTTTTGTTGTTTAAATATATTTTGAGTATTTTCTTTTGCTAATTAAGGATTTTTAAAGGTCAACTATTAAGGTAGATAGTATTCTACTTATAAGCATACCTTGGAGACATTGTGGGTTCGGTTCCAGACCACTGCAAAAAGCAAATATCGCAATAAAGCGAGACACACACATTTTTTTGTTTGTTTGTTTCCCGGTGCATATAAAAGTTATGTTTACACTATACTGCAGCCTACTAAGTTTGTAATAGCATTGTTTCTAAAAAAATGTGCATACTTCATTAAAAAATACTTTATTGCTAAAACATGTTAACCATAATCTCAGCCTTCAATGAAGAAGGTGGAGAGTATTCACTATATGTCTACTATATTTAGGATTCTATTATATCTATTTTGGTTCCACTTTTCGGGGAGGACCATTGACAATTATGGACAATTCATAAAAATTCAGATACAGCTGTATTTTTCCAGTATCCAGTATAATTTGAGAGTCCTCCTGCATTTTAAGGACTCAAGAGATCAAGAGGTTAACTTTCTTTTTCAACTATATATTCAATATTTTTAAACAAATTTTCCTTGAGCTACTCAAGAGGAATCTAGACACAGAAAGTAAGAAATAAAGATTGGCACTTACATGATCCTGGCCTGTATTTTACTGAAAACTTACAGTGCATACTTCGGTGAGCTCTGCTTTCTAATTGTCAAAGAAATGCAGAGCTGTACTTTACCTGGGATTTGCTTTGAAAAAACTGTAACAGCAAGGGAGTGAATGAATTTTATGGAACAATAAAAGACCAAAAGATGAAAATGCATTAAAAATCAGAAATAGTTATTATACTCCCTAGGACATTAAAAAGTTAAATTGAAACCTTTTATTGGAAGAACATAAATTGGAAAATATCTCCTGCTGTCAAATATGTGATGCCACATCTGCCTAACTTCACTGTCCTTTAGTCTTTTTATTATTTTCATTTACATATGTTTAAAAATATTGAATATATGGTTGAAAAAGAAAATTAACCTTTTGATCTCGAGACCTTAAAATGCAGGAGGATGCTCAAATTATACTGGATACTGGATACTATATCTGAATTTTCATGAATTTGCTATAATTGTCAAAGGTCCTCCCAAAAAAGTGGAACCAAAATAGATATACATAGAATCCTGAATATAATAGATATACAGTATTCTGAAGAATCCCATATCAATGGTTCTAGTAGTTTCCCCAAAAAAGGCTTTTAGTTCAGTATATGTAGTTAGAAACAAAATATCTATCTATTCATTATTTTAACACATATAGAGTTATGGATATAGATGATAAATATATATTTCAAAAGTAACTGTGGAAGTATATTTTAAATTTTAAATTGAATCAGATTTTATGTTTGTTCTGGTCTGGTTGTAATTCTAACCCTAAAACATATCTGAAGCTGCAAAGTTCCTTTTAAGAGTGCCTAGCTTCACAAAGTTCAGCCCCTAAAATCCCATCACGTGGGTCTTTTCCCTCATAGTCAGTCATTTAAAAGATGGCATCCTTTCTGGGCATGTCCTGCTGATGCAAAATGTAGTTCTGTCCTGTACAATGTAATGCCTTCAACCTGTATTTGAAAGCAGAAATGAGGGAGTAAAGGGTGGGATGCTGCATTCGTAATTGAGAACTAGCTTGGGGCAGAGTATAAATTCAGTAACTTAAAGCTTTTTAACCCCCTACTTATACCTTTAGCCCAGCATCTGCTGCTTTTGGTTGGTTAGAGCGAGATTCATCTCTGATTTAAAGTTTTAGAGAACAGCTCTCCTATCCCACTCCCCCGTCCCAAAAAACGGGTGCAGGAGCAGATGACTTTCACAAAGAAATTTTAAAAATGATATAAAGTTAGTAAGAAGATTTACCAGTCACCACTCTATAGAGAAAAGCAGCAGAAATGCCCCTAGGCTTCTGTTTATCGCTCTGGGGTTTCCCACCAACAAACATGTAATCAAAGGGGTGAAACATCCCCTTCAGAAGTGGCCCAGGGAAAATGACTTTGATATGGAAGAGAAATGTGAGTAACCTAAAGGGAAGAAAAGTCAAAGATTTTAATATGGGCTAAATGCTTTCCCTGGTAAGCAGAATACCTTTCAAAGAACACAAAACAACTGAGCTTTTATCGTTAAAAAATATAAAAATTACAGGAAAAATATAACAAACACCAATGTACACTTCACTCAGATTTAATACAAGTTGACAGTATGCCATATTTACTTCAAAATAAAATTTTTCAAAATAAATAATATATTAGACTTCTGTTTCCAACAGTATGTGTGATAGATACCCTGATGAGCCAGGCTGTTGGAAACACCTGAACACACTAGATAAAATATTTTAAAAACATCTTTATAAATGCATGATGAGCTGGCAAGACACTAAGGAATATTTCAAGGCAAAAAAAAAAAAGACTAAAGTAGAGAGGTAAGCAAACACTCGGGGTATTTCAGCCTAGGGACATATGTTGAACCCTAGGGTCTGTAAACCTCCATTTGGATGGCTAAATGGAGCTCCCACATGAAATTGGGGCCCCAAAATGCTACAGTGTCAATGTCATGTACAGCAGAAGTACTACTTAGACTTTTTTTTATAGCCTCAAAATGCTTAAATGAGGCAGAGAATCCATGAATGCCATTCATCATATTAACCAATTAAAGGAGAAAAATAATTTTTAAAAAATGCAGATCAAGAGCCCAAATAAATTCAACATTCTTTTGTGATTAAAAATGCATATTCTTGACAAACATGGAATAGAAAAGAACTTCCGCTGCCTGAGAGAGTATCTACCAAAAAGCCAGAGAAAAACTAATGTTCTTAGAAAGAAACATTGAAAGTTTTCCCTTGTGAGTAGGAAAAAGGCAAAGATGCCCACTACCACCATCTCTATTTGACATTATGGTGTAAGTCCTGGTCAGCAGACTAAGAGAACAGAAAGAAATAGGAAGGGAGGGGAAGGAGAAAGATTGCCATTATTCACAGCTGATATGATTGTGTATATAGAAAATCCAAAAGAATACTCTGATAAATTATCAGAATTTAATAAAAAGTAACTGAATACCAAAGCAAAGTAGCAGGACACCAAGAGAACAAAAATCAATTATCTATATATTACAGCACACTTAGAAATTGTGCTGTAATACACAGCATTTAGTTTCCCCAAATATCAAGTCTCAAGGAATAAATTAAACAAATGATTTTAAAAACCTCTATGGAAGAAAATAATAAAACATTATTGACAGACATCCAAGAAGAACTAAACAAATGAAAAGATATAACATATTCAGGAACCAGAAGCCTCAATATTATAAAGATATCAACTTCATCCAAATCATTCTACAGTTTTATAATAATTACAAACAAAATGTCACTTCTAAAAAATTTTGGGTCTCAAACTGATTTTGAAATGCTATGGAAGATCAAAATACAGACTGGGACTTCTCTCGTGGTGTAGTGGTTAAGAATCCGCTTGCCAATGCAGGGGACACAGGTTCGAGACCTGATCCAGGAAGATCCCACATGCTGCGGAGCAAATAAGCCCATGTGCCACAACTACTGAAGCCCACACGCCTAGAGCCCGTGCTCCACAACAAGAGAAGCCACCACAATGAGAAGCCCGCACACCGCAATGAAGAATAGCCCCCGCTCACCGCAACTAGAGAAAGCCCGCACACAGCAACAAAGACCCAATGCAGCCGAAAATAAATAAATAAATGTATTAAAAAAAAAAATACCAGGACCAACTGGAAAACTCCTGAAGAGTAATAAGGCCTGGAACTTATCTTAACAGATATCAGAACTTATTACAGCACTATAGCTACTGAGAGAATATGATATTGGCAAGATATAGACAAATAGCCCAAGTGAACCAGAATAGAATCAATTAAACACATGTTTATATGTAACATATAATAGATGCGTGAATATATATTTGACTTATGACAGTGATGGCACTGCAAATTATTGAGAGGGTGGAAGGAATACTTTACAGTAAAGAGCGTTGGTACAACTGGGTATAATATATGGGAAAAATGAAATTGGACCCTTACCCCACACCAGACTCCCAAATCAATTATAACACCTCTAGAAGACAATATAAGAAAATATCTAAAGATATAAACACTTACTAAATAAAACTATATGTAAAATATAAATGAAACATTGATAGGGCATATTAAAATATTAATCTTCTCATCAAATTACTGTGAAGTGATAAGCCACAAAAAAGGAAAACATACTTTATATACAGCTTATAGGAAATTAGCCTGAAGAATATAATTTTTAACTCCTATAAATCAATAAAGGAAACACAGACATTCATATAAACTCAATAAAAATAATCTAAAGACAGAACATGTATTTCACAGTTTCAAGATAAAGTCAATGTAACTACATAATAATATGTGATATGACCCTGTCGAGGACTCATTCACTACTAAAACAGGCATCTTGTCAAGCACCTACCACGTACAATTCATTAACCATAACATTTTGTTCAGAAGGATGTCAGTGGTCTCAAAGTTGTTCAAATAGCTTGCAGTCAGTACTAGACAGAGTAAAAAGTACATAAGCTTTGGAGCCAATAGAAATGGCTTTGAATCAGAACCTGCCTCTTACTATTTATGTGATCAAAAGCAAGTGATTTGACCTCTCTGAATCTAGTTTCTATGAATATTAAGTGGCGATAACAGCAACTACCTTTCAGGGTTACTGTGAAGACCCAACAAGCTGATGTATGCAAGTTACCTGCTGTATATTAAGTGCTCATAAAAGTGATAGTGAGAGCACCTGCGGGAGCTGGCACTGTCAGAGTTGCCCTTTAGCTCACAGTGTGGTAATCAGTTTACTGCCTTTCTTTGTCAAGGTGATAGAAGTAGTGCCTTTTTTCAAGTTCAGGGAGCACCTATCAGTATTCCATATATCCAGTAAGAGAGAATTTTCTTCTCTCTAGATTGCAAAAGTTCAGCAGGTGTGTTTCAATATATGAGGAAACAATAGCACTGTCTCTCCTCCTGGGGACTGTGAAGGAGCACATACTTCTTGGGAGAAAACGATAATGGAAAGAATAAAAGCACTATGGACCTTGGGATTAGGGCTCCTCAGGGACAGCTCACTCTTTTCCACTGGAAAAGTCTATGCTTTCACACCTGAGTTGACAGCAGAGCTTGGGAATTGACTAGCACTACAGCTGAGGTGAGGCCAAAGAAAAATCACTATTTTCTGTGAGAAAACACCCAAAGGTGTTCCTAGGGAGGCAGCAAACTAGCAATAATATTACCTGTTTTGGAGGTCTTCAAAGATATACACTGCATAGATAGCCACATCCACAAAAGGGCAGACAGAAGAAGCAAGAACTACAATCCTGCAGCCTGTGGAACAAAAACCACACTCACAGAAAGATAGACAAGATGAAAAGGCAGAGGGCTATGTAGCAGATGAAGGAACAAGATAAACCCCCAGAAAAACAACTAAATGAAGTGGAGATAGGCAACCTTCCAGAAAAAGAATTCAGAATAATGATAGTGAAGATGATCCAGGACCTTGGAAAAGAATGGAGGCAAAGATTGAGAAGATGCAAGAAATGTTTAACAAAGACCTAGAAGAAGAATTAAAGAACAAACCAACAGAGACGAACAATACAATAAATGAAATGAAATGAAAACTACACTAGAAGGAATCAATAGCAGAATAACTGAGGCAAAAGAACGGATAATGACCTGGAAGACAGAATGGTGGAATTCACTGCTGCGGAACAGAATAAAGAGAAAAGAAATGAACACAGCCTAAGAGACCTCTGGGACAACATTAAATGCAACAACATTAGCATTATAGGGGTCCCAGAAGTAGAAGAGAGACAGAAAGGACCAGAGAATGTATTTGAAGAGATTATAGTAGAAAACTTCCCTAACATGGGAAAGCAAATAGCCACCCAAGTCCAGGAAGTGCAGAGAGTCCCAGGCAGCATAAACCCAAAGAGAAACACACTGAGACACACAATAATCAAATTGACAAAATTAAAGACAAAGAAAAATTACTGAAAGCAAAAAGGGAAAAACGACAAATAACATACAAGGGAACTCCCATAAGGTTAACAGCTGATTTCTCAGCAGAAACTCTACAAGCCAGAAGGGAGTGGCATGATATATTTAAAGTGATGAAAGGGAAGAATCTACAACCAAGATTTCTCTACCAGGCAAAGATCTCATTCAGATTCAACAGAGTAATCAAAAGCTTTACAGACAAGCAAAATCTAAGAGAATTCAGCACCACCAAACCAGCTCTACAACAAATACTAAAGGAACTTCTCTAAGTGGGAAACACAAGAGAAGAAAAAGACCTATAATAAACCCATGACAATTAAGAAAATGGTAATAGGAACATACATATTGATAATTACCTTAAACATGAATGGATTAAATGCTCCAACCAAAAGACATAGGCTCACTGAATGGATACAAAAACAAGATCCATATATATGCTGTCTACAAGAGACCCACTTCAGACCAAGGGACACATTCAGACTGGAAGTGAGGGGATGGAGAAAGATATTCCATGCAAATGGAAATAAAAAAAAAAGCTGGAATAGCATTACTCATATCAGATAAAACAGACTTTAAAATAAAGAATGTTACAAGAGACAAGGAAGGACACTATATAATGATCAAGGGATCAATCCAAGAAGAAGATATAACGATACATAAGGGAACTGCTAACAGCTCTAAAAGAGGAAATCAACAATAACACAGTAATAGCGGGGGACTTTAACACCTCACTTACACCAATGGACAGATCATCCAGACAGAAAATTAATAAGGAAACACAAGCTTTAAATGACACAATAGACCAGACAGATTTAATTGATATTTATAGGACATTCCATCCAAAACCAGCAGATTACACTTTCTTCTCAAGTGCACACGGAACATTCTCCAGGATAGATCACATCTTGGGTCACAAATCAAGCCTCAGAATTGAAATCATATCAAGCATCTTTTCTGACCACAGCACTGTGAAATTAGAAATCAATTACAGGGAAAAAGAAACCCATAAAAAACACAAACACATGGAGGCTAAACAATACGTTACTAAATAACCAAGAGATCACTGAAGAAATCAAAGAGGAAATCAAAAAACACCTAGAGACAAATGACAATGAAAACGCGACGACCCAAAACCTATGGGATGCAGCAAAAGCAGTTCTAAGAGGGGTGTTTATAGCAATACAAGCCTACCTCAAGAAACAAGAAAAATCTCAAATAAATACTCTAACCTTACACCTAAAGGAACTAGAGAAAGAAGAACAAACAAAACCCAAAGTTAGTAGAAGGAACGATATCATAAAGGTCAGAGCAGAAATAAATGAAATAGAAACAAATAAAACAATAGCAAAGATCAATAAAACTAAAAGAAAAAATAAAAAGATACACACTGCATCCCTGAGATAATAAGGACACCTCTTGTTTAACCTACAAGAGGACATTTTTGTTGGTGATATAGAGTCATGTGGAGAAAGGATCAATGTGGTTTTCTCTGAGGTGCTGTATGAAGGGCAGAGAGGAAGTCTGAAAGGCTTACTAACATAAAAGTCAAGGTAAGTGAATTACATTGTGTAACCAAGACTTGTAAATACAAACCCCTAAGATGAGAAGAAAGGAGGACAAAGCAGGCTCAGCTCCTCAGACCTGCCTCTAGGGAGAAAGCCAGAGCAGCAGCAGCAGCAGTCTGGCGGTGTGAGGATGGTGTGGCATCCTCAAAGAGATAAGAGATGCTAAAGGAAATGAATGACTTCCTGGGTGTAGACCAGGGCCTTTGGGCATCATGAAATCCTGTGCTATTTCCTCATAGGGAATATCCTTAGTTGAGGCCACCAAGTGCAGGAGAGAAACCATCTTTCAGAACAGCAGGTTAACCTGGCAAGTTCCTAAGGAAGGCTTAGTGGTGTTTGATCACTGAACTGGAGAGAATCCTAAATGTGAGGTTAGAGTTTCAAATGTGTAAAGGTGGTTTCAAGATAATGAGGAAGAAAATATTCAGAACAAATTGGAGGCTTTAAGTCAACCTCACAATTGAGATTCAAATAAAGACACTGAGAGGTAATATACAAATGAGTCTGCAGTCATCTGGATGAAAATCTAAAGGAAAGGTATGTAGAATGCTGAGCAGAAAGGGCTGCAGCTACTGTTGCTTCTGCAGTCACTGCTTCTTCTCCACCTCCTCCTTCACCCCCTTCCCACTCCCAGAAGGTGGGATGCTGCCTTTGTCTCCGGCTCCGGGCTGAGTACTTTACCTGTGTCAGCCCTTTAAATCCTTAGTATAACCCTATGAGGGTTAGAATCCCAGCTTTACCAACTGCTAGCAGTGTAAATTAGAGCAAGTTATTCCAACTCTCTCAGCCGCAGTCTCATCATGTATAACACACGGGTGATGATAATCCTACTCACTGGGTTATAATAAGCACTACATAAAATAAGCATAAGAGCTCAATTAAATGAAAACTTTTATTAATGTTCCCACTAGGTCTGTTCCCTTGATCCAAGTTTCTTGTTCAGAATTTCTATTCCTTTTGTTACTTGCATATGGCTTTAAAGAGGGACACATAGCCTGTATTTTTTTTATGAGAAGATTTAACAAGTCACAGCACAGATTTCTTACAGCCTGTAACACTGAGCCAGACCTACCGAAGATGAAAGAAAGAGCCTGGGATAATGAGCGGAGAAAAATCTTACAAAATTGTGCTGGGAATCCACTATCTTGAAGCTTACATGTGTATGAGCGGATAATAAGAAGGTAAGTCTTACAGGCTACTCAGTAATAGTTTCTTTTTGTAAAAGGTAACTATAAAACCCATTTATGAAACATATATTATGCCTCATTCAGATGCCAACTTTAAATAATGCATTCAATTTGATTCTACGCTTCAGCAGGTAAGAAGAAAGCGCCAGACACAAATCTCAGCCTCGGTTTTGCACATACCAAGCTGGCAACAAATTTTTTAATCAAACTGACAAGAGCACTTTAAAACTAACTCATCACTCTAGACTCCTATTTTCTTTTACTGACTCAAACTGACACGGGATATGAAAATAATTATCTAGGTTATGTCCAAGTACAAAAACAATTTTCTTTTTTTTTTCACTGCAGCTCCCATCAAGGGCTTCTTTTCTTTTTTTTCAACATCTTTATTAGAGTATAATTGGTTTACAATGTTGCGTTAGTTGCTGCTGTACAACATGGTGAATCAACTATACGTATATATATATATATCCCCATATCCCCTCCCTCTTGCGTCTCCCTCCCACCCTCCCTATCCCACCCCTCTAGGTGGTCACAAAGCACCAAGCTGATCTCCCTGTGCTATGCGGCTGCTTCCCACTAGCTATCTATTTTACGTTTGGCAGTGTATATATTTCAATGTGACTCTCTCACTTCAATCCAGCTTACCCTTCCCCCTCCACATGTCCTCAAGTCCATTCTCTACGTCTGGGTCTTTATTCCTGTCCTGCCCCTAGGTTCTTCAGAACCATTTTTATTTTAAGATTCCATATATATGTGTTAACATAAGATATTTGTTTTCCTCTTTCTGACTTACTTCACTCTGTATGACAGACTCTAGGTCCATCCACCTCACTACAAATAACTCATTTCTTTTTATGGCTGAGTAATATTCCATTGTATATATGTGCCACATCTTCTTTAACCATTCGTCTGCTGATGGACATGTAGATTGCTTCCATGTCCTGGCTACTGTAAATAGAGCTGCAATGAACATTGTGGTACATGACTCTTTTTGAATTATGGTTTTCTCAGGGTATATGCCCAGTAGTGGGATTGCTGGGCTGTATGGTAGTTCTATTTTTAGTTTTTTAAGGAACTTCCATACTGTTCTCCATAGTGGTTGTATCACTTTGCATTCCCACCAACAGTGCAAGAGGGTTCCCTTTTCTCCACACCCTCTCCAGCATTTATTGTTTGTAGATTTTTTGATGATGCCCATTCTGACTGGTGGGAGGTGATGCCTCATTGTGGTTTTGATTTGCATTTCTCCAATGATTAGTGATGTTGAGCACCACTTCATGTGCTTGTTTTCAATCTGTATATCTTCTTTGGAGAAATGTCTATTTAGGTCTTCTGCCCACTTTTGGATTGGGTTGTTTTTTGATATTGAGCTGCTTGTAATTTTGGAGATTAATCCTTTGTCAGTTCCTTCATTTGCAATTATTTTCTGTATTCTGAGGGTTGTCTTTTCGTCTTATTTATGGTTTCCTTTGCAGTGCAAAAGCTATGAAGTTTCATTAGGTCCCATTTGTTTATTTTTGTTTTTATTTCCCTTTCTCTAGGAGGTGGGTCAAAAAGGATCTTGCTGTGATTTATGTCATGGAGTGTTCTGCCTATGTTTTCCTCTAGGAGTTTGATAGTGTCTGGCCTTACATTCAGGTCTTTAATCCATTTTGAGTTTATTTTTGTGTATGGTGTTAGGGAGTGTTCTAATTTCATTCTTTTACATGTAGTTGTCCAGTTTTCCCAGCACCACTTACTGAAGAGGCTGTCTTTTCTCCCTTGTATATTTTTGCCTCCTTTATCAAAGATAAGGTGACCATATGTGCATGGGTTTATCTCCAGGCTTTCTTTCCTGTTCCATTGATCTATATTTGTTTTTGTGCCAGTACCATACTGCCTTGATTACTGTAGCTTGTAGTATAGTCTGAAATCAGGGAACCTGATTCCTACAGCTTTTTTCCTTCTCAAGACTGCTTTGACTATTCAGGGTCTTTTGTGTTTCCATACAAACTGTGAAAATTTTTGTTCTAGTTCTGTGGAAAATGCCAGTGGTAGTTTGATAGGGATTGCACTGAATCTTTAGATTGCTTTGGGTAGTAGAGTCATTTTCACAGTGTTGATTCTTTCAAGAACATGGTATATCTCTCCATCTGTTGGTATCATCTTTAACTTCTTTCATCAGTGTCTTATAGTTTGCTGCATACAGGTCTTTCATCTCCTCAGGTAGGTTTATTCCTAGGTATTTTATTCTTTTTGTTGCAATGGTAAATGGGAGTGTTTCCTTAATTCCTCTTTCAGATTTTTCATGATTAGTGTATAGGGATGCAAGAGATTTCTGTGCATTAATTTTGTATCCTGCTACTTTACCAAATTCACTGATTAGCTCTAGTAGATTTCTGATGGCATCTCCAGGATTCTCTATGCATAGTATCATATCGTATGCAAACAGTGACAGTTTTACTTCTTCTTTTCTGATTTGGATTCATTTCTTTTTCTTCTCTGACTGCTGTGGCTAAAACTTCCATAACTATGTTGAATAGGAGTGGTGGGAGTGGGCAACCTTGTCTTCGTCCTGATCTTACTGGAAATGGTTCCAGTTCTTCACCATTGAGAACGATTCTGGCTGTGGGTTTGTCATATATGGTCTTTATTATGTTAAGGTAAGTTCCCTCTATGCCTACTTTCTGTAGGTTTTTTTTTTTTTATCATAAATGGCTGTTGAATTTTGTTGAAAGCTTTTTCTGCATCTATTGAGATGATCATATGGTTTTTATTCTTCAGTTTGTTCATATGGTTTATCACATTGATTGATTTGCATATACTGAAGAATTCTTGCATTCCTGGGATAAACCCCATGTGATCATGGTGTATGATCCTTTTAATGTGCTGTTGGATTCTATTTGCTAGTATGTTGTTGAGGATTTCTGCATCTATGTTCATCAGTGATACTGGCCTGTTGTTTTCTTTTTTTGTGACATCTTTGTCTGGTTTTGGTATCAGGGTGATGGTGGCCTCGCAGAATGAGTTTGGGAGTGTTCCTCCCTCTGCTATATTTTGGAAGAGTCTGAGAAAGATGGGTGTTAGCTCTTCTCTAAATGTTTGATAGAATTCGCCTGTGAGGCCATCTGGTCCTGAGCTATTGTTCATTGGAAGAATTTTAATCACAGTTTCAATTTCAGAGGTTGTGATTGGTCTGTTTGCATCTTCTATTTCCTCCTGGCTCAGTCTCTGAAGGTTGGGCTTTTCTAATAATTTGTCCATTTCTTTCAGGTTGTCCATTTTATTGGCATATAGTTGCTTGTAGTAATCTCATGATCCTTTGTATTTCTGCAGTGACAGTTATTACTTCTTTTTCATTCCTAATTCTGTTGATTTGAGTCTTTCCCCTTTTTTTCTTGATGAGTCTGGCTAAAGGTTAATCAATTTTGTTTACTCAGATAAACTTTTGGTTTTATTATCTTTGCTTTTGGTTTTATTATCTTTGCTATGGTTTTGTTCATTTCTTTTTCATTTATTTCCGATCTGATCTTTATGATTTCTTTCCTCTGCTAACTTTCGGGTTTTTTTGCTCTTCTTTCTCTAGTTCATTTAGGTTAGATTGTTTACTTTAGCTTTTTCTTGCTTCTTGAGGTAGGATTGTATTGCTATAAACTTCCCTCCTAGAACTGTTTTTGCTGCGTCCCATAGGTTTTGGATCATAGTGTTTTCACTGTCATTTGTTTCAAGGTATTTTTTGATTTCCTCTTTGATTCCTTCAATTTCTTCACTGATCTCTTGGTGTTTTAGTAATGTTTAGCCTCCATGTGTTTGTATTTTTTACAGATTTTTTCCTGTAATTGATATCTAGTCTCATAGCATTGTGGTCGGAAAAGATACTTGATACAATTTCAGTTTTCTTAAATTTACCAAGGCTTGATTTGTGACCCAAGATATGACCTATCCTGGAGAATGTTCCATGAGCACTTGAGAAGAAAGTGTATTCTGTTGTTTTTGGATGGAATGTCCTATAAATATCAATTAAATCCATCTTGTTTAATGTATCATTTAAAGCTTGTGTTTCCTTGTTTATTTTCATCTTGGATGATCTGTCCATTGGTGAAAGTGGGGTGTTAAAGTCCCCTACTATGATTGTGTTACTGTCGATTTCCCCTTTTATGGCTGTTAGCATTTGCCTTATATATTGAGGTGCTCCTATGTTGGGTGTATAAATATTTACAATTGTTATATCTTCTTCTTGGATTGATCCCTTGATCATTATGTAGTGTCCTTCTTTGTCTCTTGTAATAGTTTTTATCTTAAAGTCTATTTTGTCTGATATGAGAATTGCTACCCCAGCTTTCTTTTGATTTCTATTTACATGGAATATGTTTTTCCATCCTCTCACTTTCAGTCTGTATGTATCCCTAGGTCTGAAGTGGGTCTCTTGTAGACAGCATATATATGGGTCTTGTTTTTGTATCCATTCAGCCAGTCTATGTCTTTTGGTTGGAGCATTTAATCCATTCACGTTTAAGGCAATTATCGATATGTATGTTCCTATTACCATTTTCTTAATTGTTTTGGGTTTGTTATTGTAGGTCTTTTCCTTCTCATGTGTTTCCTGCCTAGAGAAGTTCCTTTAGCATTTGTTGTAAAGCTGGGTTGGTGGTGCTGTATTCTCTTAGCTTTTGCTTATCTGTAAAGGTTTTAATTTCTGCATCAAATCTGAATGAGATCCTTGCTGGGTAGAGTAATCTTGGTTGTAGGTTCTCCCCTTTCATCACTTTAAATATGTCCTGCCACTCCCTTCTGGCTTGCAGAGTTTCTGCTGAAAGATGAGCTGTTAACCTTATGGGGATTCTCTTACATGTTACCTGTTGCTTTTCCCTTGCAGCTTTTAATATTTTTTCTTTTTATTTAATTTTTGATCATTTGATTAATATGTGTCTTGGTGTGATTCTCCTTGGATTTATCCTGTATCAGACTCTCTGTGCTTCCTGGACTTGATTGACTATTTTCTTTCCCATGTTAGGGAAGTTTTCAACTAAAATCTCTTCAAATATTTTCTCAGTCCCTTTCTTTTTCTCTTCTTCTTCTGGGACCCCTATAATTCGAATGTTGGTGCATTTAATGTTGTTCCAGAGGTCTCTGAGACTGTCCTCAATTCTTTTCATTCTTTTTTCTTTATTCTGCTCTGTGGTAGTTATTTCCACTATTTTATGTTTCAGGTCACTTATCCCTTCTGCTACCTCAGTTATTCTGCTATTGATTCCTTCTAGAGAACTTTTAATTTAATTTATTGTGTTGTTAATGACTGTTTGTTTGCCCTTAGTTCTTCTAGGTCCTTGTTACATGTTTCTTGTATTTTTTCCATTCTGTTTCCAAGAGTTTGGATCATCTTTACTATCATTACTCTGAATTCTTTTTCAGGTAGACTGCCTATTTCCTCTTCATTTGTTTGGTCTGGTGGGTTTTTACTTTGCTCCTTCATCTGCTGCATATTTCTCTGTCTTCTCATTTTGCTTAACTTACTGTGTTTGGGGTCTCCTTTTCACAGGCTGCACGTTCATAGTTCCCATTATTTTTGGTGTCTGCCCCCAGTGGGTAAGTTTGGTTCAGTGGGTTGTGTAGGCTTCCTGGTGGAGGAGACTGGTGCCTGTGTTCTGGTGGATGAGGCTGGATCTTGTCTTTCTGGTGGGCAGGACTGTGTCCAGCGGTATGTTTTGGGGTGTCTGTGAAATTATTATGATTTTAGGCAGCCTCTCTGCTAATGGGTGGGGTTGTGTTCCTGTCTTGCTAGTTGTTTGGCATGGGGTGTCCAGCACTGGAGCTTGCTGGTCATTCAGTGGAGCTGGGTCTTAGCGTTGAGACAGAGATCTCTGGGAGAGCTCTCGCCAATTGATATTACGAGGGGCCAGGAGGTCTCTGGTTGTCCAATGTCCTGAGCTCAGCTCTCCCACCTCAGAGGCTCAGGCCTGACACCGGTCCTGAGCACCAAGACCCTGTCAGCCAAGTCTACATGAATGTAGACATTTCAGAATCAGAGCTAAAGTGTAATCATACAAGCCTTCTGAGAGAAAAAAATTAGGTCACATCCAAAAGATCAGGAAGCAGAAAAACCTCTGACTTCTCAAATAGCAGTTCTGAAATTAATTAATCTCTGTGTCCTCCATAAAAGGGTAGATATAAGAACTGGAATAGATTATCCTGACCTCACTATCAACTATAACCTGCCTTAGGAATCTGTTCAAAAGGTGATTTCTCCTGTTTCTCTCTTTTTTAAAAACAATGGAAAACTTCCCACTGTTAATATGTAGCAAAAAGAGGGGGAAAAAAAAAATCTGGTCTGCCCTCTCTGGCTGTTGCTACCTTGCAGTTTATGACCCCAGAACAATTTTCAACCTCAGTTGAGGCATTTGAGAAGAAATTATATATATGTACATTTATATACACACACATGCACTTATGTATACACAGAGACACACATTCTGTCCAATTTTAGACCTAGGTGTCTGATTAACCTAAGAGAGAAAACTGCATTGTTGTGGCAGGTAATCTGGAGGTCACTTCAAACAGCCCATGACAACGGAAGTGTGAATAGGAAAAAATTAATGCCACAGCTCTTATAGAAGTCCTACCAGTGTCTTCTTACCCAGTCATCCCAGGAAAATGAAAATAATCTCTCCTTCCATACTTTCAAAGTATTTCCAAAGAAGAAGGAAACTGAAGATGTTAAGGAAATAGGAAGTCTTGAGTCTAGTTCAGTATATTGATGGTGCGGAAGGCAAGATCATGGCATTTATATTCCTTCTCTGTGTGTACAATTCCCACACTCTCACATCTGGCCACAAAGTTAAGCATATAATTTTGGTGGATTCATGGATTTCAGGTTGAAAACCCCTGCTCTACAGGAAAGAACACAAAATAGATTTATCATATACCTGTAATTTATTAATAGAATTATCCACATAGGGAATGGACACACAATTTCCACATCTAAGACAGAACTTCAACTATATTAAAAAGATATTATAGTACTTCTCAAATTATAGAATTTTTCATATTTCTACTTTTTGAATGGGTGTTTGGACCTTAGAATGTATATTTCTCTATAGAACAATGGCATAAATGGTATTTTAACTCCCAGATTCAACCTCCATACTCCAATTTTACCCATTCAATAGTCTAAACCTTAATGCTGTTAAAACTATCGAAATACCAAATTCAGGCAAATAATGACT
The DNA here is from genome assembly GCF_949987515.2 of Delphinus delphis. Lineage (NCBI taxonomy): Eukaryota > Metazoa > Chordata > Mammalia > Artiodactyla > Delphinidae > Delphinus > Delphinus delphis. Next base: position 39,908,940 of record NC_082698.1, on the reverse strand, counting down.
GAATTACATAAAAATAATGGAGAGGAGAGTGGGATAAAAAGGATAAAAGAGAATGCAGAAGAAGTTGTTTTTCCTCTTTTGGGGTCAAAAACTTTTCTGTAGACAGCTATGCAGCAATTCATCTCCTTTTATCCATTGAGAACTAGGATCACAAGATTATTTACAGACTCATACAATGAATATATTCATATAAATTTGTCTCAATTTGTCTCTATCCCTAATGCCTCGAAAGTGGCTTCCCTTCCCTTTCTGTAAATGAAAACTCTCTTCTCCTTTAGTGCAGACAGGGTCAGCCAGCAATCTGATTAAATATGTTGACCTGATGAATAAATGATTAAACTTCCAGACTCTGAAATAACTGTATGGTTAAGCAATTTGTTAATCCTGAGAATATCTAACTGTTAGAAATCAATGTACTATGATGACATGTTGGGGAGATAGGAAAGATGTTTTTGGATAATGGAAAAGAGCACAAGGATAAGCAATCATTATCCAGAAGTGTGTGAGAAAGTCACTCTTTAAAGATGGAGCTGGGTTTCAGCAGATATTTTCTTCTCTGCTGACCTTACGTATTTCTCTAAATTGTTCCCAGGCTCGTAATATGCAGGCTGCTCAATGAACTATGAGACATTTCTTGAAGTAAGGATGGGCCCTGGGTGAAATGTTCTATTCAGAGCTTTTTAAGTTTCCTTTCATCATCATGAACTTCTTTGGAGGTAACAGCCATAGCTATCGATTGGCACTACAGGGTATCTGATTATCTTCTAAATTTATCTTGAACTTACTTTTCTCCATCTCTGGGGATGCGTAATATAGGGATTATCCCTACATTGGCCTCAGTTGCCATCAACTTGACCTTGGATTATCACACGATTTCTACCTATCCTGTCCTGCCTCATCCTGCCCCTTTTAATCCATTCCCCACATTACAGAGAATGATTTTTTAAATGTATATTAGATGGTGTTACTCTCCACTGTCTAAGTCTGCAATTGCCCTCTACTAATTTCAAAATAAAACCAAACACCTTAAATGGATTTAAGTCCTTATATGACAAGATCCATCTAGCTTCACCCATTCCTCCTTCTTTAAGTCTCTCCCCTTCCACCATCCAATAATTAATGCACCCTATAATTTGACTTTTTTTCATCTTTTTGGTATTTGTACTTGCCATGCCTTCTCTTACCTCTGAATTTTCCCCCTTACACTAAGGCTGGCATCACAGCCTTCTATATTCTTTTGCTCTTCTCTCTCAGCTGTCTAAATGTGAGATGACAGGCTATAAAGTAATTTGGGACATATAGGAAAAGTTTTAAAATATAATTTAACTTTTAGAAGAAAATATAGAATAGTTTTATGGTATCCGAAAAGGGAAGGATTTCTTAAACAAGATACAAAAAAGGTCAAACCACAAGATTGATGTATTAATTAAAATTTAAAACTACATTTAACATAAAAAACTTTCTGTAGAACAAAAGATCTTATTAAAGTTCAGAGACAAGCCACAGAGAAGGGGAGGATATATAACTGGCAAGAAATTAGTGTCTAAAAAATAAAAAGAATTCTTACCAATCAACAAGAAAAAGACACTTGCTCCAAACAAAAATCTAGAGGAAAAAGTATAAAGAATACACATAGGCAATTCACAGACATCCCTCCTTTCCTTTCCTTGACATTATTTACATGAGCATCACAAAACATACATATTTACTAACCTCAAATTTAAATGTCAAACATGTGATTTTAAGGTATATTTTTTTATTAAATAGAATCTGTAATTTCCAAATAGGAGAAGTGTTTTGCTTTTATTCTTAACTCTAGTTGTAGGTATAATGTGCACATATTTACCAATGGAAAAAATATATATAGGGAAAATATTGCACCTAAGTGTTCTTTAACCATCTCCATGGTTAGCTTTCTTTTTTGAAGATATCCAATGATCAGTAAGTAGAATAAGAGTACTGGAGAAACAAACTTGACAGACTTCCCTATATTCCTTAAGAGTGCTTGTTTTATAAAGATGTGACTACTCAAGATAGAGGCATAGTTAATCCGTTCTTTCTGTGGAAGAATGTCCACGATGTCAGCTGCTCTGAAAGAGGCATCTTATTTTTCCATGGGAACAAGCTAGTTCTAACATCTCATGTGCTCTGGGCTGCACACATGTGAGACACCACTGCAGCTGAGGTTTTACTTCTAATCCTGGACATCTGTTATCATGGTGGAGGCTACTCCGAAGAATCAAATAACCCAAGCCTAGGGACCAAAGTTCACTTTGGAGCAGGTGTTTTCACAGTGATCAGTCCACGATGGACTTTGTCTCTGGCAGCTGGTGCTCAAAGTCGCAGCATAACTATGGTTTGAACTATACAGAACTTGATACTCTTAGCTCACATCATCTCAGGTTCTCTCACTTTGCCCAAATATCCAAGAAAACGCTCATCAAAAATCATAGTGTTTTTGTGTAACTTCTTCCTTCACTCACACTTTGAAAATATCTCTTTTGAAGTAACTGTCTTCTTTGTTTTATGTGACTATATTAAAATAAGTTCTTCTGGACACTACAGGTTTGGAGGACATACTGAAGGAAATCATTACAAGAGTCACTCAAAAAAAAAAATTAAAGGTGGTGAGTGGTCAATCCCTAGTTCAGACACTTTCCTTCATTCATTGTAATCTCTAGACCCCTTCTCCCTAAAAACACACACAAAGTAAAAAGACCATAGTGAACTACGCAAATTGTCCCTTAAGGTAGGCTAACTCTTTCTGATTTATATTACCAATAAATTTTATATTTAAAACATGATGCATTCAATTTTTTAAATGGAGGCAGACTACAAATAAAGAACAAATAGTCACAAAAGATATAACTTAGATGCACCCTTCTGTAACTTCTCCGAGCTCGCAATCAAAACTGAAGAAATGAGATTTTCTTCCCCTCTGATTGATGTGCTAAGAGCCAAAAGAAGTAATCTTAAAAAAGAACAATCGATACAATTCTCATGTTCTTTCCATAAGCTTATTACATTTTTAGCACTGCAAAATATTTCAGCAATCACAGTCATTCAAATAAAGTGATGGATAGATAACCAACAAGGACCTACAGTAGAGTACAGGATACTCTACTCAGTACTCTGTGATAACCTATATGAGAAAAGAATCTGAAGAAGAATGAATATGTATATGTATAACTGAATCACTTTGGTGTATAGCTGAAATTAACACAACATTGTAAAGCAACTATATAATCCAATAAAATTTAAATAAAGTGAAAGATAACAGTTTTCAACATTGATATCAATAACATATACATAATATTATGGATACGCAAGGATTTTGCTCTCTCTGAGATGCTCTGAATTTTGTGCGGCTGATAAAAGTTAACAATGTTTTGCCTCTGTCAGTCATGTGAAATAAATCTGAACTATTTTCTCCAAATACTCCATGAGCACTTCTGCTCACGGGCTAATCTCATTTCTTGCTACTTTCTAACAAGGGCTTGACTAATTTAGTGTGACCTGGCAAAGAACAAATTTAACATTAAGGCATGGAATTAAACTCCAGGATGTGCTCCATGAATGACCAGTTCTTCAATATAATTTAAATTCAGAATGAACTACTGCCTAAATATATGTGCTGTGGAATTGATAAAACGTTAGCAAAAGGGAAGCAGTTAATTTGGTTGGCATGCATTCTAATACGGGACTTTCCTTTTTTTTTCAGACACGTGTTCTTCAGTGAAGCATTAAGGACACTGTACAAAGGAAATAACATCATTTGGAAGCAGAATTTGACCTTACTGTCATGCCCTTGTCTTATAACTGAAAGCACCAGGCCTCTTGATACAGTATATTTTTTTCTGCTAAATCTTAATCTAGACTTCAGGGAGTTAAGATCATTCAGAATGATTAGGACTCAGCCCCGACCAACACACCTAAGCAGCTTTCAGCGTCGACTTCTATCCACTTTTGGATAGAAACCATTTTTATAGACTGAAAACCATTTTTCAGTCTATAAAACTGAAGCCATGTTTATAGACTAGAAACCATCTTTATAGACTAGAAAATGACTCTCTCATTACCAGAAGTTCCACTTTAGCGGTCCGCAGTTAGACACCTGAAGATTGTAAACTACAATATTTCCTAATAGTTCTTTGAATTACACGTGGCTATGTTGCATCTACAGGTGTAACAAAAGTCTCATATCTACCCTGTTCTGCCTGGAAAAATCCTACAATGCAGCCACAATTTAGTTAATTACAATTGCACACATCTTGAGTACCATATGAAAAATTACTAAAATATGATCTTACATGAAAAACATAAAATAAAATAATGTGAATTAAATAATGTGAATCTACCAATAGAAAATTGTTAATAATTATCAATAATCATATTTAAAATGGCAGAAGTAATAAACTGTGTTCACATTACTGTACTTGCCAATGCAACTTTAGCTTGTAAACAGTATCTGCCAGTCTGTACAAATGAGTCTTGAATTATGCAAGTTTTGAACCACATACCATGTTGGTTCACAATCCAACTTGAGTGAAGTTTTAGATGGGTTCTTCTTACAAAATATGACTACCATGTACTTCTCCCAAGTCATCTCCCACATCACCCTCTGTGACATACATCGCCAAGAATTAAGTTTCCCTTCTCCAAGTTCTGTGTGCACTTTGCTTCTATAACCTAATATCACATAGATCCTCTCAAACCACACTTGGTGGTTAACATATCTGTAATTGTGTGCTTCTTGAGGGAAGTAACTATGGCTTCCTCATCTTCTCCCAGCACACTGTGTGTAGTCAATCACAATGCAGGCAGGTGCTCCCCACTGTTGGTAATTTTATTTATCATTTAGATACATTGTTTTTATTAATGTTCATTTTTGGAAATGTTACATATGCACAGAAAATAAAACTCGATTGCTGCTTTGAGTACAATCATAAACCATAAATAAGTAACTAGAAACACACATCCAGAAGTTCATTAAAAATCTAAATATGGTTTGTCCTGATGAATTTTACACCAAATAGTGTTTTTTTATTGCCTCTATTGAGATATAATCTATACACCATGAAATTCAGCATTTTAAATTGCACAATTCAGTGGGTTTTAGTGTATTCAAAGGGTTGGGCAACGATTCCCACAATCTAACTTTATAACTTTTTCTTCCCACCCCAAAAAAACTATCACTAGTAGTCATTCCTCAGTCTCCACGCTCCCATCATTCCAGCCCCCAGCAACAACTAATCCGTTGTTTCTACTGATTTGCCTAATGTGGGCAATTCATATAAAAGGAATCGTACAGTATGCGGTCTTTTGTGACTTGCTTCTTTCACGTAGCATATTATTTTCAAGGTTTATCCAGTTTGCAGCTTATATCAGTTCTTTTTTTAATGGCTGAGCAATAGTTTATTGTATGGATAAACCACATTTTGTTTATCCATTCATTAGTTGATAGACTTTGGGATCATTTCCACTTTGGGCTATTATGAATACTGCTGCTACAGACATTCACATAAAGGTTTTTGTGTGTACATATGTTTTCATTTCTCTTGAGTACATACCTAGGAGTGGAGTTGCTGAGGCCAAGACAAATCAACATTTAATATTTAAGGAATTGCCAAATAGGTTTCCAAAGTGGCTGCACCCTTTCACAGTCCCATCATCAACGCTCGAGAGTACCAATTTCTCCACACCCTGCCTAACGCTTGTTATTACCTGTCTGCTTGATTATAGCCAACCTAGTGGGTGTGAAGGAGTAGCTCTGTGGTTTCGATTTGCATTTCCCTAATGACTTGTGATGTTGAGCATCTTTTCATATGCTTATTTGGCCACATGTATTTCTTCTTTGGAAAAATATCTATTCATTCCTTAACCTAGTTTTTAATTGGGTTATTTGTCTTTTGTTATTGAGTTGTAAGAGTTATATATTCTAAATGCAAGTCCCTTATCAGATAGATGATTTTTCTAATGTTTTCTTCCAGAAGGTTTTTGTTCACTTGATTGCTATCATTTGGAGCACAAAATATGTTCATTTTAATGAAGTCAATTTTATCTATTTCTTTTTTCTTTTCGCAACTTCTACTTTTGGTGTCATGGCTAAGAAACCACTGGCCAACCCAAGGTCATAAAGTAAATGCATATTTTTCTAAGAATTTTATACTTTCAGCTCACAGGGCCGCCAACCAGGCCAAGAAGGCAAACACGTGAATTAACCCGTGGCACAGTTTCACCAAGATCACATACCTGCAAATATACACGTATTTGCACAAACAAAGCTATAAGTGGCAGAAATATTTAAATTTACTTAAGAACTGATTTTCACAAGCCTGAAGGTAGAGATATGAGTAATGTTTACAACCAGTATGATATAACAGGACTTGTTTTTCCATTTTTTACATGGGTTTTGATTACTGCTTTCTAATTGTGATGGACAACGTATTTTCCCCCTATGATTCCTTAGTTGGTGGTGAAGTAGGAAAGAATTACCCTTCTTATCACCCATAATGGATCATGTGAAGGTTGCTCCTGTTCTAAGTTGATGGACAGAGCCTGGTCTAAACTAGGGATTCTAACAGACTTGGGCTCTACTCCAAACTCTGCCTCCTGTCTGTCCCCAAGCAAAGTACTTAATATCTCTGAATCTGTTTCTTTAACTAAAAAATGAACCCATGAAGCCCATTTTTGATGGTTACTTGTCAGTACTGAAAGAGAGAACATTTAATGCACTCAGCATAAAATCTGTCATTAAGCAGATATTTTATAAAACATGAGTCTTCCTTCCCTCTGAATCCCAATTAAAAGAATCAACATATTTCTATATTTTCCACTATTTCAAAATGAAAACCTTTTGTCTGGTTTTCAGAACTATCTCTGTATAATTGGGTGCAAAATTCTAATATATTCTCACTCATTCAATATCTTTTACTAGGTATAAGCTACTGGACAGGGTTTAAAAAATGTTCTCAACCTCAAGGGCTTTCCCATCTTCCAGGAAAGGCTTAAAGCCTTTATTTAAAAAAGCATAATGTTATCAGTGTCCTAATAGAGACAAGCAAAGCATTTTGGGGTTCAGAAAATGATAAGATTATGCAGATGGGGAAGTCAGAGAAAAATTCCTGGAGGAGCAATTAAAGTGAAACTTGAAAGTTGGTTAGCATTTGGACAGAGTAAAAGAAAACTAGCATAAAAATACGAAGATATAAAAAGAGAGGTAATACTTGAAAAAATAAAGAGAATTCTGACTCCTGATGTGTCTGAAGTATAGGGTATACACAGGAGTAAGATGGATCTAGAGCATAGAGGGCACTGAATGGCAGGTTGAGTTTGACCTTTAATTTGACAGGTGATAATGGGCTAAGCAGAAAAATAACATGTCAAGAAGGCTATCCTAGAAAGCTCATTCTGCCTGCATTATACAAAATGATTTGGATGGGGAAGAGCGGAGGCAGACCGCAATAGAGAAACAAGTTAGCTGTAATAATATTTCCAATAAGGCCAACACTGTTATGTGCCTCCCACTAGCCACCATCCCTCCAGGGTTCTGATAACAGAACCCTGATTTTGTTCCAGAATCATGCAAGCAGCAATATATTCAAGGAAAATGGACCCTTACCCAAGGGATGAAAAGAGCGTGCTCTAAGCAAGGATGAGTAAACTTTTACTGTTAATGGCCAGAGAGTAAACATTTTAGGCTTCGCAGGCTGTGATGGTTTCAGTCACAACGCCGCCATCGTAACAGGCAAGAAATGGTAAACGATATATAAATGAATGAACGTAACTGCTCATTAAACTTTATCTATGGATACTGAAATTTGAATTTCATATAATTTTCATGGGTCATTAAATATTATTCCTTTGATTTTTTTTAACCATTTAAAAATGTAAAAACCACTCTTAGCTCCTGGCCCATAGAAAATCAGCAACAGGCTGTATTTAGCCCATGGGCCCTAGCTTGCCAACTCCTGATCTAAACCAATCATTGCTGCTCTAAACTGTGCCAGATATTGTTTAGGGAGCACTTGGGTATGCGGTGTCTTTTTGTTTTTGATAAATTTATTTATTTATTTTTGGCTGCATTGGGTCTTTATTGCTGCGGGCGGGCTTTCTCTAGCTGTGGTGAGCAGGGGCTTCATTGCGGTGCGTGGGCTTCTCATTGCAGGGGCTTCTCTTGTTGTGCAGCATGGGCTCTGGGAGCATGGGCTTCAGTAGTTGTGGCTCACGGGCTTAGTTGCTCCACGGCAATGTGGGATCTTCCCAGACCAGGGCTCGAACCCGTGTCCCCTGCACTGGCAGGCGGATTCTTAACCACTGTGCAACCAGGGAAGCCCTGTGGTGTGGGGTTTTGAGCAGTGATATATAAGGGAAAGTCTGCTGGAGGGTTTCCAGAAAAGATATTCCCATCCAATAAAAACAGATGTGCCAAAAAAGTTAAATCTCTGAAGATGAATTGTTGACAGCTGTGTAAGCAACTTTTTGCATCCATGAGAGGAAGTCCAAGAGCTTTGTGGAGGACCATCCTAACTGATATACCAAGTGAAAGAAATAAGTAGGACTTGAATGAGCACAGAGTAATGGGGCAAGAAAATAGTTGGCTCGAGAGATACTGTTGAAGTGGAATTGGGGTTCCAGTGGCTCCCAGGTTAGGACACAGGCAAGGGAACATGACAAACATTAAAACTATGTCTCAGGTATTTGAGCCTGAATGAAGAGGAGAATGGTGTTACTTTTAAGGAAGAGGAGATGGTTTGAGTAGGAAATGAGTGTGGTCTAGAATCTCAGGGAGGCAGCAAGAGATGAATAAAAAAGACAGTTGGATGATAGCAAGAGCTCTGCTGAGTCAAGCTTGCTGGAATGTGGAACAGATCATGTCACCTTGGTTCTTACCAAGAGTGCTTTTCAGCTCCTGGAGGTGCTAATAAAACATTCCGTGTGACAGGATCAGCCTGCACATTCCCCCAAACAGAATCTCATCATCAGGTATTAGTACGGCTGGGCCTTGGGCTGATCCTGCGCCTTGAAAGTGCGGCTGCCTCGTGGGTGTGTCACACCAGGGAGCCCTTAGAAAGACGCAGCTTCTGTCCCTTCATTCTATGTGCTTCAGTCTGGCCAGATCAGTGACTTTCAGCCTGTGATCCTGGGAAGCTTAGTGTTCAGTGATACACTGGAAACTGCCATGGGCGGAACTGATGCTTCCAGTAAAATGACAAAAACATACAATGTTGTAAGAAAAAAAAGTGCAACAAGTCAGAATGGCAAAAAACACACAAAAAAATGTGATTCTGATACTTATTCTGAAAGACTACTAACTGAGCTACGAGGGAAGTCCATGGAAAAATATTTTTAAAAAAGAAATTCCCAAAACTTTCTAAAAGCAAAGCTTCAATTTCCTGCATGCTGGCAACTATTTATATAGCATTTACCCTGTATTTACAACTATTTACATAGCATTTACATTGTACTAGATATTATAAGTAATCTAGAGATGATTTAAAGTATATAGGAGGGGCTTCCCTGGTGGCGCAGTGGTTGAGAATCTGCATGCCAATACAGGGGACACGGGTTCGAGCCCTGGTCTGGGAAGATCCCACATGCCGCAGGGCAACTAGGCCCGTGAGCCACAACTACTGAGCCTGCGTGTCTGGAGCCTGTGCTCCACAACAAGAGAGGCCACGATAGTGAGAGGCCCGCGCACCGCGATGAAGAGTGGCCCCCGCTTGCCACAACTAGAGAAAGCCCTCGCAAAGAAACGAAGATCCAGCACAGCCAAAAATAAATAAATAAACCAATGTGGGGTTTAAAAAAAAAAGTATATAGGAGGATATTTCTAGTTTTATGCAAATACTACATCATTTTATATAAGGGACTTGAGCCCCCATAAATTTTGGTATCCAAGGGGGTTCCTAGAATCAATCCCCCATGGATACCAAGGGTCGACTGTACAATCATTTATGTAAAAATTTTAAACATATGAAACCTATTGTTACACATGCTTACATATGTCATAAGCATAATTATAAAGCTGTGCACTAACTTCAGGAGATTTGTACTTGGGAGGGAGGGAAAAAGTTAGAGGTTATGGGGAATAGGATAGCAAAGAGGAGGTTTGGAAAGAATCTGTATTTTAAACTTTATTTAATGTAACAAAGAACTGCAGTAAATGTGGCAAAGTGCTAAAATGTATTATATCTAAACGGTGAATTCATGTATGCCTACAAAACTGTATAACTGTATGTGTAAAATATTACACAATTTTTAAAGAATGTCCTGCAGAGTTCATTTTAATAGCAAATATTTTTTCAAGGCAGAAGACTCTCAATCACCAAGTCTATGACAAAATTAAACATTTTTTACTGTACATAATAAGGTACTGTAATAAAAAACGAAGTGTAGATAAGGATGAAGTATTTCTGTGAGACTGTAAAAGAGATAAAGAACCATTCAGTTCACTATATGACACAAGCAACCTGATCCATTAGCAGAAGATAGATGCATCAGCATTCTCCCCAACAGCAGGCTGAAGCGTTCACTCATACAGCTAGGAAAGCAGTGGGAAAATACTTAACTTTTACAACTATATATATATATACACACACACACACACACACACACACACACACACACACACACACATATAGAGAGAGAGAGAGAGAGAGAAACTGCCTGAATGCAAAGCCTAATAAGTGCTATTATTCCCATCATTTCAAATCAATTTTCTGATTTTGTAGATTTAATGCAAGAGCATCTTAACCATTTAGCAAGAAAATAAGTAAAATGTTTTATGATTTTTTAAAAATAACTTCAAACAGCATCCTTATACTAAAAGAAACAGATACATTAAGAGATAAAACAACCTCTACCAAAATTTTTAAAAATAATTTGTATTGAATTAAGATGGATATAGAGAAGTGTACAACTATGTAGTTCTATGAATTTTCATAATATGGACACAAAAATGTAATTACAGCCCATTAAGCAACAGAAATAGAGTATTACCAGCATCCTAGAAGACGCTCTATCACCAGTCATCACTACTTTCCTTCCCAAAAGTAACCACTATCCCAACTTCTAACACCACTGATCCATTTTGCCTAATTTTGGCCAAAATCATACATTCTAGCTCCATTTGCTCAGCTTTATTTTTGTGAGATTCACCAATGTTTTGCAAGCAGCATTGGTTTATTGATTTGCACTGCTGTATACTACCCCACTGTATTAATATACCACAAGGTGCTGACCCACTATACTAATAAAGGACACTTGGATTGTTTCCAGATTTTGGCATTACTAAAGCTTCTCTAAACATTCTAATCCATATCCTTTTAGGTATACAAATAGGCCTTTCCATTGAAGATACACACACACACACACACAAAATTGATGATTTATAATTTATGCAATATACTTGGCCTTAGAGTTCTCAAAAATAGTTGTACCACTGAGTAGAAGTATAAATGAAATAAAGTTGACAAAAAGTTGATGATTATTGAAGCTAAGTGATTGTTACATGAGATTCATGGTAATATTTTACTTACTTTTCATATACGTTTGGAATATTTGATAAAAGAAGGCTTTTAAAATAGTGTACCAACCCTCTTATTTTATAAAAAGAGGGAGGGAGATTGGTTCAACATGGCGGAGTAGAAGGACGTGTGCTCACTCCCTCTTGCTAGAGCACTGGAATCCCAACTAACTGCTAAACAATCATCAACAGGAAGATGCTGAAATTCACCAAAAAAGATACCCCACATCCAAAGACAAAGGAAAAGCCGCAATAAGATGGTAGGAGGGGTGCAATCACAGTAAAATCAAATCCCATAACCGCTGAGTGGGTGACTCACAATCTGGAGAACAATTATACCACAGAAATCCACCCACTCGAGCGAAGATTCTGAGCCCCATGTTACGCTTCCCAACCTGGGGGTCTGGAGACAGGAGGAGGAATTCCCAGAGAATCAGACTTTGAAGGCTAGTGGGATTTGACTGAAGGACTTCAACAGAACTGGGGGAAAGACAGACGCCACTCCAGGACCCAGGGGGAATGAGCAGTGATCCCACAGGAGACTGAACCAGACCCTACCTGCTAGTGTTAGAGGGTCTCCTGCAGAGGTGGGGAGCAGCTGTGGCTCACCGTGGGGACAAGGACACTGGCAGCAGAAATTTTGGGAAGTATTCCTTGGTGTGATCTCTCCCGGAATCCACCATTAGCCCCACCAAAGAGGCTGTAAGCTCCAGTGTTGGGTTGCCTCAGGCCAGACAACCAACAGGGAGGGAACCCAGCCCCACCCATCAGCAGACAAGTGGATTAAAGTTTTACTGAGCTCTGCCCAGCAGAGCAACACCCAGCTCTACCCACCACCAGTCCCTCCCATTAGGAAGCATGCACAAGCCTCTTAGATACACTCATCCACCAGAGAGCAGACAGCAGAAGCAAGAAGAACTACAGTCCTGCAGCCTGTGGAACGAAAACCACATTCACAGAAAGATAGACAAAATGAAAAGGCAGAGGACCATGTACCAGATGAAGCAACAAGATAAAACCCCAGAAAAACAACTAAATGAAGTGGACATAGGCAACCTTCCAGAAAAAGACTTCAGAATAATGACAGTGAAGATGATCCAGGACCTCAGAAAAAGAATGGAGGCAAAGATCGAGAACATGAAAGAAATGTTTAACAAAGACCTAGGAGGATTAAAGAACAAACAACTAGAAGAATTAAAGAACAAACAAACAGAGATGAACAATACAATAACTGAAATGAAAACTACACTAGAAGGAATCAAGAGCAGAATAACTGAGGCAGAAGAACGGATAAGTGACCTGGAAGACAGAATGGTGGAATTCACTGCTGTGGAACAGAATAAAGAAAAAAGAATGAAAAGAAATGAAAACAGCCTAAGAGACCTCTGGGACAACATTAAATGCACCAACATTCGCATTATATGAGTCCCAGAAGGAGAAGAGAAAGAGAAAGAGAAAGGACCTGAGAAAACATTTGAAGAGATGATAATCTAAAACTTCCCTAACATGGGAAAGGAAATAGCCACCCAAGTCCAGGAAGTGCAGAGTCCCAAGCAGGATAAACCCAAGGAGAAACACGCCAAGATACACAGTAATCAAAGTGACAAAAATTAAAGACAAAGAAAAATTATTAAAAGCAACAAGGGAGGGCTCCCCTGGTGGCACAGTGATTAAGAATCCGCCTGCCAATGCAGGGGACATGGGTTAGAGCCCTGGTCTGGGAAGATCCCACATGCCACGGAGCAACTAACCCCATGCACCACAACTACTGAGCCTGCGCTCTAGAGCCTGCAAGCCACAACTACTGAAGCCTGTGTGCCACAACTACTGAAGCCTGCGCACATAGAGCCAGTGCTCTGCATAAAGAGACTCCACAGCAATGAGAAGCCCTCGCACCACAACAAAGAGTAACCCCAGCTCACAGCAACTAGAGAGAGCCCACGCACAGCAATGGAAGACCCAACGCAGCAAAAATATAAATAAATAAAATAAATTTATAAAAGCAACAAGGGGAAAGCGGCAAATAAAATACAAGGGAACTCCGATCAGGTTAACAGCTGATTTCTCCGCAGAAATTCTATAAGCCAGAAGGGAGCAGCACGACATATTTAAAGTGATGAATAGCAAGAACCTACAACCAAGATTACTCTACTCATCAAAGATCTCATTCTGATTTGGAGAAATCAAAAGCTTTACAGACAAGCAAAAGCTAAGAGAATTCAGCACCACCAAACCAGCTCTACACAAGAAAGGCTAAAGGAATTTCTGTAAGTGGGAAACAAATGAAAAGGACCTACAGAAACAAAACAAAACAATTAAGATAATGGTAATAGGAACATATATATCAATAATTACCAATGTGAATGAATTAAATGCTTGAACCAAAAGACACAGGCTCGCTGAATGGATATAAAAACAAGACCCATATATATGCTGTCTAAAAGAGACCACTTCAGACCTACGGACATATTCAGACTGAAAGTGAGGGGATGGAAAAAGATATTCCATGCAAATGGAAAGCAAAACAAAGCTGGAGTAGCAAGACTCATATCAGATAAAATAGACTTTAAAATAAAGAATGCTACAAGAGACAAGGAAGGACACTACATAATGATCAGGGGATCAATCCAGGAAGAAGATATAACAATTATAAATATATATGCACCCAACATAGGAGCACCTCAATACATAAGGCAACTGCTAACAGCCATAAAGGAGGATATCGACAGTAACACAATAATAGTGGGGGACATTAACAGCTCACTTACACCAATGGACAGATCATCCAAACAGAAAATTAATAAGGAAACACAAGCTTTAAATGACACAATAGACCAGATAGATTTAGTTGATATTTATAGGACATTCCATCCAAAAACAGCAGATTAAACTTTCTTCTCAAGTGCGCACAGAATATTCTCCAGGATAGATCACATCTTGGGTCACAAATCAAGCCTCCGTAAATTTAAGAAAACTGAAATCATATCAGGCATCTTTTCTGACCACAACGCTGTGAGATTAGAAATCATTCACAGGGAAAAAAACGTAAGAAACACAAACACATGGAGGCTAAAAAACACGTTACTAAGTAACCGAGATCACTGAAGAAATCAAAGAGGAAATCAAAAAATACCTAGAGACAAATGACAATGAAAACACGATGATCCAAAACCTATGGCATGCAGCAAAAGCAGTTCTAAGAGGGAAGTTTATAGCAATACAAGCCTACCTCAAGAAACAAGGAAAATCTCAAGGAAACAATCTAACCTTACACCTAAAAGTACTAGAGAAAGAAGAACAAACAAAACACAAAGTTAGCAGAAGAAAAGAAATCATAAAGATCAGAGCAGAAATAAATGAAATAGAAACAAAGAAAACAACAGCAAAGATCAGTAAAACTAAAAGCTGGTTCTTTGAGAAGATAAACAAAATTGATAAACCATTAGCCAGACTCATCAAGAAAAAGAGGGAGAGGACTCAAATCAATAAAATTAGAAATGCAAAAGGAGAAGTTACAACAGACACCACAGAAATACAAAGGATCCTAAGACGCTACTACAGACAGCTCTATGTCAATAAAATGGACAACCTGAAGAAATGGACAAATTCTTAGGAAGGTATAGCCTTCCAAGACTGAACCAGGAAGAAACAGAAAATACGAACAGACCAGTCACAAGTAATGAAAATGAAACAGGGATTAAAAATCTTCCAACAAACAAAAGTCCAGGACCAGATGGCTTCACAGGTGAATTCTATAAAAACATGTAGAGAAGAGCTAAAACCCATCCTTCTCAAACACTTCCAAAAAATTGCGGAGGAAGGAACATGCCCAAACTCCTTCTATGAGGTCAGCATCACCCTGATACCAAAACCAGACAAAGATACTACAAAAAAGAAAATTATAGACCAATATCACTGGATGAATATAGATGCAAAAATCTTCAACAAAATACTAGCAAATTGAATCCAACAACACATTAAAAGGATCATACACCATGATCAAGTGGGATTTATCCCAGGGATGCAAGGATTCTTCATTATACATAAATCAATCAATGTGATACACCATATTAACAAATTGAAGGATAAAAACCATATCATCATCTCAATAGATGCAGAAAAAGATTTTGACAAAGTTCAACACCCATTTATGATAAAAAACCTTCCAGAAAGTGTCACAGAGGGAACCTACATCAACATAATAAAGGCCATATATGACAAACCCACAGCAAACATCATTCTAAATGGTGAAAAACTAAAGCATTTCCTCTAAGATCAGAACAAGACAAATGTCCACTCTCGCCACTATCATTCAACATAGTTTTGGAAGTTCTAGCCACGGCAATCAGAGAAGAAAAAGAAATAAAAGGAATCCAAATAGGAAAAGAAGAGTAAAACTGTCACTGTTTGCAGATGACATGATACTATGCATAGATAAACCAGAAATCTACTAGAGCTAATTGATGAATTTGGTAAAGTTGCAGGATACAACATTAATGTACAGAAATGTCTTGCATTCCTATACACTAACAACGAAAGAGCAGAAAGAAAAAATTAAGGAAACAATCCCATTCACCATTGCAACAAAAAGAAGAAAACACTTAGGAATAAACCTACCCAAGGAGGTAAAAGACCTCTATGCAGAGAACTATAAGACACTGATGAAAGAAATCAAAGATGACACGAACAGATGGAAAGATATACCATGTTCTTGAGTTGGAAGAATCAATATTGTGAAAATGACTATACTACCCAAAGCAATCTACAGATTCAATGCAATCCCTGTCAAATTACCAATGGCATTTTTTTATAGAACTAGAACAAAAAAATCTGAATATTTGTGTGGAGACACAAAAGACCCCAAAGCAGTCTTGAGGGAAAAAAATGGAGCTGTAGGAATCAGACTCACTGACTTCAGATTATACTACAAAGCTATGGTAATCAAGACAATATGGTACTGGCACAGAAACAGAAATATAGATCAATGGAACAGGAGAGCAAGCCCAGAGATAAATCTAAGCACCTATGGTCAACTAATCTCTGACAAAGGAGGCAAGGATATACAATGGAGAAAAGACAGTGTCTTCAATAAGTGGTGCTGGGAAAACTGGACAGCTACATGTAAAAGAATGAAATTAGAACACTCCCTAACACCATACACAAAAATATACTCAAAATGGATTAGAGACCTAAATATAAGACCGAACACTATAAAACTCTTAGAGGAAAACATAGGCACAGCTCTCTGACATAAATCACAGCAAGAACTTTTTTGACCCACCTCCTAGAGTAATGGAAATAAAAAGAAAAATAAACAAATGGGACCTAATGAAACTTAAAAGCTTTTGCACAGCAAAGGAAACTACAAACAATACAAAAAGACAACCCTCAGAATGGGAGAAAATATTTGCAAACGAATCGATGGACAAAGGATTAATCTCCAAAATGTATAAACAGCTCATGCAGCTTAATATTAAAAAAAAAAATGGGCAGAAGACCTCAGTAGACATTTCTCCAAAGAAGACATACAGATGGCCAAGAGGCACATGAAAAGCTGCTCAACATCACTAATTGTTAGAGAAATGCAAATCAAAACTACAATGAGGTATCATCTCACACCACTTAGCATGGGCATCATCAGAAAATCTACGAACAACAAATGCTGGAGAGGGTATGGAGAAAAGGGAACCCTCTTGTACTGTTGGTGGGAATGTAAACTGATACAGCCACTATGGAGAACAGTATGAAGGTTCCTTAAAAAACTAAAAATCGAATTACCATATGACCCAGCAATCCCACTTCTGGGCATATACCCAAAGAAAACAATAATTCAAAAAGACACTTGCACCCCAATGTTCACTGCAGTGCTATTTACAATAGCCAAGTCATGGAAGCAACCTAAATGCCCATCGACAGATGAATGGATAAAGAGGATGTGGTATGTATATACACTGGAATATTACTCAGCCATAAAAAGAAGTGAAATTTGGCCATTTTTAGAGACCTGGATGGACCTAGAGACTGTCATACAGAGTGAAGTAAGTCAGAAAGAGAAATACAAATGTCGTGTATTAATGCATATATGTGAAATCTAGAAAAATGGTACAGATGAACTGGTTTGTAAGGCAGAAATAGAGACACAGATGTAGAGAACAAACATATGGACACCAAGGGGGGGAAAGGGGGGAGGGGGTGGGGGCTGGTGGTGGTGGGATGAATTGGGAGATTGGGATTGACATATATACACTAATATGTATATAATAGATAATAAGAACCTGCTGTATAAAAAATAAAATTCAAAAAAATAAAAAGAGGGGAGCTGCATTCTTTAAACCATGTCATAAACCACATAGAAAGGCTGTGGGGATGTTCCAGATTAAAGGAGGCTAAAGAGACATGACAACTAAATCTAATACCTGATCTAAGATTGGATCCTGAAGAAAAGGGGGAAAAGTGCTATGATGGACATTATTAGCTCACCTGATAAAATGGAAAAGTAAATGGCAGATTAAGCAAAAGGAATTTAACAATGTTAAAATGTACTGACACTGATAACTGCTCAGTGGTTATGTAAGAAAATATCCTTACTTTTAGGAAACATACACTGAAGTATTTGGGGGTCAAGTTTCCTAACATATATAATTTATCCTCAGATCATATGAGGAAAAAATATATGTATATCTATCTATATATATAAATATGTGTATATATATATAAAGAATATGGGTAAATAAAGCAAATAGAGTGAAATGTTAACAATTGATGATCTGGATGAGAAGTATACAAGTATCCTTTGTACTATTATAAAATACTTATTTTTCCACCTTTTCTGTAAATTTGAAATTATTTCCAAATAAAAAGTTTTTAAAAAACGCTGTGTCAATTTACATCCCACTGGCAGGTCATAAGAATTCCTGCTGCTCAATCCTCATCACTACTGGTTGCTGTGAACCTTTATATTTTAGCCTTTCTGGTAGGAATACAGTTGTATTTCACTGGGGCTTTAATTTGCATGTTTCATTTTCCAAAACTAATGGTATTGAGCTCCTTTTTTTATGCTATTTGGCTGTTTAAATACTCCCTGTTGTGGATTAACAGTTTGAGTCTTTTCCCCATTTTTCTGCTGGGTTGTCTGTCTTTTTCTCATTGATTTGTAAAAGTTCTTTCACATGATTTCACGTAAATTTTAAAGGAAAAAAATGGTTTCAAAGAAATTCAAAAATTATAGGGAAAAAGGCTTGAGTTGTATCCCCAGTCTCTGAGGAGTATTTCTTGTAAACATTTTAGAAGCTCCACTTTAGACCAATAGATAGAACTTTTAATTTACACCCTGATGGGTTTTGTTTAAATCTTACTTGAACAAGTAACTCCAGAGTGATCACGGTTTTGCTTTTTCTTCCTGACAGAGGCACAACGCATAATGAAAACTAGAAGGATTTCCAGGCACAAGTGAGAGCAGTGTTGACATGAGATGCCAGAAACTGAGTAGACTTACTCAGCAAGGCCTTGTATCTGCTACAGCGAGGTTGTCTAGGTGGTATTTATCAACCTTTTTTCTACCCACAGTAAGAAATACATTTTACATCATGATCCAGCACACACAAATATGACTGAAAAAAATTCCAAACTGATATTTATCTTTACTACATTTTCATTTATTGTACCCTGGTATTTTCTATATATTCCATTTTATTCCATTTTCATTGTTGTTGTTGCTGTTCTTAGTACAGACTGTAATCCACTAAACTGATTTCACATGACAGCTCTTAGAGAAAAAAAAACAAAAATACTCACTGCTTTAGAACATTGCTTCTCAAATTTTAGTATGTGTACAAATTATCTAAAATTCTCATTGAAATGCAGATTCTGTTTTGATAAGTTGGGACAAACCATTATTATTAATAATACTATCATCAATATCATCATCATCAATTCCACTCAGCACAGACACAAATTGAAGGGAAACACACATGGGTAATCTGGGGTGTCTGAAACTATCAATTCCATAGTCTTTTTATCTATACATCCTCTTCCCCTCCATTCCTCCCATTCATGGCATTCCCATAGTCTGCTCTTCCTTGCTATGCTTAGATCACCTGGAACCAATCAATCACCCTTAGAGTTTATCTGGCTTGCCAAAGAGGAGAGAAAGAGTACAGATATCCTCAGTCCCCTGGTGCTCTAGAGCAGTGTTTCTCCAACTTTAATGTGCATAAATGTTAAAATGCAGATTCTGATTCATAGTTCTGGGTTAAGGCCTGAGTTTCTGAATCTCTAACAAGTTCCAGATGATACAGATACTACAGGTCAGTGGTCCCCATTTAGAGGGACAAAACTCCAGAAGACAAGAAAGCAGATAGTTGACTTTCAGATTCAAATACTAGTAAGAATGAAATGCCTAACCACAACACTAAGCTCCAAAACTTCTGTAAGCACAAACAGAGAAAGATTTCTAAGGAGGTAGTACACAGAAACACTGAAATGGTTGATGGGATCCTGATTACAAAGGAAAGCAAATAAGGCCTAACTCAGGGGATGGGCTGAGAAAATGGAGATGCACCAAAGTATTGATGCCCTGAGTCAGATGGGGGGCAGATTCTATAGGAAGAGGGAGAAGGAAGGGTGAAGGTGAATGCGGTCACAAAAGCAATATAAAAACCCATGATGTTTCAGGAAGACCCCGAGTAACAATGAGATCCCAGCTAGGAAACTACAGCGATACCCTGGAGGAAGTAAAAAGGCTTTGAAGTCAACAATTCTTGAAATTACAAAGAATGACGTCAAGGCCAAAGCTGGAGGTCGTTGGGACACAGGGAAACTGTTCTGGAGTCTGGAAGACAATCTTGCTAGGATGATGAAAGGCTGGTCTAGACAGAGAGCAGAGGCTTCTAAAAGAGAGTGAGGGTGGTCACTAGGGTGCTGCTGGCCTACATGACACTTGTGTATGCCTAAGCAATCAGAACCGTGCTGGATTTCAGCCTGTCCTGGGCTATACACACAATGCATGACCACAGCAGGATGTAAGTAACATCAGCCCCTCCTCCCCGTAGCAGTTAAAGGAAGTGGGAGAAAGTGTGGTATCTTTTGCATAATGCTTTGAAAGAAATGGGATAGACAGGAAATGCCACTTAAAGTTAGGAAACAGAAAAATAGTGTTGATAGGAAATGACACGTAGGGTAAGGAAAAAGGAAAAGAAATTATGGAAAAGGTTAAGAAATAAAATATCACACACAATAATGTTGAGCTTATATGTAGTGAAAGTGTTCCACAGGCCACACAGAAAGGGATTATTAAAGGTTAAGGGGCTCAGAAGGTCTCTCACTAAGCTGCTTATGGTAATAATAAGAGATTACAGTGAGCCAGGCACTGTGCTAAGGGCTTTATATGTAGGTTTGCAATATAATTGATTAATCAGACCACAGCATCTAGAGAATGAAAGTGTGCTAAAATCATTAATCACATAAAATCATGAATCTGCTGATCGACTTGTTTTATTACATTAGACCTATGTCAGTTCCATTCAAAAACTATTTTAATGTCATTCAAATAAACTTAAAACATATCCGTATATATTAAAGCAAAATTGAAAGAAAAAATATATATATATACTCTCCATATTGAGTATTTAAATATGAAAAATCACATAATCACATAATAATTATTGTGATTAAAAATTAATATCACACAATAATTATTATTCTTGGTACATGACCATATACAATACTATACGCACATCTGTATCTGTCTCTAATACGTGTCAGTGGCATTTTTCTAAATAACTTGTTTTTCTAAATGACATTATTGCTTCACAAAATTTCCTGTAATATTCTTCAAAATTACATTTTATGTTTCTTAAATTTGAAAATGACATTTTCGATGAACTGTGCTCTGTAGGTCATACCATTTTTGAGAAAATATTCTTTCTACAGTTGCAAAATTATCTGGATGGATAGGAGCAATCTTCTAAATGGAAGATATTCTCAATTCTAATTTTTTAGTATTGAAATTCATAAACACTTCCATCTGGATACTGTTACTGTTTCTATGTTAATGACTTTCCCCAGAATACACTTTATCAACAAAATTTTTGAAAAAAATTATCAAATAACTCGTTTTGATACATTATTCTTTTCAAAATTATAGACCTTATTTTCATTATATTCTGATCTGAATATGATTTATCAAATTAAAAACGGGAGCTTAATCAAAAGATTCTTCCCACAAGTCAGGACAGTTCAAAAGATAATCAGAGTTCTAAAATTAAATCTTGCATAAAATTTGAGTTCTCCAATTTTAGTTTGTCCAATTTCTTCCATGCTTTTATAAAAATAAGTTTCTATGTCTTCCTGTAAGCTTTTGGCTTTTAATAATTGCAATTTTCTAAAAGTTTCAAAATCTTAAGTTTTCTGGTTTTCTGCTTATTGAATACTTTGATTAAAAACTTCCAACTGATTTTAAATAAAACTTCCACAAAAATTTAGGTGATTTATTTACAAATTAGTTGAAGACCACTGTAGAACACTCAGTCAGTTAGTCTAGTCTTGAACACTCAGTTACCAGTTAGTCTTCCATGGCCTCAAATATATTTAAATCCAACTGAAGGCAAACAGTAAGAAGAAGACTGCAGTGCTGGAGTTTTCTTTCTTTATTTTTTAAAATCCAATGCCAACTCTATCATAAAGGTTTTTTAGCTCAGTACTGTGTTGTGTGTGTGTGTGTACCTGTAAACTTTAATATCAAAGCATCTACTTTTATTGTTAAAATATTCTAGGGTTAATTATGGGCACATCAATTATTTTTACACCAAAACCTCTTGCAAATACATTTCTGCTCCATAAATGTCCTCATTTTCTAAGAACATTGCTTTCAGCACGACAGTGCTCTGCAAAATTTGTGATTGTCTCAAAAACAGTAACTTTATAATCTATATTGAACTTTTTAACTTAATTTACAATAGCACACACAAAAGGAAAATTCTATCAAATTTGATAGAACTTCCAAAAGCTTTATTTAATTCTATGTATTGATCAAATTATTATTGGAATTAACAAAACTAATTATGTACTTGCAGCATCTCTGATAAGCAGAATAACGAGCCTCCGAAGATGTCTATACCCTAATTCCCAAAACCGGAACATGTGTTACCTTACATGGAGAAGGATCTTCACAGATGTGATTAAGAATCTCAAGGTAGAGAGATTATCTTGAACTATCTCAATGGATCCTATCACAAGGGTCATTATAAGACGGAGGCAGGAGGGTCAAAGACAGGAAAAGGATATGTGACAACAGAAGCTGAGGTTAAAGTAAAGCACTTTGAAGACGTCACAAGCCAAGGAATGCAGATGGCCTCCAGAAGCTAGAAAGAGCAAAAAACAGATTATCCCTAGAGCTTCCAGAAGACCACAGACCTCCTGACACCTTAATTTTAACCAGTTAGACTCTTTTCAGACTTCTGACCTCTAGAACTGTAAGATAATATATTTGTGTTGTTTCAAGCCACTAAGTTTGTGGTAATTTGTTACAGCAGTAATAGAAAACTAATGCAGCATCTAATAATACTGATATAAAATTGGAATCATCTGAATGTTGGCAGAGTTCTGCTAAAGGAGCCAATATTTTAACAGCTTCCATCTCATTTTTCCTATGTGCACAGAACACAGAATAAAAAATGGAGATGAATTTAAAACAATAGACACTTGATATCTAAATGAAAAGTCATGCTTTATAAGACATTTGAGACCTATGATCATCCCTATTTTGGCTTCTCGGTTCCCTGACCATGGATTGAACCCCGGCCTCAGCAGTGAAAGCGCCAAATCCTAACCACTAGACCACCAGGGAACTCCCACCCCTATTTGTGTTTATTATCTTGTTGAATTCAAAGAGCATGATACTAAGTTATGTATACACATCTCTGGACGGGGAAGCTAAGACTAAGGGCCCAACAGCTCTAATAGGCAGAACTAGGACTAGGGCTCCTACCCAACTTCAACCTGCAGCTCTTAGGAATCCCTCTTCCTGGGCCTTTTCCTGAACTGTATCTCCCAAACAAACATCCTCCAGCCTGCAGTCTGTTCTCTGCTTTCAAGACTTTGACTTGCCTCTCCTCAGTTAATGGATTTTGGTTTTTGTCCCACAGTCCTTCAGTCAAAATCAACTTGCTTTCATACATTTCAGTCTCTTCAAAAGGGCCTGATGTTTGTGGTGCTATGCTTTCAAATTATACTTATTTAAAATTTTCCTTAAAAATTGAGGCACAATTTTGTCTTTCCTGACATGGACATCACAGATCCAGTATTTTGGTGGCTTAGTTGGGATTGCCACTTGGTCTCTAAATAGTTTGAACAGTAAATTACAGCAACATTAGTATAGCCTACCTCTAAAAATGATCAAGTATCAACTACTCAAGAAACAGTAACTCAAAAGTGAACAAACTAACCAGAAATCCATTCTGTCATATAAAAATCTGGAGAAGCTCAAATTGTGGGAGGGGAGGATCTGACTAAATCTTTTGATTTAAAACAAATAATAACCACCATGAATGTGTTATCTCAATTTTTTTTGTTGTTGTGGTATGCGGGCCTCTCACCATTGCGGCCTCTCCCGTTGCGGAGCACAGGCTCCGGAGGTGCAGGCTCAGCGGCCATGGCTCACGGGCCCAGCCGCTCCGTGGCATGTGGGATCTTCCCGGACCAGAGCACGAACCCGTGTCCCCTGCATCGGCAGGCGAACTCTCAACCACTGCGCCACCAGGGAAGCCCTGTTATCTCATATTTTTATTCAAATAGTGTTGCATGCTGTACAAGAAGGAATTAAAGCTCATAAAGTTTTGTACTTTGCTACACTCACCTCTAGTCTAGTCTGTCTCTTTCTGTGTGTGTGCACATGTGTTAATGCATGTGTGCTTGAACATCAACACTGGGGAAGATGCTGAATTTGTTAAATTTACTAATGTTCCGAAGATCCAGTTACTCCTTCTTTTATACACCTTACTTTGTACTTTGAGATTATGCAAGCTCTCTAGAGAGAACATCCTTCCCATAGAGAAGCTTAGAATATAATTGAGAAAGGGAAAATTACATTGACTACTCTTACAAAACTTTTTTCAAATTAAATATGTTCAGTGAAATGAATGCCTTTGTTGACAATAGCCTGTGCGATAATAGAAAGGCTCTCTGGCAGTTTCTCAGATGAGCTCAATACTTCAGGTTGGTGTTTCTAAAAGGCAATAATCCCACTGGAGCAGCAAGACACGTAAGTAATTAGTGCCCTAATATATAGGAACAGCCAAATTCTTTGAATCCCTAAGCAGTTTCACAGCCTCCTTCTTTTTGGCAGAGCCATGAACTGGGGAAGTAGGATATTCTGCTTTCCTGCTCCTGTTTGGATCCCCGCTAAATGACAAAGTTGAGCATCCCCACGTGCAACACGTGGCTCGTTTCCCATTTTAGTCAGATCACAGAGAGCTTCTGCTTTCTAACAGCTGTCTGCGAAAATCCAGGGCAGATCTCTTAAAAGACCATAGAATCAGTTTCAGTTTATACAAAAACTGGCTACGTCGTCATTGTTTCATTTTACCAATAGGTGGCGTTGTGGGCAATGTTATGGAACGAATGAAAAACTAAAGATAGAAAAAGCTTTTATGGGGGGCTGGAAATAATAGTCCATCCTATTTACAAGTATCTTGTTCTCATAAATTTTTTTTATAGCTTTATAAATGTTTCTACCTTAATTACTATTTTCTCTTCCTTCATACGTTGCTTCTCCGAAGACTGTTAGGGGAATCGTTTAACCCAGTTTCACATCTATGAAATGAGAAGGTTGCATTAGCCCAGGGGTAGAAAATTCAAGTGATTGCTAGAGCCAGGTAGCTTATTGAAATGAGTTCAGAGGATCTGGTGCAAGACGATAGGGAGGCTAACCGGAGCCCATTCAAAATAATTCAATTTTAAATGCTTTTGTTTGTTTTCTGATTAGTTTTGCCTTTTGTTTTGTTTTGTTTTTAAAGTAAACCAAAGCAAAAATGTCTTTGGGAACAAATTTTTTTTTTTCTTGATTAGACAATGTCTAGAAGCTCTTCTAGCTATAAGACACTATAATGGATTCTAAACTTGACTAGAGGAATATCTATATAAAACCACACATGTATTTCTAATCATGTACCTACATTAATATACATCATTCTAATATCTTTGATCTTTGATAAATCTGCTTAAGCCCAATGTGAAACAACGTACAAAGATACTATTTCCCTTCCATTAAAACCCAGGATGATATGAAATAAACTTTACGGTTCCCTTAACTTGCAACTTTTTCCATCTCTGGTAACAGCATCACCATCCACTTGGGTCTCCACAGTCAGAAATCCTTGAGTTGCGTTAATGCTTCAGTCTGTTTTACCTTCGGCATCTCATCAATCACTAAGCCCAACAAATTTTACCTCCAAACTTTCTCTATATATCATTCCTAATTTGTAATCCCTATGACTATTGCCTTAATTCAAATGTTCATTGTCTGCATCTCACTCAGTACTGAATAAAGTAGCTGGAGCAGTTTATGGGTGGTTTATTGGTAAGGGAAAAATGTAACTGACTCAGGAGGCATCAAGAAGGAAACTGGGACACAAGAGTTTGGCCCATTCTTGTCTTTCCAGTCTTGCCTCTTCCATATTACCTCAAACATACCATGCATTTCCATCCTCACTTGCACAGAACTACTCACTATTATTGGAACAAACCATGTGACAGACTTTGACAGGTTCCATAGTCTGTAATACCTTTGATTGCCTAGCAGATTCCTAGATGTCTTTCAAGATGCAGCTCAACTCTTTTCTCCTCTACAAAATCTTCTCCAATCCTCCCTGATAAAAAATGAGTACTTACTCCATGATTACATATTTGTATCCATTTCTCACATAACAACACCATAACATCATGTTGAGTATATGTTCTACCACAGAAGAGACTTTAACCAATCATCTTTCATTAATTACTGAATTGCACCTGAAATAGAATGATCTCCCAAATTAGTCTCCCTATGAGCACTACCACCAAGCAACCATGAAACTTCGAGCAAGTTAACATAACCTTTTAAAACCCCATTTATTCATTACTAATAACAGATACCATAGAACTGCTATGAGGATCAAATGTGAAAGAGGATGCAAAGCACTCACCACTGTGTTGGGCACATGTGACCCACTTCATTATTTCGATTCAACAGCCTCACCTGTGGAACGTTGGGCTTGGACTAGAAGACCCATGTGATCCTTTCTAGCTCAAACATTATTTGACTTTATGTCCTGATTTGAGTGGACATAAGGACAGTGTTAAATAAATAAGTGTGCTGCACACATGGGAGCAGCAACCAGTCACAAGACGTCACAGCCCGATTCTAAATCAGATCATTGTACTGAAATCAAAGTGTTGGGAAATATATTTTAACTTATTAAAATAATAAAATAGGGACTTCCCTGGTGGCACAGTGGTTAAGAATCTGTCTGCCAATGCAGGGAACATGGATTCAAGCCGTGGTCTGGGAAGATCCCACATGCCATGGAGCAGCTAAGCCCATGCGCCACAACTACTGAGCCTGCGCTCTAGAGCCCACGGGCCACAGCTACTGAGCCCATGTGCCACAACTACTGAGGCCCACACACCTAGAGCCTGCGCTCCACAACAAGAGAAGCCACCGCAATGAGAAGCCTGCGCACCACAACGAGGAGTGGCCCCTGCTCACTGCAGCTGGAACAGTAACTGAAGACCCAACACAGCCAAAAATAAAATAAATAAAATAAATAAATTAACTAATAATAATAAAATATATGTGTCTTGTTCATTTATGTCCTTCCTGACATAGTCTTTCTTCCTTAACTTCCCTTCCAACACTTAATATATTCATTTCCAGAAAGATTTATTTTGGAGACAACCAATGGACAAACAAAAAGAACTGCTTAAACATTACTTAAAATACTGGAAGATCATCATGGTCACAGAGGACCAAGCTATCTCAGAAAACTCTGGCAAAGTTTGAAACTTCCACTATCCCTGCCCCTGTCCCAACACACACACACACACACACACACACACACACACACACACACACAATGAAATATTACTCAGCTGTAAAAAAGAATAAAATCTTGACATTTGCAACAACACGGATGACCTAGAGAGTATTATGCTAAGTGAAATAAGTCAGGCAGAGAAAAACAAATACTGTAAGATTTCACTTATATGTGGAATTAAAAAAAAGAAAAAAACAAATGAACAAATATAACAAAACAGAAATTCAGTTATAGATACAGAGAACAAAGAGGTGGCTGCCAGAGGGAAGTGGAGTAGAAAAATAGGTGATGGAGATTCAGAGCTACAAACTTTCAGTTACAAACTAAATGAGTCAGAGGTATGAAACGTAAGTGTGGGGAGTGTAGTCAACAATTAGGTCATATCTTGGTATGGTGACAGATGACAACTATACTTACCATGGTCATCATTTTGAAGTGTATAGAGATATTGAATCACTATGTCATGTACCAGGAACTAAAATAGTGTTATAGGTCAATTGTACTTAAAATATAAGCAAACAAACTCATGGAAAAAGAAGTAAGATTTGTGGTTATCAGAGGCATGAGGTAGGGGAGGGGGAAATGGATGAAGGCAGTCAAAAGGTACAAACTTTCAGTTATAAGACAAGTAAGTACTGAGGACGGAATGTACAACATAATAAATATAATTAACACTGCTGTATGTTATATATGAAAGTTGTTAAGAGAGCAAAGAGTTCTCATCACAAGGAAAACAAATTTTTTCTATTTCTTTAATGTTGTATCTATATGAGATGATGGATGTTCACTAAACTTACTGTGGTAATGATTTCATGATGTAAGTAAGTCAAGTCATTATGATGTACACATTGAACTTACATGGTGCTGCATGTCAATTACACCTCAATAAAACTGGAAGACAAAAAATCAGTTGGGCAGACTCACATTTTGGTTCCTATTTCAAAAATACTGATTAGTGTTATTCAAAAATAACAATGCAGGCATTACTATTATGACACATATGCATTCCTGAGAAATGTGTGTTCAACAAAATTACACATTAAGAATCATAGACCTTATGGGAAAAGGAGATCACTCAAAACATATAGGATGATATAACCAAAATATGAACAAAAATAATGATCCTAATAAAAATACTAGCACAACTAAATCTTAACTAGCTTTTGCACCAAGAATACACACTGTCAGTCCATCCTTTATAGTCCTGGATCATGGGAAACATACTTCCCTCCTTCAAGATATAGTTCCTTAAAGAAATCTGCTTCTAGTTAGAGACCAATTTTATCAAAATTAAAAATATGATGCAAAGGTAGCCTTCTTCACCAACCTTTTCTCCCTGCTTAAACACAGAATAAATGCCTTTTTATCTTCTTTATCTGGAGGTGCAGCTTCCCCAGAAGTTTGGCACAGTGAAAAGAGAAGAATGGCAGCTCTAAAAGCCACAAAACCAGCTCTTCTTGCATGAAAGAGAGGCACATTCTAAGACCTCCTAATTTTTAAAAGCTTGCTTCCGATCACTTCAAAACATTAACGTGTGGGGAAAATTATGTATAAACTCCCACAAATTCCACGTTATACTGATCACTCCCCATTTTACCAACCATGTATGAACCAGTTATCATTAGGAGAATATGGGTAATACCGACTGGACTGTACCAGACTAATGATTTCTAGACGTAAGAGGTTTTAAAATCTAAAATAGATTAGAGAACTTTAAAAAGCTATCAATCATAGTAGCAAAGTCAAATGACATCTTGCATATAAGATCTTCATTTGAGTGCTATTTAATATGCTGAAGCTTACAAAATATTTAACATGCATGTGGTACGAAATGTATTTTTAGAATTATTGATCTTTCAAATAGCTTTAAAACTAGGTACACTAGTTTTTTTTTAAAGTATGATACATGTGAAAAAATGCTTAATTTATTTTGGGATTTCAATGGGCTACAGTAATTCATGAAATGATAGACCTTTTCCTATCAAAAGGAACACATGATCCTGGGTGCCTGCAACAATCAGACCTTGACCTGAAAGGGCTGCTGCATATTGGTGGATGGGACAGATCCACTGATTATGCTCCCCTGGAAAGGGGGTCCCCAACAGACACAACTTCCCACTAGCTGATATCTAGAGACCAGTTCATGACTGGGTCCCATGTAGAATACCCCACGGAAACCTGGATTCCACTTTTTAAAGACTCCCCAGCAGATTCTGTTCTATGGGCCAAAGAAGAAATCCTAAAAACTAACCACAAGTTTATATTACTTAAAAAAATAAAATAAAATAAAGCCCTTAAAAGTGAGAGGTACACAATGACGCTTTAGACCTTTGAAATGATATGTTATCTAGGCTTGTTTTAAAACAGTCCAGCAAAAAGAACTGTTAAAAGGCAGAAAGGAGAGATGACAAAGGACTAGTAAAATGTTGATAATTATTGAAGTTGAGTGACAGGTACAAGGGAAGGGGTTGCATTTATTCTATTTTCGTGTATTTGAAAATTTCTGTCTCCAGGTGTAAAATAAAAAGGAATCATAAGCAATACCAAGGCTATTCCGTTCTGCACAGTGAATATTAGTTACAAAAAATAAAAATAAAATTCTCTGCTCATTTATTGAGTTAACTAAATTCCTAAGGTTTATAAATTTTTTGCCAAGATACACACATTTGACTCCTCCCAAAATCAAGTTCTGAGCAAACATGGGTCTGTGTTCGGAGAATTTCATTACACTAACGTATCATATGTTATCTAAGTGTTGTCTCAAATGCAAATAAATACAAAGCATTTTAAGGGGTGGTTAACAGATCTAACAGCCACTGTGTGTAATATGCAGTTATCATAAGACACTCTGAAACTCTTTATTATAAACATTCATCTTTCAAAACATTGCATTTCTAAAAATTCTACTATATTCAGTAAAGATTTAGCCTAGCAATGTTGCTCTAAAAAATGAGTATCATTAATTTAATTCTTAGTTACTAGGCAAAGTCAGAAAAGCAAAGACTGTATTCTTCTCTACTTCTAGTTCAGATCATATGTAGACAAAACACCTAGTCATTCTATACCAACAATCCAATAAATTGAGCCCGTCATTTTCAATGGATTATAAAAATTATCATTTTAAAATCATTTTTAAAAACTTGGGGACTGTCCTGGTTTTTATGTTTTTTCAAGCAAACCTGGCATTCTCTGACATGTACTTATGATTCCCCTGGAATCAAATGCATAGAATCCTCGATAAAATATGATCAGGTTGTAAGAATACGTAATTCATTCGTATATCGTTAACGATAGTAGAGAAAACAAATTCCTTCGTCCCAACCCCAAGCAATGGGTTTGTAAGAGCAGATGCCTAGTCTTGCTCAGCGGGAATCCATATCAGAAGCAAAACCAGGGGCAATTTCTTTATTACAAAGATACAGAGTCACTGATTGTAAATAAAAGTAAATAAAAGCATGGTCCTTCCATGGAAAATGTTCATTTATCAAAGGTTTTTGAGCATTTTCTCTGGGCCAGGAACTGTGCTAGGCACTGGATATACACCAGTGTACAAGGGCCACTGCCTGTACCTCCCAATGTAACTTGTCACGAATAATTCTGTTTCATTGTTCAGTAGTCGCCACCCATTTAGCAGCCTGCAGTAAAAGGGGGATTTAGTAAAAGGGGGATTTAGTAAAAGGGGGATTGGGAGAGGACAGGGATTAGGACAAAATGGAGCCAAATAATTTGCTGAATAGGAACCTCTGATGACACCAATCCACTACTACACATTGGAAATCACTGAAAAACTGAGCGCAGGCTGGAAAGAACTGACTTTGTTTCTCATATTTTAAAATCTATGCATATCACTTCTACCCCTACACTTAAATTTCTTCCTGGGAAACAGTTCAAAGGTATGTGGGGATTTTTTAGGACTGAGAAAAATCACTTGTAGATTTTCTCCTTTTAAATTTCCTACGGTTTGTGAAACACAACATGCCAACTTGTAATCTTCCATTGGTAACACCCATGCCTTTCCTGCAGCAATCGTTTCTGATCTTGCCACCAGGATTTTGACTCCAGTGGGGAAATGAGCAGGAGAAAATTAACTCTTTAATTGAAAACAAATTTTGGCTTGAACACAGAAGCTAAAGACATTTACAGAATGCATGCATTTGAGTAAAGGGCATATTAGAGGGCAAAAAAAAAAAGATCAAAGTAGAAAATATTACTCTGCATCAGGCTTGAGTCACTTAGATTCCCTTGGCTACAATAAACATGTATTAATCAGACTGTGCCAGGCTCTGTATTACACACTGGAATAGAGTAGGTAGTATCTATACTGCTTTTCATAATTTTCAGAGTTTTAGAAATGACTGAGATACATGTGTATTTTTATTTCCATTTTACAGATGAAGCAAGTGAGCTCCAGTGAGGCTGAGTGGTTCTATGTTAAACTGCAACTCATATTCATGTCTTCTGACTCTAAACGTAGTTCTCTTTCTTACCAAGATGTCTCATTTAATCTGTACCTCTAGTAAAAACTACTGCTAATGATACTTATACTAATGGAAATAATAGGTAATAGTTAACTAAGCATTTACTATGTGCTAGGCACTGTGTTAATACTATGACTAATCCAAATTTATTACTTAATTAAATCACCACAACAACCTGATGAGTTACTTATCATTCCTGTCATTGTACATATGATTTAACTGAGGCTTACAAAGCCAAGCATATTATGTTGTATAAGAGAGCCCAAGGTTTCCCAGCCAGTAAGTCCTAGAGCTCAGACTTGAATCCTACCTGTCTGTTTCTATAGCCTGTGTTCATGGCCAGAACCAGTGATCCCCAAACTTGCCTGATGAGAGCACATGCCTGGGTACTTACAAAGAAACACAAATTTCCAGGTCTTTGCTCCTGGATTCTGAGTTAGCAGGTCAGGACTAAGGCCAAAAATGTGAATTTTTAATAAGCACTGGACAAATATTAGGCAAGTAAAGGTAACACACACTCTATATGTTTAATTTCAACTTCTCTAATTTATCCCTTGGCTAAGAGGTTGGCAAGGTTTTTCTGTAAAGGGCCAGATAGAAAACACTCTGATTAATACATGTTTATTGTAGCCAAGCTGCATGGCTTTGCGGGCCATGCAGCTTCTGTTGCAAATACTCGTCTCTGCTACTGTAGTTTGAAAGTAGCCAAAGGCAATATGTTAAAAATGGAGGTGGCTGTGTTCCAATAAAACTTTATTTATAGACACTAAAATCTGAATTCCATATAATATCCACGTGTCATAAAAATACTATTCTTCTTTTGATTTTTTTCATCTTATTAAAAATATAAAAAAGTATTCATAGGTTACAGGCCATACAAAAGCAGGTTGTCTGGACTTGGCTTGTGGGGTTTTGTTATTGGTTTTTTTGGCCTGTACCTGCTCTAGTCCTCTTTCTTTTAGAAGTTAGTTCCAGCTAGAACAGTAGCTGATAGAAAAATTCTTTTCCCAACTTACTCCTACTGATATTTCCAGTAATGTCGTGTTGCTGTTGTTTTTCTTTTGGTTTTTTGCTTTTCTTTTCTTCCTGTCTCCTGCCTTTCTACCCTGATATCTGGATACTGTCTCATTTTAAATTCTAAGTATACAAAAGAGTATTCTTTGAACAATTCTGTAAATAGTGCCATGAGGTCTTTGGAGAAATAAACTAATAAACCAAAACATATTTACTATAAATAAATGTATTATAAGGAATAAGGATCTCTTGCAAACTATTTAGGCCATATCCACAGGATGGTAAGTGGGTTTTATCATTTCAGTGGATCATTACCAGCAACCGTTAAGCTTAAGAATCATAAAGAGGATAGCTTGGCAGGCAACCATCTAAGTTCATGACATTCGGATTGGCTGTGCAGCTCTGGACGTCAGGAAACCTTTGCCTCATAGCTTTAATCGATGTATAATCACATCTTTTTGGCTTTCTACTTCACTGAATCCTTTTCTAATAAGATGCCTCTACAACCTTTCCTCTTCCAAAGAACCTTTCTTGTGATTCTCTGTAATTGAAAATAAATAATTTTAAACTGAGTCAATAAATACCTTATTCACCATGTACTTGGTACTGTATTTTATCCCTTGGTTTTTCTAGCTTATTGCAATTACTTTCTAAGAGACACACTTTTTATTTGCTAAGAAGAAATATTTTGCAGGGTTTAATTACACATTAAAGAGAAAAGTCACATGCACATTTGGAACACATGGGTGTGTTCCGAGACCAGGCTATGATTTTGTGAGTAAAAGAGAGTATGATATTTGGAAAAAAATAGGAGGACTCTTATTTAGAGACTTTCATGTATGGTGGGGATCTAGGAATTATCTAGTCAAACTTTTTCTTCATGTTGTACCCTTCCTCAATGGAATCACCCACTAATTGCTTAAATACATTCAGTGACAGAGAGCTCAGTACTTACTGTAGCAACTATCACCATTTTTAACCAACCCTGTTAGTTCTTCCTTTCTCATTTTAAGCTGGAATTCTCTCGTTATAACTTTCACCCAGTTGTTCCTTGGGCACAATAATTCCAATTATAAGTTAATGAGGATACATAATAATATATTCAGAAATGCTTCTCATGTATATGTGTGTGTGTGTGTGTGTGTGTGTGTGTATTCTATGGTAAACATAAAGTCTTTCAGCCAAATAAACAAATCAGGAAAAAAATATTAAAGATGATGCCCAGCTCTGCCTCATGTGAACGCTTTGGTTTCAGAACTGCCTAAATTAAAAGTCACAGATTGAAAGAGGTGAGGAGAGATCTGGTTTGAATCAAACGGAGCTCAGGAAAAAGTGGCTTGATGAAGAAGTCAGCTTCATTCCTATCTGGTTTATAACTCCAGTATCTGACATCTCATCCCAGGTATGTGGGATTTTTCTAAACATTAAATTCAGAGCAGGGGCTAGAGGTTAAACTTCAAATTCCATGCAAAAGTTGGAAACAGGAAAGGCAAGAAGATTGAGTAAATTCACACTTATTCACCTGGATACAATAAAAATGTCCCTCCCCAACAAAAGAAAAAAACCTAGGAATGTGGTTGAGTAGACTAAACAGCTGACAGAAGGACATCTTATGATACTGCAAGACTGCCCCGCTTCAGATCCTCACTCTTTCTCAATCCAGAAATACTAGACTCCAGCTAGTAGGACAATCATCTAGGAAATGTGTATGCAGACACAGAACCTTTGATAGTGGTCAAAAGCTACTGACTCCGTCATATAATAAAACGTATATCCTGGAGCTATTTTCTGTACCACGGTTTTCTTATATGCAAAATGGCAACAACAGCACCTACTATATAGGGTTGCTGTGAAAGTTACATAAGTTAATAAATGCGAAGTGTACTGAACAGTATGTGGCACAAAGTGAGTAATGTAAACAAATACTATTTACTTATTACCAATAATAATATAGCTCTATCTTAATATTTACCAAACTGCAATATGATTGTAGATTTTAGCATTTGTTGCAAACTGTAAACTCTTCAAGGCCTGGAGTTTTGTGTTAATTTCTGGTTTAGTTATTGTGTCCTTAGTAACCTGCATAAAGCCTGGAACATAGCATGGGTCTTCAATAAATGTTTATGGAAAAATGGACTAAATAAGTTGCTTTTTCATATTCCATTTGGATGGTAACTTGCTCCTTAGATAATTGAATTTTTTATAAATACTTTAATATACCAAAGTTATGATAGGAAGTTTGGGATTTCATAATAAATCTAGTGAACTATGAAATCTAATAGGTTTGCCTTAATCACTGAGAATATAATACACTGAATTGTATAGATAGCCTGTTAAAATCTCTCCTTGACCACCTAAATTAAAAGCCTCACATTAAAACTTGCAAATAGGACAATAGCAGCAGTGAATAAGTCTAAAAACTGACAGGCTGTTATGATATTGCAAAAGCAACCTCTTTCAATTAATGAATCTCCAGGACTATTTATTCAGTAATTTGCATAAGAATTTTAAATTTCATTTTTATCTTGGACAGTTAAGCAGAGAGCATTTTATATGTATCCAAACCGGATCCGACCCAAGGATTGCCAAATGAAGTTCAGCCAGACAACAAAAATGTATGCAAAAGAATGTAAACACAGTAGTCTTGGGGAATGAGACCCCTACATCCTGACGGTTACATCGGGTTCTTTCCATGTACCTCATTGCTAAATTTAAACATGAGATCTGGGTGAGGTATGACTGAATTTGTGTAACAGTGACCATGTCAACAACAAGGCTCTACTCACTTTGTGAACTTCCTTCAAACAGGTTAAATTAAAGCTTCAAGTTTATATGAGCAAATGTCAAGTTGCTTGCCACTTGCATGGCAGAGAACTCAGAGGGCTCTGTGGGTGCCATGGGGTTCCCAGAGAAGCCCAACTGGCATTCACAGTGTTAGTAGTGTTGCACACTGGACAGGCAGCCTTAGCAAAAGCTTACTTGGATGTAGGCTAAGGAACTCCATGGCGGAAAACTCAGTTTAAGGGGAGAAGCACAAACAGCACATGCTAGTATTAAAACCTTAGTTATAGGGCTTCCCTGGTGGCACAGTGGTTGAGAGTCCGCCTGCCGATGCAGCGGACACGGGTTCGTGCCCCAGTCTGGGAAGATCCCACATGCCACGGAGCGGCTGGGCCCGTGAGCCATGGCCGCTGAGCCCGTGCGTCCGGAGCCTGTGTTCCGCAACGGGAGAGGCCACAGCAGTGAGAGGCCCGCGAACCAAAAAAAAAAAAAAAAAACCTTAGTTATCAATAGAAACTAGAAGTATTGGTGGTTGTCACTTGGACTTGTGCCAGGGAGATAAATTAGATCTTAAAGCTCAGCAGTGAGTGCTATAAATTAAGGCCCAAGTAACTACTCCAAGAAAGTTTGGGAGACCCTGGACATAAATGGCATTGCTTCAAAGACCAAACAACAAATTGTGACACGGCTGAGGATGGGGGAAGGGAGGGGAGTCTTCTCATTTCTGCATATATCACAGTATGGTTCTAATGCAGTGACGCCTAAATGGAGCACCATGGAGCTCTGGGGACCCCAGCAGATACTGACCTAGCAGTTAGGTCATGCTCTTACAGACGGCGACCAGCTGCCTCTCACTAGGACTTTGTGGGCAGATGACGTCCACTGGGAATTCTGAGAAGACACCCCCCGAGATGCTGAGGAGGTGCAGCAGAAAAATATGGGCATTTAAGTAAAATATGACTTCATTTATGTCTGCAGGTACATAGAACCTGGGGACTTGGGCTAAACAAGGGATATTGGGAGCATTATTTGATCAAACCCAGAACCGTGGAAACACAAAGTTCTCAACTATTAGGCTGCATGCTCCCCTGACCATCTGTTTCTCTGACTCCCTAACACACCTTAGTTTCTGAATTGGCAGCTCTCCTATTACTGTATATATGCTCTGCTTATTTCTTGCGTTTCTCATTATCTCATCTATAATACTCCTCTACTCTGTTCGATCAACCTAAACCAAACCTATTATTCAAAGCCCTGCTCAGCTGGGTTGACTCCTTCCATGAATCCCTCTCACAACCCTAGTCCTCAAAAACGTAAACCCCGCCCCCTGCATCTTGCCTCCTATGAGATAACATACATATTATTTTGTACTACTTGCTACGTTTTTCTTGTGTGTTTAAATGGACTCCCCAATTAACTTGTGGGCTTTATAAAGGCAGGATTTAAGTTTGAAATGTATATATTGAAGCAAGGCTCAGTTACAGTGCTGAAAATAGAGTGTTGAACATACGGAAGACCAAGACACTAAATAAAAACCATACAGTTGTTGTGTAAGTTTTCTGTCCTAGTGCAAGTCTTACATAGACTAACAAAATTGGGGAAAATATTCAGAAACACCCCTCCACCACCACCCACACACAGACACAGTAACTCATACTGTTCTAGTTATTTTATACTTTATAATCATTACTGAATCAATTCTTAGGAAGTTAACTATAATTTACTTCAAGGGGATTGCCCTCGAGCTTAGTTCCAGGGAATGAGTAGCCAAGAGACATATAAGTCTCTTTCCAGATTACAAAACAGAGAGTAGTATTGCTAATTTCCTTAAGTGTCCTTACAGAGGTGGTGGCCTTCAAAACAATTGGCTCATAGAAACCCTTTCTTTGACAACTCAGAAAAGTAATACCCAGAGTCCATTTCTGAGGCTACCAAGACCAAATTTAAACAAATGCTGCTAAAATTATCTCTCAATTTATATATATACACATATATACAAAATATATATACACATATACACATATACACATTTATAAACACATACATATATACATATACAGGTATAAATATACATATATGCATTTATAAACATATATAAGCATACATATATACACACCTACATATATATGTATACATATATACATACTTCACATATATGTATATGAAACAAGTTTCATGAAACAATAGCTGTATCACACACAATCCAAAACCCTTATCAATTACAACCTATTCTTTTTTTTTTTTAACTGTACGCGGGCCTCTCACTGTTGTGGCCTCTCCCATAGCGGAGCACAGGCTCCGGACGCGCAGGCTCAGCGGCCATGGCTCACGGGCCAGCCGCTCCGAAGCATGTGGGATCTTCCCGGACCGGGGCACGAACCCGCATCTCCTGCATCGGCAGGCGGACTCTCAACCACTGCGCCACCAGGGAAGCCCTACAACCTATTCTTGATACTTTCTATCCTGTTGTCTTTTTAATGCTGATAATAACTCAATACATCAATCTCAATAATTTCATTAATATCACAATCTACAATTTAAAAAATACTGAGGAAGGGGGGGAAAGAGTATAATTTTTAAAAACTAGAAATTTTTGAATTGGTAAGGAAAAGCCACTTCAATGTCTTCAAAGTCAAATCTATGAAAAAACGGTCCTCCATATGGCAATGACCTATTTCTCAGTATACCAAACTCCTGAAATGTATGTTATAAATCATGGTGAGCTAGTACTTGATTGAAGTAACAATTTAAATAATATATATTATAAATTGAGAAAGGTTTTTATAAACCTATATTCTTTCATCAAAAAAAAAATATATATATGTCATTTATACAAAGGCAACAATGAATACGAGATTAAAGAATAAACCTTAGGGCTTCCCTGGTGGCACAGTGGTTGAGAATCTGCCTGCTAATGCAGGGGACACGGGTTCGAGCCCTGGTCTGGGAAGATCCCACATGCCGCGGAGCAACTAGGCCCGTGAGCCACAGCTACTGAGTGTGTGCGTCTGGAGCCTGTGCTCCGCAATAAGAGAGGCCGCGATAGTGATAGGCCTGCGCACCGTGATGAAGAGTGGCCCCCGTTTGCCACAACTAGAGAAAGCCCTCGCACAGAAACGAAGACGCAACACAGCAAAAATAAATAAATAAATAAATTAAAAAAAAAAAAAAAGAATAAACCTTAAAAAATACATACAAGTGGGGCTTCCCTGGTGGCGCAGTGGTTGACAGTCTGCCTGCCGCTGCAGGGGACACGGGTTCGTGCCCCGGTCCGGGAAGATCCCACATGCCGTGGAGCGGCTGGGCCCGTGAGCCATGGCCGCTGAGCCTGCGCGTCCAGAGCCTGTGCTCCGCAACGGGAGAGGCCACAACAGTGAGAGGCCCGCGTACCGCAAAAAAAAAAAAAAAAAAAAAATTACATACAAGTTCTTTAAGAAAATTGTAAAACTTATTAATGACATAAAAATCTGGAAAACTTGAGAGTTGTGTCGTATTTGTGGATAGGAATACTCAAAATCATAAAGACCTTAAATCTTACCACATTAATCTACAAACTCAGTAAGTTTTCAATAAAAATCACAACTGGATTTGTGAGTGTTTAGGGTGGGGTACTTAACAAGCTATTTTTAAAATTCACATGGAAAGCAAAAGGCTAAGAAGAGATAAGACAATTTTAAAAAACAATAAAGAGAGGGGACCATCCCATTTACCATAAAGTGGTAATAATTAAGAGCATAACACTGACCTACATAGTCCCATATTGACCCATATGGATGGATGGAACAGAATAGAGTGCCCAAGAACCATGTTGTACAGACAGACACATAACACAAGACACATATCCTTGCATGTTAGTGGGGAGAAATGGACAAAGTGGTACTACTAAAATTTAATATCCATATGGAAAGGGGGAATATTTGCTGGGAAAGTCCACAGGCCCAGTTTTTTTTTTTCCAACAAATGTCAAGGAAAGAAGAGGTAAAAAATTAGGAGTAGCAACCAGATAGTAGCAAAAGACATATCAATCAAATGCAATATGCCAACTTTGGTTGGATCCTAATTCAAACAAAACAACTATAAAAAGAAATCTCTAAGATATTTGGGAAAATTTGGTACATTAACTGATATTTAATAATATTAAGGAATTACTGTTCATTGTTTTAAGTGTGATAGTTGTAATAATGGCTATAATTTCTAAAATTCTTTATCTTTCTTTATGTTTGTTTTCTTTTTTAATTAAAAATATATATTTTTTTGTTTTTGGCTGCGCTGGGTCATCATTGTGGTGTGCGGGCTCTTTGTGGCACGTGGGCTTCTCTATTTGTGGTGCGTGGGCTCAGTAGTTGCAGCACACAGGCTTAGTTGCCACACAGTATGTGGGTTCTTAGTTCCCTGACCAGGGATCGAACCCAGATCCCCTACATTGGAAGGTGGATTCTCAACCACTGGACCACCAGGGAAGTCCCCTAAAATTCTTTATCTTTTAGAGATATATACTGAAGCGTTTACTGAAAGAAAAAAAAAAAAGATACAATGTTCAAATTTACTTCAATCCAGTGGTGGGGGAAGGGAGAGAGAGAAGTAGGGTGATGGGTGAAATAGTATTGGCCAAGTATTTATAATGGTTAAAACTAGAAAATGGGTAAATGCATATTTATTAGTCTATTCTCTCTACTTTTATTTATGTTTGAAGCTTTACATAATAAAAGAAAATAAAGACTGTCAAACATACTAAAAATTGCTTATAAACATAAGCTTATGTGATAAAAATATAAAGAAATGCACGTGAATGCTAAATTCAGTGTAGGGTTTGCTATAGTGGCTGAGCCAGGATATAGTACATGGAAGAATACATTGAAAGCTTCAACTTTATGTATAAAGTTTTATTTCTTAAGTCACATGACTGGTACTTAAGTGTTCATCATACTACTCTTTATTATCTTTTGCATTTTGAAAATATTTTACGTTTAAAAGAAAAAGAATTATACACAGAAGAAAATTCCTAAACCACACGTGAAAGTTGTTTACCAAATTTCATTGATTCTAAGATGTTTCTTTTTACATTTACTGTTTCTAAAATTAGGATGTGTCTTACAATTGAGGGTGCCTAAAACTCAATGAAATAGAGTGCTTTTTTGGTACATAACAAACTGAATATATAGAATAACTAAGATAATCAATTAATACTCTTCCCTATCTAGATAGGATTCGTTTCCGCAAACTTGGACTCCGAGAAGTAAAATCTTCCTGCCTTTCAATCTCATCACATGGGTAACCATGATAATAATACCTACTGTGACCTGATGGGGATTTTTCCTTCAAAGGATGTTTTAATCATTCTAGGACAGTAGATGGATAAGGGCTTTCGTTCTTTGGTGGGAAGAAGGGAGAGGAAAGAAGAATCTTGAAAGGGAAGTAATAGGAATGCCAAAGTTGAAGAGAAACAGTGCTTTGGAGCCCCAATAAACAGCTCCCCATGGATGGAATGGCAGAGTGGAACCGGCACGTCAGAATGACTCTAAAAAGCCTTACCGTCTAGAACTCAGGTCAGCTTTGGCGAACATACCCCTGGTTGACACTTAAATGAGGTTGGGCTCATTCTTCCTTGAACCATGAAAAACCAGTACAGCCCTAGTATCATCAAAACTAGTACCAGTGACAATGACGGTAAACAGAGGTCTAGTCTCAACCCCATTTCCTCGTATCACATCAACAGGGATTCTCTCTTACTCACAGTGACGGAGTTGTTCAGGAGCAGCAAGGACTAAACTTTGGAGATAAGTACATGCCCTGAGGACAACCTATGATCATCACCAGAGGACCGATCTGTCAAATAATTGAAGGGCTTTCTTGAATTAAACAAGTTGGAGCTCAAGCTATTTAAAAGAAAAGAAGATAATAGTTTATTTTTTACTCCAAACGAGAAAACGTAGGGATTATTGGTTATATCCATCTTGCCAGGAATACAGGGAAGTCATGGGGAACAGAACTGAATTAATAGCCACAGTGAATGACTAACTACCTATCTCTTTCAAAGGGGAAAGTATAGAACCTTAGAAATTCTCCATCA
Organism: Delphinus delphis; assembly: GCF_949987515.2. Lineage (NCBI taxonomy): Eukaryota > Metazoa > Chordata > Mammalia > Artiodactyla > Delphinidae > Delphinus > Delphinus delphis. The sequence goes on along the minus strand of NC_082698.1, from coordinate 39,867,000 downwards.
ATGTTAATTTTAATTCAAAGGAAGTACAGAGCAAATCAGTCAGAATATAAGAGTCCCATTCATTGCAGGTTTCAGCTTTCCTAGGAATTCAACAAATAGTCTCAATTTTTCTCAGTATCTAAGTCATGCTTAGAAATATCTAATAAAAACAAACAAGCAAGGAAGCAAACAAACTAAATAAATTGGCTCACTCATCAGTATGAATTCTCATAGCAAACCAAATTTTAGTAGGTTTGAGAGAAAATGTAAGATTTTTCTTCTTTAGCTGCGTAGCACTTTTGCATTTGTCTACCATATTTTTATTACTCCCATTGGTAAATTAAGATGCTATTTCATGCTGCACAACATATTTAAGGATTCTCCTCCAAAAAACAGTTATCAGAGGCCCACAGAGCTAAGCTGAAGCATATTATGGCCATGATAGCAAAGTCTCAAAACCAAGTATACAGAACATCCTTAATTTTTTCTTTTCATTTTTAGTGAGATATAATTGATATACATTATTGTGTAAGTTTAAGGTGTACAGCATAATGATTTGACTTAACATATATTGTGAAATGATTACCACAATAAGTTTAATTTCCATCATTTTGTATAGATAAAGGAAAAAACAGTTTTTTCCTTTTAATGAGAACTCAGAATATACTAGCTTCAAAACTTTCAAATACATCATACAGCAGTGTTAACTGCAGTCATCACGTTGTACATTATTTACATCCCTAGTACTTATTTACCTTATAACTGAAAGTTTGTGCCTTTGAACCACCTTCACCCAATTCCCACTCCCCCCAACCCTCACCTGTCTGACTTATTTCACCTAGCATAATGCCTTCAAGGTCTATCCATACTGTTGCAAATGGCAGGATTTCCTTTTTTAATACTTGAATAATAGTTGTACATGTGTGTGTCTGTGTCTGTCTGTATATATATCAGAACTTCTTTATCCATTGATCTGTAGATGGACAGATCCAGGTTGTTTCCATGTCCTAACTATTGTTGTTTCCATGTCTTAGCTACTGCTATGAACATGGGGGTGGGGTGCAGATATCATTTTGACACAGTGTTTTTGCTTCCTTCGGAATATTCCCAGAAGTAGAATTGCTAGATCCATCCTTAATTTCTGACTTAAGCATTTATAAACCCATCAAGGAAGAAGAGATGTGAGAATGGGATCGGAGTTTGCTCTCAATTTTATATATTTGTTAAGCCTAGGCTCTACTTCCTTATATCATTTGGAGTTTGTACGTTTATTCAGGCTTATAATGGATTGTGGAATTTTTTTAAATTAATGACGGTTCCAAAATTAACAAAACCAAACAAAAACCAGTACCAGTCACAACAGGACAGAAAGATTCTCAATTTGGCTGTATGTTATGTGTTTTCTATATGAAAAGGAAATTAACAAAAATCCTTGAGAAACTTCTTCTATAGTTATTATGGTAAAATTACATGAACAAGTTTAGATTCTAAAAAGGACATACCACAAAATAATGTTCAATTATGGTAATTAACGTTTGATGACAATGGGACAATGACAAGAGCATATAAAAGGATAATAGCTGGAGTTGTTCAAAACAGCAAGGGTGATCTGATGCATGGGATGAACTAATGAAAACTGATCCAAGCACTAGCACATAATCAGAAGAATTATTAGACATTTTAAACAGTTCTACAGGCTCATGTACAACAAAATTCATCCCCTCCGATAAGTCCATCCACATGCCCTATTTCTCTGCCTCCCACTTCAAAAATAGTGACAATAAAATAATATTAATAATATATTTCATTTAATCCTTCCCAAACCTCACAAAAAACCCTCTGGAGTACACACAATTATATTATTCCCATTCTACCTGATGAAGAAACTGAGCCTTACAAGGTTAAACAATTGGCCCAAAGTCACACATCTCGAAGGGAAGTAGCAGAATTGAGATTTTAATGTGAGTATCCTGACATCAAAGAAGTGCTCATACTACTGCACTGCAAGGTGAATAGGGGGTACCCTCTAAGCCACAGAATCCTGGGAGGGCATCACATGCTAGTGTGGCTTCTCAATGGAAGAAAAGGTAAGAAGGAAGAAAAAGAGGCAAAAATGTCACTATGTCTTGGTATAATGGTTGAGAAGAAAGGAATGTTTAAGAATGTAGTTTCCAATCACTTTAAAAACGAGGGATGATACCAATGACCTCCTAAAGAAGAATGCATCTTTCCAGCTTGCTCTAAACCACATTTCTGTTCACACTCAAGAAGAGCCTATTAGGAATCCTCGGACCTTAGCAAAAACAATCAGTGGAAACTAGGCACTTGAATATTCCTGGGTAGTGGCTATACCGGAAGTCTCTATTTTTAGCTAATATAAAAGGGAAACCACAGCATTATTTTTAAGAAATTAAATAAACTACAGTGAAATTAAAGAGTAAATAAACAAGGAGTTCACAGAGTCCCTGAATGCAAATGGTGTGTGTGTAGAACTCTTGGATTAGATTTCTGAAGTCAGGTTGGAACAAAAGGAATTCAGGCTAACTGAGGACTTAGTTCTTACACTTCTGCCAAGGTTTACAAACCACGGCCTGTTTCAATAGGGTCTCTCTGAGAGCACATAATAGCTAAAACCCCCTGGAAACATTAAATCAGGTTAACCATTCAAAACTGGCCAACACTGGAGGGGAATCAGATGCATATTAATTTATTCTTTATTTCATGGTTTTATTTAATGCCTTTCTTTTTAAGAGCTCATGATGTACGAACATGGCCACCATAATATAATGTGGAATATACAACTCTCTCTGCTTGCACTGGGAAAATTATTTTATACTTGTAAATGAAGTCCTATCAAGTGGACTGCAAAATCTAGAAATAACATTATAAACATTAAATCCATCACTTCACCGGTACTGAGAGTACCCCATCTTTCTTTCTGTAATTTTCTTAAAAGTAAAGTGATTTCCAACTCAGCTGACTGAACAGCAAAATAATTATTACTTTCTGAATTTCTGTGAATCATGGAAATCTTCCCACAAATCTCTTATACTTCCACTTCTGACCCTATCAGCTCCCCAGAGAAAAATCAAAAACAAAATGAGAGCTCTCAACTAAAAAAAGTTTAAAAGGATTCAGGCAAAATGGATTGTTTCTATTATGAATGACATAAGCTTCTATACTAGGAATGAGCACTTCACATATACTTAGAAGATCTTTTAAGAATTATAAACTCTTTTTATCATTTTCTTTGATTCTGCTTAAATGTCTATTTATACAAGCAAAAAAGGTCTGTTTTCAAACTGGCATTAAAACAATTACATTTTGGTTAAAAAAAACTATAATTCTAGCTTTACTCATTTTTCTCCCATAGTGAATGGAAGAATATATTAGATTAAAAATGTAAGATGTAAAAAGATGGGAGATTTCCCATAAGTACTACTGACTTTTAGAATTTTGTACTTTGTCCACACAGATCATTCCACTATCTCTAGCTGCAAATCAAGTTATCTAAGTGGAAAATTTGACCTTGCCACTTGCTTTCAAAAAACAAAATTATCAGATATAGCTTGATTTGTCAGTGTCTCTTTGCACATCTAACGTCATTCATTTGTAGTATAGCTATATATTAAGGACATGTGAGTGGCACTGACAATTTAGAAATAAATGACTGTTCCTTGATTCAAGGAGGTCATTACCACCAGTGAAAAAAAAGTAAACAACATTAGGGATTCATAATATGATATAATAAACGCTATGACAGAGGTATGAACCAGTTGTTAAGACAACACAGGGAAAGAAACATCTAACTCCTACCCTAGGTAATGTTGAACGGGAGGAATCAAATTTGTAAGATTCTAACAAAGTCAAATAAACAGGATTTAAGATTAGGGATGAAAAAAAGGAAAGAACCAAGGAACATCCAGTTTCAGCCTGGGCCAAATACTGCCTTTCACTAAAACAGAAACAGAAGGAGAAGGACAATTAAGGAAGATGATGAGTTTGGTCTTGAATAGGTTAAGTTAAAGATTATTGGAATGTTGAGCAGGCAATTAAATATGTGAGTCTGTGTTCAGGAAAAATAAACAGACACGTGCCATAGATTTTAGACACATTCACATATGCATATTAATGGTAACAAACTTACTTTAGGAAAGTTTAGTGAGTAGCATGGTGAATACCTATGCTGAAGGAAGGACAGAAGGATGAAGAGCTTATAAGGTAGAAAGAAATAACAGCCAGGAAGACTGGAAAAAGCCTAGGAAAGTGTGAGGTTACAAAAGACAAGGCAAAGATTTTAAGGAGTGACTGGCAGTATCAAATTCGTACAAAAGGACATGTGATGAGGAATAAGAAGTGACAACTAGGACTTCCTTGGTGGCTCAGTGGTTAAGAATCCGCCTGCCAATGCAGGGGATGCAGGTTCGAGCACTGGTCCAGGAAGATACCACGTGCCATGGAGCAACTAAGCCCATGCACCACAACTACTGAGCCTGCACTCTAGAGCCTGCGAGCCACAACTACTGAAGCCCGCGCACCTAGAGCCTGTGCTCCGCAAGAGAAGCCACCACGATGAGAAGCCTGCACACCACAACGAGGAGTAGCCCCTGCTCACCGCAGCTAGAGAAAGCCCGTGCACAGCAACGAAGACCCAACACAGCCAAAAATAAATTAATTATTTTTTTTTTTTTTTTTTTTTTTTTTTTTTTGCGGTACACAGGCCTCTCACTGTTGTGGCCTCTCCCACTGCGGAGCACAGGCTCCGGACGCGCAGGCTCAGCGGCCATGGCCCACAGGCCCAGCCGCTCCGCGGCATGTGGGATCTTCTCAGACTGGGGCATGAACCCGCGTCCCCTGCATTAGCAGGCGGACTCTCAACCACTGCGCCACCAGGGAAGCCCAAATTAATTATTTTTTTAAAAAAAGTGACAACTAGGTTTAGAAATGAAGAAGTCTTGCACAACTAAGTGATATGTGAGCTTATAAAAGTAGGAACAAATGCCAGGTTGTGGAAAACGAGAAGGGAAATTAAGTCTGCGGTTCATCTGTCCTCCAAGACTAAATCATGGTTATCTTTGAATCTATCCTATCTCAAGCCCTCCAATTACTGAACTCCAACTGTAAGAGTTCGGTAAATGCTTACTGAGTTGAATAATTCTCCTCTCTTCCCCATAACTTCCCCTGTCTTTGTTTAAACCATAAGAAGCACTTCCCCTACAGAATACTCCTGTTTGTGAGTTAACACAACCACAGGTTATACTGAGTTTCTCTTCTATCTTTAAATGAGGTGTATAAGTACCTAAATAACTATGTATAAACCAAGTTAAATGATACCTGAGTTCAAAGAATTAAAATGCAGCAATTCTCTAAGATTTAGAACCTGGGAGTAGAGAGGTTCTTCCCTATCAACTTTCAAGATGAACAAGATAATCCAAAGTAAAGATTTCCAGGGACCTAACCCACTCTACCATAGTCAACCTACACAGTGAGCAGGAAGATGTAGTTTTGGGGTAGCCAGTAAAGAGGCTTGGTACTGGGAGCACCATCACCCAGTTTCTATGACCAGTGCCATCCTCCTTAGACTGGAGGCTGATAAAAAGATTCTTCTAAACCCCTAAGTTGCAGTTCTGCTCCAAACACTATCATTTGGTTCTTCCTCTTTCCTGTCTCATGATGTTGTCACTTGATACCTGATTAAAATCCATGTAATATAGAACAGTTGAACTCTTTTTTTTTTTTTTTTTTTTTTTTTTGCGGTACGCAGGCCTCTCACTGTTGTGGCCTCTCCCGTTGCGGAGCACAGGCTCCAGACACGCCGGCTCAGCGGCCATGGCTCACGAGCCCAGCCTATCCGTGGCATGTGGGATCTTCCCCGACCAGGGCACGAACCCGTGTCCCCTGCATCGGCAGGCAGACTCTCAACCACTGCGCCACCAGGGAAGCCCAATAACGGTTGAGCTCTTTATTCAACTTCTGTATGAGAAAATACATTGCTCAGACATAACTAACTGTGAGTTTTACCTTTGGAAATACAGTCTAATAATGTTGAAGGAATCAGGGATGCTCCTGATAGCTTGTCCTCCTCATCACCAACTAGTAAAGCTAATTTATCTATATTCCAGAGGTTATAGAAAGAAAACAGGAGAAACAGGGATAAACCTTTGTCTCTGTTACAGTGATCATGGAAATAGAGGTTAAAATGGAGCCCCTGTTAGCCTTGGTCCTCGCGAGACCACAACCAGCAGAGCCCCCATACTGACCTACACTGAACATGTAACGCGAGTGAGAAATAAACTTAAGCTGCTGATATTTGGAGGCTGTTTGTCACTGTAGCATAACTTAGTCTATCTTAACGAATACAAGGTGACTGGAATTAGTTTTCTTAACTAATATAAGGTGATTGGTAATTTTCAATAGATTTCAAAAACAAGAAGTTAAAATGTCAGGAAAGGAATTTCCCCAAAATAATTTTCAAAACATGAAACCTGAAGAAAGTTTAGTTATTTCTTAATGCACACTGTGCTTTGGCTGACACAACCCAAAATATAATCTGAAATAGCCCAGGGTGTGTGTATGTGTGTACATGCGTACACATGCGTGAATGTGTGTGTTTTCTCTTTTCCAATGATTACTCTGCCTTTCCTATCTGATTTGTTGTTCTGATCTTGGGACCTGAGTGATTGCTTTTTGAAAATCATATCAGCAAAGCTTTTCTTCCTACTTCAATTTCTGTGCGATTCTATCATTGTAGCTCAACAAAGGGCATTTCTCGCTAGTCCCCCGGCTTAACGTGTGTGTGTGTAAGTATATACATAAGTATTCTACTCACTCAAAGTAAAAAGTTTGTAACTCTTTATAGCAGAAATCCAAATAATGCTCTTGAACTATTTTTAAAGATGACACTACAACTAGATATTAGCTATGCTGACGTCACGTCATGGTTGACACTCCTGTTTCGAAACTGTGATTCTGGCAAACCTTCTCTTTACTGCTGTACTGAGAGCGATGTGAAATATTGTGGCTCTCATTGTTAAAGCAGATGAACATTATTAAGTAGCTAAAGGTTTATGCCAGATATATTCTAATTATCTTATTTAATCCTTACAACAACTTTTGACACTATTTCATTATATGGATTATATCAATATCTCATTGAAGAAAGCATAAGACACACACAGCTTGTTTAACTTGCTCAGGATCACGCTGAATATAAATGGTGGAAACAGGATTTGAATGCAGGCAGGCTGGTTCTGGTAAGTTTTAGTTTCAACTTGGATAGCTGCAAGTTGTGATTTTCGTGTGTCTTCAGTTTTCAGAATAATATGTGTCCCACCTACCGCACAGCTTTTCTGGATGGCTCAATGACAGCATCATGATAAAAAAAAAAACTTTTTTAATTAGTGGGTACACAAACTCAAATCCATACTGAAGATTTATTTCCTTTAACTTGAACAGTACTGATTAAAAAAAAAAAAATCTTTGATAAAACTATGGATTTTTTTCAGCTTTTAAAAAGAACAGGTGCCCGGGCTTCCCTGGTGGCGCAGCGGTTGAGAGTCCGCCTGCTGATGCAGGGGACATGGGTTCGTGCCCCGGTCCGGGAAGATCCCACATGCCGCAGAGCGGCTGGGTCCGTGAGCCATGGCCGCTGAGCCTGCGTGTCCGGAGCCTGTGCTCCACAACGGGAGAGGCCACAACAGTGAGAGGCCCACGTATCGCAAAAAAAAAAAAAAAAAAGAACAGGTGCAACGGTAGCCCTTCATTCCTGCACAGAAAGACCTGGTGAGAGCAGAAGAGCAGCTGCTCATCTGAGACCCGGCACAGTTCCTACCCTACTGGCTTCAACCATCATAGGTATATGTGTTTGCTTCCCCTTTTAGTAAAGCGTAAAACGCTGGAAGAATATAAGGTAGGATTGTGATCAGGAGGCACCATGCTAGTCCATGCATGTCGCCTTACATCGTGCTTTGAAAATATGACCATCATCACATGGGAACTACTACCCAAACCCTTTGGATAATATCTGTTGGTCTAGACTAGTGAAGAAAGAAAGGAAAGGAAGGAAAAAGGAAGGAAGGGAGGAAGGGAGGAAGGGAGGGAGGAAGGAAGGAAGGAGGGAAGGAGGGAGGGAGGGAGGGAGGGAGGAAACAGGCAGGTTGCCCAGATGCAATTTCTGTCAAGAACATCAGCCAAGAACAACAGCTGTTCCAGAAAAACACTTCAGGAACTGATTATGAAAAGAATAAGTTGGGGTTTTTTTTGTTTTGATTTGTTTTCCACTTTGCTTCTGAAGCAACTCTCACCTTACCTCTTTTTGCAGTACAAAGCAAGCATAATTGCCAAGTTCATCCGCAGTTCACTGGCAGCAGTCAACAGAGGTACCTGAAGGCTTTTCATTGAAAAAGAAATTTTAAAGTGATAGAAAGGTTCCCACAATTCAACCTTTCCTAAGAAGCTGTTATCACTGCCTTTAGAGGTTCCCTGGCCATACACCCTGTTACAGTCCCCACTGGACGGGGCCTTCTTAAAGGGGCACAACTAAGCCCCTAATTGTTCCCCAGTAAAGCCTCTCATCTGCCTGTACACTAGAAGTCAAGGCAATGTAGTATCAACATTAAAAGTCCGGTCTTGGGTGTACAACAGACCTAGACCCAAATCCTCCGTGCATCACCTTCTTACGTGGGTGTTCTTAGCCAAATTTATCTGTAAGATGGCCTTAGTACTACTTCAAAGTGTTATCTAAGAATTCAGTAAGTGAACTAAAATAAAGGCCTTGATATTTGACACAAGTGAATATTCAATAAACTGCTGCTATTGTTATTACCAAAGGATAATGACTCAGGGTCAATAGTAAGCTAATTTTCTCAAATATTGATCTTTATTGTTTTTCCAGATAGTATAGAATATTCTGGGTATTTTTAGACTTATAGAAACAATTTTACTGAAATAAATTAAAGAACATTATCCTCAATTAAAAAAAAATCAACACTAAACCAATTCAGGGGACAGCAAATGATATTCAATATTCAAATGAGAAAATTTCTGAGGTGAGGAATGTAACAGAATATTTGTAAGAATAAGTGAATTATAATAGTACATTAACAAAAATTATCCTTTCTAATGAGAACTCAGGCTAAATTTCTACATTACTCAGCAGAGAAAACTGCTTTCTACAGAGAAAAACTGAAAATAACACCAGAATTTTCAAACACACCAACTATGTATAGTAGTATTTTTCTCCTTTTTTAATTCAAAGTTTGAAGACAGAATTCCATAGTACATTATCTGGATTGAAATTTGTACGAGATGATCTCATAAACACTTAAATAAGAAAACAAATTCTAACAGTATTTTTCATGAATGTGAATTTTGTTATTTTACTAACAACTTATAAGCATTTATATACCATTGTTGGTCACATAGCAGAATGGAATGTACAAAACATATTCCTTGATGCTTTTCAAACTTCAGCATAGGTGAATATTATTTTCTATTGCATTAACCTATCCTAATACAACTGAAAGTCTTTCCTTTCCTATAGGAAGTGATGGAAACACTTTTGAGTGGAGATTCATTAGCTGATATCAAGGAAACTATATATTTATCACATCAAATCTGGCTCCCTTATAACATGAAAGGGTTGACCAAGATCATTTCCAGGGCCTCTCCCATCTCTAGCATTTTACTTATTACCATTCTATGACTTTCCTATTACAGAAGTTATTGTAATTTTGAGATGCTGATGTGATCCCTGGTTCGTCAGTTTTCAGGTAATAACACTGTGTAATAGGTGCAGTCCGGGACAATTAGTTCTGTGTCAGACAGATGTGCCAGAAATACCAAGAATGAATATTCAGTTCCATAATAGGCCGGTGAACTTCACAGAGAGGAAACCTACTTCACAGCCACAATACTCCTTTAGCACACAAATTTATGCTGATGTTAAGAAAGAAATGGAGAAAGAAATCTGCAATAAAAGGAGTAGCTAGCCCAGTAAGACTCAACAGTGCTACTGGCTGGGATGGGGGAATGGTGGGAGAAGTGAGGGAGACAGAGGAAGCAACTCTAAGATACTGTAAACTCTTACAGAGGCTAGCAACTCAGTAATATTTTTATAATAATATAAGAACAACCTGGGGACAGCATTTTCCTAAGTAAGAATAGCTAAGAAGAAAACACAATTAAAACTATGCTTGTCCTTCATTTTTTTTAAATAAGAGAAAGCTCACTTAGACATTAAAAAAATAAATCTCATAACAGAAGACATTCTTTTAAATTAAATAAATGTTAGTTTAGAGAAACTAACTATACTGGTCTTTCTAGTATCATCATAGATTCATCATGGACCAACAGCGATCCTGGGTATTTGAAGCCACTTCGTTTATAACATACTGAATATTTTATAAACATATATAGACCAATATTAAAATGTATGAATGCATCATTACTTCCATACCAAAAATGACAAATTCCATTGGACTTCCCTTGTGGTCCAGTGGTTAAGAATCTGCCTTCTAATGCAGGGGATGCGGGTTCAATCCCTGGTCAGGGAACTAAGATCCCACATGCTGCAGGGCGACTAAGCCTGCATGCCGCAACTACTGAGCCCGTGCACCACAACTAGAAAGAAGCCCATGCACCGCAATGCAAGATCCTGCATGCCACAACGAAGATCCCACGTGCTGCAACTAAGACCCAAGGCAGCCAAAAAAAAAAAAAAAAAAAAAAAATCCAACTTCACTGTAGAGGATTTGGGTAATATAAAAAATAAATTTAGGAAATGTCATCCAAAATACGATACGGCCAGGTGTAAATATCTATACTCAAAAAAGAATGTGTCTCTTAGAAGATAGCTGCTGAGGCAGTGAGGTAGAGCACACATCTAAGGCTCCCCACTCCCACTCCCCGGAGTGCACCCCGTCAGCACAGTGAGCATAAACTCTGGGCCTCCGAGATCCTGGCACCTCGGGCTGCATCACTTCCTTCCCTTCCAGGGCTCCCGCTGCTGTCTTACAGTAATCAAAATTTCCCACACGCCCTTCCAGCTCAAGCCAACTTTATGACAAGAAGCTTCACGCCTAGACCAGCATCTCCCACTGTCTCTTTCATGGTGCTCTGTGGAATGTTGCTAGGTAAAAAATGAAAATTACAAGCCTCAGAAATGCCCTGGGTCAAGTTTGGGAAATGGTGAAACAAAATTCAGAAGATCTTATTAGGTTTCAATATGTCAGCATCCTTCAAGAGGAGGCTATGGAATGGCTATTTCTCAAAAATTTTACTTGGGAAATAATTTTAGAAACAAATTTGTTCTGTTTTGCTACTTATATTAGAATTCAGATCTTAGACAAGTAATGCTGGGAAATAGATTATACATTTGGGGTGGGAAAAAAATCCTTTCCTTTCAATATCTTTCCACTTAAAAACAAATTAATGTAATGTTACGCCTGAAGGCATTGCCTTAAGGTTATTGATAAAGTCCATTGATAAAAGTTGAGCAATTGGCAGGTGAGTCACTTTGGATTAATCAAAATTTAAAATTCGTTTCAGTCCTCTAACTTCAGCCTTTCTGATTTACACACTATAATTACAAGTATATATATTTTTTCCTCTGGTTTGGGGTATATTTATCACTGGATTTGGCTTGCACAGTTTAATTACTCTACTTGAATATCAAATAAAAGCAAGTAAAAGATAAATGACCCTAGGCAATACCCTCTTTCTGCAATTTCAAAATAATGGATCAAGTAAGTTAGCAGTGAAGTATACATTTTAGACTACTGCACACAATTGTGTGGGCTGCTTCTAAGCAAAAGATTTACTATTTTAAACATATTAAAGCCATTTCACTGACTCTTTTTGTGGATCAGTAGTAATTATGCCTGAGGTATCTTTGATTGTTGTCAAACAGTGATGCTAGCTGTTTTGTAAATTCAGCGGGGGGGGGGGGGGGGGGGGGGGGGGGGAGTCACGTTTGAGAGGTCAAGGTCTATAACATGTAACCTAAACTACTCTGGAACAAATCCAATGACCCCTTAAATCAGTTAAAAAGCAGGGGGTCATTCTCTAGAATTCTTTTAGCTGGTGGTCCCAAATCATCAACACATTAAACAGCTACCCTGTCCTCCTCCTCTTAATAGCTACTTTGTTCTTACAAATAGCTTCTTTTCTAGAGCAGGGAATGGTAATTAGGATTTCAGAGTTTGGTACAGCCAGCCAGCATTAGCATCCTGGCTTTGTGTGTTGAGGATTAATAACATTAGCCATAATGATGACAGAAAATAATAATAGTTCTAATTACTAATATTCATTTTAGGTTGGTGAGCAGCTGTTAAAACATCTCTTTAGAAGTGAAAGTTCAGTCGCATATCTTTTTCACCAAATAGGGAAAACCTTAATACTAATTAGGAAGGAAGATTACAAATTCGAATGTCAAAGTGCACTGTAATTGTTCTTTACTAACTTTTTTTTCTCTCTCCACCTTAAGCTTTCTGGCCCTTAAGCTTTTTAACAGCTGACGGTGAAAGTAATGACAGGAGACCCAGAAGCCTCCCGGTTTCCACTTAAAACAACCCTTTCCAATTCAATAAGGGAAATTTCTCATCTGTTTGCATTTGAAGAATGTGATCTGTTTCCTCAAAGGTGTCACTAACTGGTATGCCTAGAAAGTCACTGACTACTAGTAATTATTTTAAGGCACACGATATACTGCCAAGAAAGTCTTCCAGAGAATTGAAGTCTAGTCCATCACTTCCAAAATCAGCTACAAACACCTTCAGCAAATGACTTCTTGGCAAGCAAGTCCATCATTTCCTCTATGAAATTTAAGAAGTTAGAACTGGTCGGTGTTTCCTAAATTCTCCGGACCACGTGAATCACCAAGGATATTATAGAGGAATGGATTGTGACTGTGGTCTTCAGCCCAAACTCAGTATCAGAACCTCCAGGTCAGAGAATACAAAATCAGAGTCAGGGTTAAATGGCAGGAAATTGTCTCCAGGACCCTGGAGGGTAGGAAGCAGGGAGAGTGTTCCTTCAAGACCACTTGGGCACTGACTCCATCCACTTCCATCAGATAAGGATGGGACCCTGCTGATGCTGGTCACAAACAAGGACAGCCTGATACCTGTCAACATTCTCTTAAATCAGGGGTCCAGCTAGTGAATAGTCTCTGTAAACTTTCTCTGTAAAGGTCCAGCTAGTGAATATCCGAGTCTTGTTTCTGTTGTAACTACTCAACTCTTACTGCAGAGTCAAAGCAGTCATAGACAGTAAGTAAAGAAACGAATGTTGCTGGCTTCCAGTAAAACTTACATTTGAATTTCATATAATGTACATATGGCATGAAGTGTTATTATCCTTCTGATTTTTTTTTTCAACCATTTAAAAATACAAAAAACATTCTTAGCTCACATACAAAAATAGGTGGCGGGCTATTTGCTGATCCCTGCCTTAAATGGAAATGCCAAAATTTTAAGGTAATGCCTTTTCAAATAACATCAGAAGCCACATAATGAAAGGACAGGAACAGAATCAAGGGTCACTTTCTCTTTTAGTCCTAGCAGGATCCCACCTGTCTCAAATGTCACCGGCAGCAGGGCATCCATAGGAGGAAGGGGCATGGGAAAGGTCCGCAGAGATAGACTGTGTCTTCTCCTGCTGGTCTAGCTACCTAACTTCCATTATGTTCTGTTTCCTTAACTAAATAAATTGCGAATGGGGCATGAATGGGAATCTATGAATGCATGCATGCATGTTTGTGTGCCTCTGTGTGTGTGTGTGTGTACGCACATGTGTGTGTTCTCTGCTGCCAATCTGTAACTCGACCTGCAAAGTTGCAGTGCTGTTTAAAATACAGGTTTCCAGGCTCCTCTCTAGATATGTTTCAGTAGTTCTCAGATGGTGCCCAGAAATCTGTATTTTAAGCTACTGCCCCAAGTGAGTCATATGATCTAATCTTTTTAGGAAACTAATATTGGAATCAAGATCCAGCACAAATTGAAAGTTCACAGTACACTTTCTCGCCCAATCTTCTCTTGGGCTGCAAGGATGACCTTTTCTATCTTATACATATAAAATTGGTTTTATAAGTGATATCATCATACATACCAATCTTAATACTAAAAGGCAGGATCGTGGACCATGAGGTCCTGAAGCAAGAAAAGCTTCTAGAACTACTCAGAGGTGATGCTTAGGGAAGAAAAACAACAAAACAACAAAAACACGCTAAGTCAAGACTTGTTCAGGGAAAATAGGCCATAAGCAATCAGTCTATGGTGAACTGATATGACCACAAGCAGGCAAGACAGAAAGGATCGCACTTTGCTGATACTTTTCAAACACTGGCAGTTCTGAACCACTGGGAAACAGTAGCACACAGAGCAAGTAAACCCCCAGAAACCCACAGTAAACAGAAATGAGAAGGCTCTGTGTGAGCAAAGAGGTTGGGCAGGGCCACACGTCTATGATAGCTTTGCTCTAAACAGTGGCAACAGCCACGAACCAAACGGCAGCCTTTCTTGGAGTCAACTGTTCAACAGTATCTCCTGGCACAAACAGCAATCCCCATCAGAAGCACCATCTTGCAAGATAAAAGACAAAGCTGGCTATATCAATTCTGCTATGGGTCAAACATCTCAACAGGCTATTATCCACTTCATCACCTTTTCTACTCCCAAACTTATACTCCCTTGAGTTTAATTTTTGCTATTTTTCTTCATGTTCCTCACTGGTCCCTCTTCTTACAGGTTCTCTAGCTCAGCTTGGATTTCTTCTTCATGACAGTGTCATCCTATAATTCTGATTGCTGTAGATCTCTCACCATAGTCAATTTCTTCCCTAAACCTCTAATTTTGTACAAAACTAACTTTTTAATTTGCTCAGAGAGACGTACTCACTTTTTTGATGCCTATTATATCATGCTATTTAATTATCATTAGAAAACAATTTTTGATGAAATCAATAATAAATTACAGTAATAGCTAACAATACAGCCTCACTTTATGCCATGCATGTGCTACATGCTTTATACGGATATCACATTTAATATTAAAACACAATAGTTTCTGGTATGACCTGTAAGGACCTTGGAATTCATCACTCTCATCCTCACAACAAGAAGAAAGCTGAACAAACTGATAATCAGTAATTTTTCTTAGAACTGAGGTCACGGGGCCAACTGCAGCCCTGAAAACTGGGGACGGGGATAAAGAGATTCACAGCAAAAACCCAGAGGCAGAAGCCCCCAGCGGGAGACAGTATAAGTAGGAACACTTTAAACCATCACTGATGCATTGTTAGAGGCTCACTGCAGACTAGCTTGAGAATTAAAAACTCCTTGAGAGTCCAGTCTTACAGGGGTCCCCACACTTTCCTGAGTTCTACCCTCTACCAGGTTCTGACCCTGAACACAAGTTAAAAATCCCCTGTGCTTCCCTCAAGGAAAGAGGAAAGTCGTCATTTTGAAATATACTCAGAACTCTCTCTCTTCTGTTTAACAAGACCTGCCCTCAGGAAAACTATGTTAGCAGAGCCAAAGGAGGTTTTAATAAGGCTAACTAACCTCAGTGAAGAAAATAACTCAATTCCAGCCCCCTCTAGCCTTTGATATGAGGGGAAAGAAATACCTAATTCAGGTTCACTAAAGGACTGAGACTTAATAACAGGACTATAGAATAACTTCCTCCCCTCCACACCTTACGACCTGGGAGGGTTAATTTTATGTGTCAGCTTAACTGGATCACAGTTATTTGGCTAAACATTATTTGTAAGTAAGTCTGTGGGGTGTTTCTGGATGAAATGAGCATTTGAATTGGTGGACTCAGTAAAGCAGTTTGCCCTCCCCGGTGTGGATGTGCATCATCCGATCTGCTGAGAGCTTGAACAGAACTAAAAGGCAGAGGAAAGAAGAATTTGGCCCTTCTTGCCTGACCGCTTAAGCCGGAGCATCAATCTTCTCCTACTCTTGGCACACCTGGTTCTCAGGCCTTCATACTCAGACTGGGACCTACTCCATTGACTCCCCTGGCTCTCAGGCCTTTATATTCAAACTGAATTACACAACCAGCTTTCCTGGGTGTCCAGTGTGCAGATGGCAGATTGTAAGATGCCTAAGCCTCCAAAATTATATGGGCCAATTCCATATAACCTCTCTCTCTCCCCATATATATACATATATACACAAACACACACACATGCACACAACACACAAAATCTCCTATTGGTTCTGCTTCTCTAGAGAACCCTAATACTCCACTGCATCAGTAGTGCTCCTGTACAGTAATGGGAGATTATAGCTCAAAGAAGGCAAGTCTCAGAATCTATTTAAGAAGGAACTTGCAGGGAAACCCAAAGACAAGAGAGGAGGAGAAAACAAAAACACTAGAGGAAATTGTAGCCTTTGACACCACCGCTACAGCAAACACAGTCCAACTCTTAGCCAGACAAACACAAAACGTCTCACTAAAGGTCTGTCTACTTTGGTTCTTGTTACCCAATACATCATGTCTTACTTTCAACAAAAAAGTTACAAGGCATGCTGAAAGACACAAACACAATTTGAAAAGACAAAGCAAGCCTCAGAACCAAACTCAGTTATGGCAGAAATTCTAGAATTATCAGACAAGAAATTTAAAGTAACTATGAATAATATGCTAAGGGTTCTTACAGAAAAACGTGGATAACATACTAGTACAGATGGGTAATGTAAACAGAAAGAAGCTGTAAGGAAGAATCAAAAGGAAATGCTAGAAAATAAAAATACCGTAACTGAAATGAAGAATGCTTTTGATGGGGCCCATCAGTAGACTGGAAATGACCAAGACAAAAATCAGTGAGTTTGAAAAACATGTAAATAGAAACTTCCAAAACTGAAATGCAAAGAGAAAAAATGAATGGGGAAAAAAAGAACAGAATATCCAAGAACTGAGGGACAATTACAAAAGGAGTTGATTATTTTCTTATATTCCATATGTGTAATGGGAATAACAGAAGAAAAGAGAAAATTACAGAAGAAATATTCGAAGTAAAAACAGTCGAGAATTTTCCAAAATTCACAACAAACACAAAAATCACAGATGGAGGAAGCTAATTGATCATCTAATAGAATAAATACAAAGTAAGCATATAATATTCAAACTTCTGGAAATCAAAGACAAAGAGAACAACCTGAAAGGAGGCAGAAGAATAAAAACACTATGTACAAAGGAACAAGGATAAGAATTACATGGGACTTCTCTTCATAAACCACCTGCTTTAAGCAAGAAGAGCGTAAAATGAAATATTTAAAGTGTGGGGAAAAAATGTAAAAGCCCACCATCCTGGGATTCTGTGTACAGTGAAATTATCTTTCAAAAGTGAAGTAGAGGGCTTCCCTGGTGGCGCAGTGGTTGAGAGTCCGCCTGCCGATGCAGGGGACACGGGTTCGTGCCCCGGTCCGGGAGGATCCCACGTGCCGCAGAGCGGCTGGGCCCGTGAGCCATGGCCACTGAGCCTGCGCGTCCGGAGCCTGTGCTCCACAACAGGAAAGGCCACAACAGTGAGAGGCCCGCGTACCATAAAAAAAAAAAAAAAAAGTGAAGTAGAAACAATGTCTTTCTCAAACAAAAACGGAGGGAACATGTCACTCAATTTTTTTCCAAATTGAATTTGTCATTCAATTTGTTTTCATGACTTGCCAGATATGTTAAAAAATAGTTCTTCAAAGAAAAGGAAAATGGCATAGGTTGGAAAATGTCCACATAAAGAAGGGAAAAGTGTTAGACAAGGAATAATAAAGGTAAAATAATTCTTTTTCTTATTCTTAATTGCTCTAAGAGATACAGGTTAAAAATTATAATAGCTACAATGCATTGTTTATTATTAATCTCATGAATACACGGAATGCATGATAGTGGGATAAGGAGAGGAAATAGTCTGTTACAAGGTACTTGCACTACCTGTGGAGTAGTAGAGCGCTACTTGAAAGAAGACTTGAACTAACTGAGAAGTAAATTGCAAACTCCAGGGCAATCACTAAAAAGTATATATAAAAAGAAAAAAACTATATAATTGTTATGCTAAGAAAGGAGAAACAACAGAATCATACAAAGTGGTTAATTAAAACAAGAACAGGCATAAAAAGAGAGAAAAGAAGGAAAAAGGGAAGGAAGGAAGGAAAGAACAAAGGCAATGAATAGAAAGCAGTTAAATGTATGGTAGATATTAATCCAAGTATGTCAATAATCACTTTAAATGAGAATGATCTAAATATACAATTAAGCTACAGAAACTGTCAGAATGGATAAAAAACAAAACATAACCATACACTGTCTTCAAGAAATCTACTTCAAATATAAAGACCCAGAGGTTAAAAGTTATGTGATGGAAAATGATATACCATACTAACACAAATCAAAAGAAAGCTGGAGTAGCTATATTATTTTTAGATAAATCAGACTTCAGAGCAAGGAAAATTATCAGGGATAAAGAGGGGTATGCATCATGATAAAAGGATCAATACTCCAAGAAGATATAACAATATATAACAATTCTTAATGTATCAATATATGTGCCTAATAACAAAGTATCAAAATACATGAGGTAAAAACTGATAGTACTACAAAGAGAAATAGATGAATCTACTATTATAATTGAAGATTCAATACCCCTTTATTGGTAATTGATGGATCCAGCAGGCAGAAATTCAAGAAGTATACAGTTGAACTGTACCAGCAGTCAACTGGATCTAATTGACATTTATTGAATAATTCATTCAACAACAGAATACACATTTTTCTAAAAGTCACATGGAACATTCACTAAGATAGACCACATTCCTGCACAAAACACACTTTAACAAATTCAAAAGAAGAGAAATCATATAAAATATGTACTTATAGTGGAATTAAAACTAGAAGCTAATAGAAAGTCAGCTGAGAATTCCAAAAATGTGGAGATTAAGCAATACACTTCTAAATAGCACATGGCTCAAAGAAGAAGTCTCAAGAAAAATTAAAAACTATTTTGGTCTAAATGAAAATGAAACTACAACCTATCTAAATTTCTAGGATGCAGTGAAAGCAGTGCTTAGAGAGAAATTTATAGAATTTAATGCATACAGTCAATAAGAGAGATCTAAAATCAGTAATTTAAGCTTCCACCGGAGGAGACTAGAAAAAGAAGGGCAAATTAAATTCAAAGTAAGCAGAAGAAAATAAATAAGATTTAGAGAAGAAAATAAAATTGAAAACAAGCAATCAATAGGGAAAAAAAATCAATGAAACCAAAAGCTAATTCTTTGAAAAAGATCAATGAAATCTGTAAGCCTCTAGCTAGCCTAACTAACAAAAAAGAGAGAAGACACAACTTTCTAATATCTGAAATTAAATAGGGTACATCACTACAGATCCCATGGACATTAAAAGGATCATAAAAAATATTATAAATAGCTCTGTGCCATTAATTTGATAACATAGATAAAATGGACCAATTGCTTGAAAGGTTCAATCTGCCGAAACTCACATGAGAAGAAACAGACTATCTGAATAGGCCTATACCTATTAGGGAAATTGAAATCAGTAGTTACTAACTTTCTAAAACAGAAAGCATCAGATGCAGCTGGGTTCACCAAATGTTTGGTAAATTCCACCAAACATTTAATAAAGAAATGATACCAATTCTATAGAAACTGATCCAGGAAATAGAAGCAGAGGGAACACTTCCCAACTCGTTCTTTGATACTTGCATCACCCTATTATCAAAACTAGACAAAATATTAGCAAATTGAATCCAATAATGTATATAAAAAATAAATCATATGATTATAATATACAGAAAAGCATTTCACAAACTCCAATACCCATTCATGACCCCCCCCCCAAAAAAAAGAAAGAAAGAAAAAGAAAAAACAAAACAGATTCTCGGTAATCTAGGAGTAGAGAAACCTACAGTTAAAAGCATACACCATGATGAGAAACTAGATCCTTTCTCCTAACATGGTGAATAAGATAAGGATTTTCCCTCTCACCACTCTTATTCAACATCATACTGGAAGTCCTATCTAGTATATTAAGAAAAATATACATATACAGATGGGGAAAGAAAAAAATGAAACTGTTCACAGGCTACATAATTGTCTATTCAAAATAACTGACAAAAAGACTCCTGGAACTAATAAGTGATAAGGCTAAAACACAAAAGTAAATTAATTTCTTATATACCATAAGAACAAGAGGAATTTGAAATTAAAAACACAATATTATTTATATTATCTAAACTACAGATATAGAAAAAGGGGGAATGAAGGGCAGAATAAATAGGTGGAGCACAGGGGAATTTTAGGGCTGTGAAACTGTACATCATACACAATACTGTAATGGTGGATACATGCCATTCTGTATTTGTCAAAATACAAAAGACCCGCCAAAGAGTACAACACACAAAAAAGAACCCTTAAATGTAAACTATGGACTTCAGTTAATAGTCATGTTTCAATGTTGGTTCATCAATTGTAAAAAAAAAAAAAAAAAAAAAAAAAGAAAAAGTACCATACCAACGATAGGGTAAACTGTGAGTGGAGAGAAGGGAGTATATGAGAACTCCTTATGTTTTCTGTTCAATTTCTCCATAAACATGAAACTGAGGAATAAAGTATGTTCATGAGAAAAACAATGGTGTTTCAAAAACATAAAAAGGGAAATCAATCCTATGAGATGAGTACTGTTATTATATATTCCAGAAGTGAAAACTGGGACTTAGGAACGTTACGTAACCTTTTCAAGCCCAAATATCTAGTTAATTGTGGAAACAGGATTAAAACATGTTGCCAAGACTGAAACCCAGGCATTATCACAAATATATAGAGATATATAAATACAACATACACACACACCATTGACCTTTGAACAACAGGAGTTTGAACTGTACAGGTCGACTTATACTGGGAATTGTTTTCGATAAATACTACAGTACCCGAAGGTGGCTGAATCTGCAGATGTGGAACCACCAATAAGGAGGGCTGACTATTGGACTTGAGTATCCATGGATCTTGGTATCCAAGGTGGGTCCTGGAACCAATCCCCTGCAGATACCAAAGGACAACTGTATGTGTGTGTGTATACACACACACACACACACACACACATATATATATAAATGTATGTATGCACACATGTAGGATAACTATCTCTATTCTTTAGATGAGAAGCTAAGTAAAAAGAGAGAAAAGATATGTACACTGTAAACCTATAGATTGGGGGATTGCCATAAGCAAGTACTGAGCTGAAATTGTAGGAAACCGGGAAGATGGCTTCTAGAGGCTTTTATTCCCTCGTTATCAAGTAGTAATCTACAATAGTTCAGCTCTGTGCCTAAGGACATTACACTGTAAAGTTAGCATCTTTATCAGTGCTCCCCTTCTTTAGAATATGCTTCCAAAGGTTTGGCCTTTGTTTTATCTCCCTAACATGAATAAGGGAGACCAGAGATCTGATAGAAGAAAAATAAGTCTTATTCCTTTTCCATGATCTTGTAGCCCTTGGCTCTCCACACCCTCTGTCTTTGACCTTTATTTTGGGTCCTTGGGAATCTTCTACTTACGACCTCCATATCTTCAGACAGTACTTATGAATTCCAGTATTTCAGAATGCATAGCCCTGATCCTTGCCACATTTGCAGTCTAGTTGTGGTGATATCATCCAAACGTACAACAGAACAGTTCTGTTTCATTCACTGTCACTCATGTAGCACATATTTACTGAAAACCTACTTAGACTATTCCTTCAACAAATATTTGGGCTTCCCTGGTGGCGCAGTGGTTAAGAATCCACCTGCCAATGCAGGGGACATGGGTTCAAGCCCTGGCCCGGGAAGATCCCACATGCCGTGGAGCAGCTAAGCCCGTGCACCACAACTACTGAGCCTGCGCTCTAGAGCCCGCAAGCCACAACTACTGAGACCGCGTGCTGCAACTACTGAAGCCCACGCACCTGGAGCCCATGCTCCAAAACAAGAGAAGTCACTGCAATGAGAAGCCCGCGCACCGCAACTAGAGAAAACCCACACACAGCAACGAAGACCCAACATAGCCAAAAATAATAAATTAATTTATTTTTTTGAAAAAAAGGATTGTTCAAAATACTATTTAAAACAAAACAAAACAAATATTCATTGGTTATGTAGTAAATGTGGGGCATAATTCTTATGCAAATCCTTGCTCTGCTGGAAACTTGGGATATAAGCTGAGACATATCCTACCCTTAAGGTATTTAGAGAAAATTGGGAAAAAGACAAGTTTCAGGCAATATAGGAGCAAGTATATGATTCTGAAGCACAAACTATAAAAGAATTAAGGGATCAACAAATAAGATAAGGCAGAGTCAGTCAAGGCAAGCTTCTCAAAAGAAAGACCTGATTTTAAAGAACATCTTTGGAAGAGAGAAAAGGAGTCAGGGATAGCCCAACTGCTCTCATGCTCACTATAACTAATGATTCTTGGAAATGTAAAGTAATTTGCACAAGCCATATGAAGCAAAGAGAATGGCGGAACAGCATTGCATTGCAAGCCTATTTACAAAACAAAACATGCTACCTTTATTAAAATAATAATTTTCTGTTGTAAGTAATAAAATGAATGGTAAGCCTTCCCAGAGAGATAAGAAAAGCTCACTTATAGAATCTCATAGTAATTAAGGGCACATACAGGACATGAAACACACAGGACTTTTCTATACAGCTGCAATCTCACTAAAGCCTTGGTGGGTCACAGTTCCCTCCTCATTAATACTGACTGGCTTCTGATGTACATTCATGCCTGATATACTGCCTGCCCTGGTTCAGAGCCTTATCTACCAGGAAACAGCTTTGTAGCCACTGGCCTAAGAAACTGCATGATTCCTTCTCTGCAGGGGTGGTAGGTTGACTTGCAGTGGATTCTCGCAGGGGGCCGGGGGTGGGGGGGTGGGGGGGTGGGGACATGCAGCCAAAGGCTTTGGGGAGACTTGGAACTGAATGCCCCCTTTACCCCCTGCTCTAAGCTGTTGGGTAGCTCTCTCCAGCCCAGACAAGCTTTGTATTTTGTGACTAAAACTGAAAGCCCAACCGGTTTTCTTATCTTTAGCTTCTTACTGTTAAGTGTAAGTGGGCTTCTATTCTTCAATGATTTATGTCTCGGATGCCAACTGTGTACAAGCCCCTGAACTAGTTTTGTTTTGGCAGCTACAAAGATGCCTCAGATTAAAAAAAAAAAAAAAAAAAAGTTGAAAATCTTGGGTCATGCTTTCTTTTAATCAGAGAAGTTTGTCTAATTCAGACCAGATGTTTATCACTCTGCTCTGTAAAAGGAATTCAAGGTTTATCATGATCTGCTCCAATACTATCAACTAGCATTTTGTAAATAGGATCTCACACTTATGCTAAAGACGAGCCACTAATTCATACTTTCACACAAATTCACTATTTGTTTACAAACCCCACAAAGGGGAGTGAACCACAAGTACCAAGCAGGCTTATATATTCTTATATGGCAACCACTTCAAGCACTCTACAAATGTTTTCTAGAAAGTTGATTTATTACAGATTGGTTTCCTAGTTGCAGAGCACATACGTTTCAATGAATTACTGGCAGCATAAAGCAAAACATACATATCCTGATGATAAAATGACTAGAAATGGCTTGTTTCAAAGTTGGTTGAAGGCATAAAATGGATTCCTGTCGTAACAAATTAAAAATGCTGACTGGGAAAAAATTAATTACTCCCAGGGGAGGTGGGAGGGGACAGTCAAGTAAACCTTTTCAGAAGGAAACATCTATTTACATTAAAAAAAAGAGTGGGGGATGGGATAAATTTTTCATTTATGCTACAAATTTTCAAGATGTAATACAGCATAGGAATAAAAGATACCAATTCCAGCTTCAGACTGGATGGAGTAAACTATTTTCCCATTAGCTGTATTACCAGAGCCTCAGTTCCCCCAGCTATAAACTGGGAATAGTAAAAGTACAGCTGACCCTTGAACAACATGGGTTTGAACTGCGAGGGTCCACTTACATGCAGATTTCTTTCACTGAATATGAACTACAGTATTAAGTGATCTGAAGTTGGTTGAACCTGTGGTTCCACATCCACAGATACAAGGACCGACTGAAAAGTTATACATGGAGTTTCGATTGTGTGGAGGGTCAGTGCCCCAACCCCTGCTGCTGTTCAAGGGTCACCTGTCATAGTAGTTACCTCAGAGGGTTTTAAACAGATGCCCTTAGCCTGGCACAGAGTTAGGCTTAGTAAGTTGAAGGTATTACTGTTGCTTTTCTCAACTGCTTACAAGTACCCAGTGAAAAGAAATACCAACATAGTAATAGCCTTATACAGAACTTACAATCTAAAGCGGTAAAACTTCACAAAACTAGAGACCAACTTAAAGCAATGGACAAGCACTTATTTCTTATATATAATGATAACTAAATAGATCTAGGAGATATAGGAGAAGGAAGTCCCTAAAGGGAGAGAAATGAAAATGACTGAGGCTCAGAACTAGAAGAGTCTCTGTTGAGAATGTGATCATACAGAATCTTAGAGTTAGGCAGAAGCTGAAAGTCAATGTTGTTCAAGCACCAAATCAATGCTTAAGTACCTACAACATCCTAACTAATCTCTTTCACCCTGTAGCTTTTCAAATATGTATGATTTCTGTTCATACTTAACATTTTGTACTATACTTTGCCATCTGTGATATTTGCAGTGGCTGTCAACTCAAAGTCACCTCTTCAGATATAACTTTCCTAACCACCCTAGCTAAAGTAGTCCCCCTGTCCTTGGCCATCTCTACCATATCACCTTATTTTATTTCCTTCATACTTTTAGCAGTGTTTCCCAACTGCTGTCATATCTACCCTATAGCAGAATTTCCCAGTCTCAGCACTATTGACATTTGGGGCTGAATGGTCGTTGTAAAGCTGTTCTATGCACTGTAGAATGTTTAGTAGCATCCTGGCTTTTATCCACTAGAGGCCAGTGGCAGCCCTCTGTTGCCCTCACTCAATATTATAAGCACCATAGATGTCTCCAGACATTACAAAATGCCTGCTCCGCCCTTCAGACGGAGAGCCCAGTAGGACTTGGGACAGCCTGACCAGTCACCTCCAGCCATAAGGAGTTTTGTTAACCTCAGTATGTGTGCAGGATAAACATTTTCTGTATGTGTCAATTTGTGAAAGGGTTTGGTAAGCACTGCTGATGGACATCTGAAATTATGTTTGCATATTTAATGGTTTTACATTAGTTCTTCAATTTAAAACCCACAGCAATATCACAAGAGGCAGAAACTGCTGTTACCCCGATTCATCAATGATGGGTTAAATTATTCGTCCAGTCTATTTTTAGAGATGGAGCTCCCCATCTTCTGAACACAGAAAATAGTGTCCACTAAGTTAAAAAGGAATCCAGGGCTTCCCTGGTGGCGCAGTGGTTGAGAGTCCGCCTGCCAATGCAGAGGACACGGGTTCGTGCCCCGGTCCGGGAAGATCCCACATGCCGCGGAGCAGCTGGGCCCGTGAGCCATGGCCGCTGAGCCTGCGCGTCCGGAGCCTGTGCTCCGCAACGGGAGAGGCCACAACAGTGAGAGGCCCGCGTACAGCAAAAAAAAAAAAAAAAACAAAAAAAAAAAAAAACAAAAACACACACACACAAAAGGAATCCAATACCTTCCCGCAAAGTCTTTTCCAAGGCAAATTTCTAAGTTACTTCAATTGTTTTCTTCCACTGTTTCCAGCAATATTGCCTATACTCTGCCGTGTCTTCACTATCCTATCCTTCTGGATTTTTTTTCTTTTTAATCATGTGCAAAACTATACTTTTCTCCTCTGGTACCATCTTAGTGGATCTCACCTGTTATTCCAACCTGTTTAGATATTTTGGGTCTTTGTCATGTGTAAGGCCACTGGTTCAACTCAAGTGAGAAAGCTGAAGAAAAATGAAAAACTGAATATTTTGTAGAATGTGGAATAGGTTATATAAATAAGTAAAATATGTAATTTAAAGAGGTAGAAAGCTCAGGGTGAGAATGAATTGTATAAATGCTTACAGATCAAGTTACAGACCATTTTTCAAAGAAGCTGAACCATTTTACAAGCCCACCAGCAACATCCTACAGTGGTAATTTCTCTATATCCTCACCAACATTTGTCACTGTCTTTTTTATTCTAGCCACCCTAGTGGGTATGAAGTGGTATGTAATTATGGTTTTGATTTTCATTTTCCTAATGACTATTAACATGGAACGTGTACTTACTGGTTTTTTGTGCATCTCCTTTGGGAAAACATCTATTCACTCATTTTTTTTAAAATTTGTTTGTTTATTTATGGCTGCCTTGGGTCTTCGTTGCTGCTTGTGGGCTTTCTCTAGTTGCAGTGAGGGGGGGGGCTGCTCTTTGTTGTGATGTGCGGGCTTCTCATTGCGGTGGCTTGTCTTGTTGCAGAGCACGGGCTCTAGGTGCGCAGGCTCAGTAGTTGTGGCACACAGGGCTTAGTTGCTCCGGGGCATGTGGGATCTTCCCGGACCAGGACTTGAACCCATGTCCCCTGCATTAGCAGGTGGATTCCTAACCACTGCGCCACCAGGGAAGTCCCTGTTTATTTATTTTTAGACTTTTTAAAATTCACTCAGTTGTAAGTATTCTTTATATATTCTAGATACAAGTCTTGTGATAATTAATTTTATGTGTCAACTTATCTGGCCCATAGTGCTCAGACATTTGGTCAAACATTACGGCATTCTGGATTTTTGTGTGGGGGTGATAAGATTAACATTTAAACCAGTGAACTTTGAGACAAGATTAACATTTAAATTGATGGATTTTGAGTAAAGTGGATTACCTTCTATAATGTGGGTGGGCCTCATCCAGTCAAATGAAGATCTTAATAGAACAAAGACTGACCTTCCCCAAGCAAGAAGGAATTCTGCCAGCAGATGGCCATTGGACTTGAACTGCAACATCAGCTCTTCTATGGTCTCCAGCCTGCCAGCCCATTCTGTAGATTTTGAACTGGCCAGCCTCCACAATAACACAAGCCAATTCCTTAAAATAAATCTTATATATATATATATATACACACACACATACATACATACATACACATCCTATTGGTTCTGTTTTCTCTGGAGAACTCTGACTAATACAACTCCCTTATCATATATATGATTTGCAAACATGTTCTCCCATTCCACATTTACTTCTATAATAGAATAAGATGTGCAGATATTAATATTAAACTGAGTGTGTCTTTACGTTTTAATCTCTCCACCCTGCCACAAAATACACACACACACACACCCTTCTACTTCTTTCTCCTTCAGAAGCAGCCATTTGCCCCACAGATGGGAAGACCCAAAGGAACCAGGGAGATCTAAACAGATAATTTTCCAAATTCAGAGTCCTTCAGTCCAGAGCAATTGGGAAAGAACTGTTCTTTAAATTCCCTCCAGCTTGGCTTTGAATAGCAAGAGCCAAACCTAAAGGAAGGGAAGAAAAAGTTTAGCCATAACAACAGATTTCAAAGAGAACCAATAATGTTCCTGTCTACTCCATCAATTTCTTTCCCAGAGAGTCTAGGTCTGTTTAGAATGATAAAAAGAGAGAGCTTCACAGCACTCCAGTAACTCATCAAGTACAGGACTTTTCCCTTGTATTACTCACAATTGGAGAGAATGCAAAGGAATCTGGGAAAATGTCAACATGACATGGTAACACCAAGGAACTGTTGCACGGCTAAAACAATGCACATTTAATCAGCCCTGGGGTACCTTCCAGTAACCAAAATTGCCTGTGTTACGTTAACCTCCTTTTCCAATGATGATCCCTGGACAGTAATCTGATATTTGCTTCTTACCATATTATCAAGATGAAAAAAGCTTTCTTTCCTTGCCTTTTTTCTATTTTTCTCATCATGTCCCTCTTAATATTTCAAAAAGTCTAATGAGTATTATTTGTCTAAGATATTGTCAGGGCCATAATAGTATAAATATCCCCAAATGAAAATATAAATGCCCCATCTAGGGACACAAACCAGAACAACCCATTATTTAGGCTCAAATGTGTCCAAGATCCAATCATATAAAGTTGCAGACCCAAAGGCATAGAGCTCTTAAAAAGCTGGTGAAGCAGAGGTATTTTTCATTCTAAGACAACTAAATCCAATGTTTTAATGAGAGAATTGGACATGAAACAGATTTCAATATAAGCAAAGAAGTGGTTCTCATACGCTTTATTTTCCATTTAAAAATCAGGTTTAAATATAGCACCCATGTCCCACTTCTATTCATATGAAGGAAAAATGAGCTACACCAGTGGTAAAAAGTGAATTTGTTGGCTTAATTTGGTTCTTCAATCTGACATTTTCAATTTTCCTTGAGTTATCTAAACATTTTCACCCTTATTTGTGAAAGCATAACTCCTTCCCAAATTAATTTTCAAGCTCCTATGTGACATAATAGGTAAACCTCTGCTCTGCCTCTCTATAAGAAAATGTTTTTCTTCATCATTTCTTTTAAAGATGTCACTACAGCCCTGATATGTGGATATGTATTAGACAATGAGTTTATTTACAGTGACTTTTCCCCATTGTGTTTGGGTAGGTAATCACTGAAGGGAGCTATTTCTCAGGCGGAGATTAGCTACGGGTTGTTCCATCCATCTGAACAATGTAATTCATCTATAGAAACTAATTATGTGTACATAAAGGAAGAAGGAAAGTGTGTTAGGTTGCTATAGTAAGAAAAAAGATTAGATCCTTTTTATAATTTCACAGCTCTTTTCTTTTACACATAAGTACTTCCTAGGCTTTCAGAATAGATTCCAATATTTGACTAATTCATTCAAAATAGTTTTCACTGTACTATACAGGATAGTATAGAGGTTAATGAAACCAGTTTATCAAGTCAGACCTTGCTATTCCCTACATGTGCCTAAAAATTCTCTTACAGTTTAATTTACAAACTATAAAATGGCTTCCCTAGCAAATCAACTCTGAAGCTCTTAAAATGATCTCTGGTATTTATTAAGACTTAATCTGAGTCAGATATGAGATGAGAAGAACATACTATGGTGAGAATGAAGGTGAATAATTACTGAATCAATTATTCAATAATTAATCAATTATTCTCAGCCCTGTACTTCAATTTGTCTTGCAAAACACAACCTAAAAAAATGCTGGGATTGTTGCTCTTTATGTGAATAGACCTTTGGCCAATAACCTCTTTATACCTATGTGTAAACGCAACTTCTCAAACTAACTAGAGAAAACTTTCCTATGTTCCTGAAAAAGGCATGAGAGATTTAATATACAAAGGAAATATTTGTACTATGTGATATAAAGGAAACGGAGAAAAGGGCACTGAATTGCTACACTAAGAATAAGGATATGTGTTTCTGTTTTATGATCTCATAAACAAGAACACATAAATGGGTACATCTACACTAGAAATTATGGAAGGGGGTAAGTGGGAGTGGGATGGGCAATGGCAGAAATGACTTATATACTGGTTTCTCTTTTCAGCTTTAAAATAGGATGCTGCAAGCATCATTTATTTGTCCTCCAGTCACATGTACCCTCCTAAATCACTTTACCAATAACATTATGTTCATTCCTCTTTCTGTCTGCTTAAATTTTTTTCTCTCTCTCAGCCCTTGACTACCTTGTCCCTATTCTTTCATTTTTTTCTCCCTTATGCTGGGAGTATTGCTTCATAATGAATACAAGGAATGAAATAGTCCATAAGAAAGTAAATCAACATACAAACATCTAACCTCACCTGGGCTATTTTATCTAAATAATTGGTCTGTGCCTCTATAATCCATTCTTCTCACAGAGAAATATCATTAAAATATAACCCAGATCATGTCATTTTTATGGCTTAGAACCCTCAAAATCTTCCCACTGCACTGAGAACAAAAACCTTATCACAACTCCTTACCACAACCGGCAAAGCCGTCTGCCATCTGGCCTCGCCTATTTTCTCTAGCCTCATCTCACCCTACTATAAACCTTTTTTCTGTTCCTTAAGGACAGAAGACTCATTCCTAGTTTAGGACCTTATGCCTTCTCTTCCCTCTGTCCTGTACACATGGCATCCCATATCTGCATTTCGATCTCAGCTTAAATACCACCTTCCCCAGAGAGGTCTTGCCTTAGTAAACCAATACAGTGTGGCCATCTCACTTGATGCCATTTTGCTGCTATTTTCCGTAATTCTCATCTGTACTTTCCAATGGAACATATGATTTGGAAGGACAAGGCCCTGAATCCCCAGAGTCTGGAATAATTACTGGCAAGTGGCAGATGCTCCATAAATATTTGTTAAACAAACAAGGCTGTAAAGTTCTTTGTTAAATGCAATGATTATACTGTCTTCTTTTCAAAATAATCTGGGATTCTTTCATTTTCTTGTAGATGTTGTAGGGAAAAAAGCTCATTTATTATGCAAGCAAATTTCCCTTTAATGTTATGTGACACTGGTATTGCTTTTGTTCTTCCAAATTTGCTTCACTCTATCTCATACATAATTTAATCTAATTTCTCATTGTGCTTGTTTATTCAACTTGAGTTGAACACTTTCATGCACTGGTTAGTGTATTCATATGTCTACCTCATATTTTGTCTGTTTACTTCATTTGTGTATGTCTTCAAAACAAATGTGTGGGCACTTAATCATGTGTTTCTATTTTCATGCAGCTTTGCTATAGACTGTACTGTGGCTCGTACAACACAAATGAAGGCATCTTCTGATTAGAAAATCTGACATAAAATACTAAAATATTTCTTTGGTCAGAGTTATTTATAGAGCTATGGCTATTGTTTTGCAAAACATAGCAAATGCTTCCACAGCTGTGGAAAAGAAAGAAAATGATTAAAGGATTTCATGGGATTTGATTTGAGTTTGGACGGGCTTGATTGGGGCCAGTAAATTTGTACTTTAGTTCATTTTGTGAAAAGAAAAAGAAAAAGGTCATCAGAGAGTTCTTCAGTATACTCAACAAGGAAAGCAAAAAACAAAAGAACTCGGAAAAGCAGTTTTACATTTAAAGAGGTTGCAAGTACAGTGGTTGACACATTCAGAGAGAAATGCAGCCAGTATTTTTGCTCATGAATCTTTTATACTTGAACATAGGCATCAAATGTGACTTCTGCTTTACTATGTGTTCCCATATAAGATGAGGGGGACCAATAAATCCTAGGAAAGCTCACTGTGATAAGACTCAAACTAAGAATTTGTGGATATAAACCTTTGAAGTTCTATGGATCATATAATTACTGGTATATAGTTAGTACCTAGAGACAAAAACGTTTTCAGTATCTTTCCAGTTTCTCTCTGTTATAGCACAACCCCCAAAATTCTTCAGCCTCCTGAGACTAAAATCCATTGATCCCACAGTCACTCACTGGCCCTTGCTCCCCTTCTTGCACAATCGAAATTCCAGGTTCAGTCGCTACAATCCTTCCTTCACATGCATCCGCAACTCCCTATTCCCTCTTTCAACCACTCATCTTTTCCTGGCAAAATACCAATCCCGGTTAAATCCCATTCTCTGTCTACTTGGAACTTGAATCCAGGCAAACAAATGGGGCTGAAAAAACATAGAAATGGGCTGGTAACCAAGACAGACTTAACGGTTCCGTCACTTGGACTAAACTTTAGACAGCCTTCTTCCTGACACTAGGCTCCTGATCTCCCTTTTCTTGGAGCATTTACTTTAGAAAGTTTTCAACTGTTTGAGATGCAAATCTTCTTCCAGGCTGTTGGCACCGGTTGTTTTACAGGTCAGGAATGTCTTTCTCAAGGACCTAGGAGCCATTCCTTAGAAAAGTAATCAAGAAGAAGATAGCGCCTCTATCTCCCAGTCTCTATGGGTGGCTAGGAGCCTAACTTCCAGAAGGGGCAATCAGCAAGCACAGATGAACGAGTCACATTGACCAACCTCCTCCCTACTGGAGAACCACTGTTAGAAAAGGTAGATAGCGAGATATAAGCAAAGAAAGGGGGGCGTGGGCCACGTGGCAGGAAACCATACATCTTGTGAACAACAGGGGTCCTGGAGACAAAGGAAGGTGGGAAAAGGCAGGAATCTCCGGCATTCCGAATGTAACTTTTTGTCCATTATGCCCTCATTACAATAAAATTAACCTTGTAGATAAGAATTTCCCATCATGCACTGACACCATGCCATTTCCAATCAAGACTAAATAAGGACAAAAATCCCTCCTCCCCTCGGGAAGGTGAAGCTGGGATGAAAATCAGTGAATACGAGCCCAAACCCCTCCCTCCTCAGTGAATCTTCTGCCCAATCATTTTCACACCCCATATAACCAGCTTGCCAAAGAAACTCAGGGTGGCTGTTTCCCTGAGTCTGCCAGCTCCCCCCTTGAGAGCTTACTATTGCTTAATAAATCCTCACTTTGCTTTCTTGACTTCCATCTCATCTCTGAATTCTTTCTGAGACAAGAACCTACTTTCTGGTAACACCCCTACTGGAGTACTTTTCCACCAGCTCACTCCAGCGCTTAAAAATCCTCCCACCTTTTGGCCCAGCAGAGTGGAGTTTGATCGCTCTCTCCTATCGTACATCCTGAAAGAACTCTTTTTGCCTGTTTAACTGAGATTAGGGATTGGTAACATCAAACAGGGCCTGAATGGTAACTGTCATACTGTGTCTTTCTAGTCTATTCCCTTTTCCATTTTTCTCATACCTTCTCCTCTGTCTTCAAACCTCTCAGACCTCTACCCCATCCTCATCCTCAGTTGATGACCTTGCTTTCTAGATTACAGAGAAAATAGAAGATATCAGAACAGGTTTGGCAGAGTGCCAACCACTCCATCAGTCCCCACCCCCATCTGCATATGTGCCCAGATACTCTGCCTTCTCTGTCTCTATAGGCACTAGGGACCCTATCCCCTTGTGTTCACTCAAGACACTGCTTGTATAAACCTCCTCTCTTTTTCCTGCTTCAATATTTCTTATGCTTTATAGGTTCTGTGAAAAGTAAGTAACAGTGACACTTTCACATTCAGGCATACAATTACGTGTGTAAAATATGCTCATATGCTAATAAAGTATGTACCCAACTGCTAATTCCTGTTATAAATTTGCTAATCTGAAGCTTCAGAGTAGCAATTATTACAATCTTGCTTTACACCAACTGAAATAAGAGATAAATACGCAGTCTCCCATTCTTGGAAGTCAAAGTAACAATATGTTTGCCAGAGCAAAAAGTTTTTCTCCCTCTATAGTTACGATGATTTGCATATTTCTAACTGTGTATAAATGTCAGATATACTGAGCTGCTTTTTATTTGAAGCCAAATATATAGCTCATGTCAGTGCTCAAAAAAATTTAAAAGGGCTCTCTGCAGTTTGTGACTTATTGCACAGCTGTGATGGGCTGAGTCCCATCTCAAAAAGGTCAAGGGCTAAAAACAATTACCTCTTCAAGGACGTCAGCAAGCTTACTGAGTATCTCTTCAGGAAGGTTCTGGAATGTTGGCACACTGAAAAACAAGACAGAGATGATGTTGAAGGCATGCACAGCAACTCATTTTTATAAATAAAACAGCAACGCATCTGAAAGAAAATACAAAAGGATTTCATGACAAAGAAACTGCCAGTGAAGATCAAAGTAATAATTTAAGCATAATTTGATGACTAACAGGGAAAAGGCATGATGTACTAGAAAGAATCGGAGATTGGACAGAACCAAGTTCAAATCCCATTTATATTTCTTTGTGTGACCTTGGATGCCTCAGCTATAATTGAGAGAAACCACTCTCTCCCTTATCAGCCTGCTCTCACCAAATTCCTTCCAATTCTGTCACCTTCTCTAGGTCCCCCTACACACACACACACACACACACTTTTCTACAGGCCAACTGCTACCCATTTTTCAGGACTCAGCTGGATTGATGATACATTCAGGCCTGCAAGCATTCATTCAACAACACTGGAAACTTCCTACTCCCCCCAGCCTCTCGCAGCTAGATCAGGTCCTCCTATTTATAATCTCTTTTACCCCTTCCTGCAACTATAATTAGATAATTAATCAGATATTTGTTACTGGGCATCTTCACTGCTAAAATCAAACTCCACAAAAATAAGAACGGTACTATATCTGTCTTGCTCAGCCCCTGTATTTTCAGTGATTTACTAATAACAACTCAAGAGCATGTGTTGAATAAAGTTATGAAAGCACAGACATACAAATGCTTCCTAGGACAGTTACAGGGATCAGATCATACAGAATGGAGAAAAGAGTCAGACTCATAGTAGACACTGAAATAATGTCTTCTCATCCTCTTATTAGGGAATCTCACTGACCAGCATATGGAAATTCTAAATGATGTTGAATACACAAACCAAAGGAACTTATTTTATATGGATAATGCTGATTTTAAAAGGAAAAAAAAACTCATCAACATAAAATTTTTGAAAATCTACTCCACTGGAAAATCTAACTGGGATGTGGAACTAAATTCTTATTTAATCTTATCTCAATGCTTGAATAGAGAAAAGACTATAAATGAGTGAAAATATGTTTGTATGTATGATATCTGACTTACAGATCAATTGTTCAGTAAACTTGATCTTTAGATAAATTGCCATGGAGCAAAGTTATTTAAATGAGTTAGTTGAGTTGGATGAGACTTGTTTCAGGTTTGTTGCTATAGAAAAACAGTTCTGGCTTGATTAGGATAATGTAATGAAAGAAGCCATAACATACTGTTTGGATATAAGCATGAAAGTTTTACTGTTAATTTGTCACTCTGATTCCCATTACTTAGTGTAAAGCCTATTGATAAAATCCTAAGCTTTTATGTAGAAGTATAATATTTCACCCAGGACCATGTTTCACCAGATTTATTGCTGTGATCTGAGCCACGTGGGTTTTAACTTCCAGAAGGCAGTCTATTTCAGCAGCTGGATGGAACACATCACAGAAGGAGACAGGAAGATAGAGGAAGCTGTTTCCATGAGCTATGCAGGTAGAAAAATTTAGCCCTTTCTTGTTCTTTTAATGAGCTATATTTCAGTTTCTTCTGAGATACAAGAATAATTAGAATGTTTCTATCCCAGGGGGTATTTATGGAAAACACAAACTACAACTGAGTTTTTCTCATTTTATTATAACTGGTTGCCTTCTTTAGACAGCCCCATTACTTCTATGCTAAGTCTATGTCAAGCCACTCTACAAAACTTTCATTTTCATGAGCATTCTTATTCATGAGAAAAAAAAAATTAGTATTTGCTTGACCACATAACTCACTAAAGAAAACAAAGACATTAAGTTTTAGGGGGTGCATTTTAATTAATTATCTTTTACAATTTAGTTATTTTTTATTTTTTCAGCTTTACTGAGGTATAACTGACAAAATTATAAGATATTTAAAGTGTACATTGTGAAAAGATTCCTCCCATCCAGTTAACCTAGTTAATTAACACATCCATCACCTCACATATTTATTTTTCTGTGTATGTTTGAGATCTTTAAGTTCTACTCTTTGCAAATTTCAACTATATAATACAGTGTTATCAACTATAGGTTATAATAGTTTGTAACCCATTTCCCCTGTTCTCCAGTCCCTGACAACCACTGTTCTATTCTGTTTCTATGAGTTTAACTTTTTATTTAGATTCCACATGTGATACCATGCAATATCTGTCTTCCTCTGTCTGGCTTATTTCACTTAGCATAATGCCCTCAAGTTCCACCCATGTTGTGCAAAATGCAAATGGGATTTCCTTCTAATATATTATTGCATGTTATACAATAATATTCCATTGTATATATATCATGATCTTTTACAATTTAAAATGCCTCAAAACATTCAGCAGCATTTATTGCCAATAAAAATTAGGAAGATTTTAGAGAAGAAACACTCTAAAGAATTCTTCGTAACAATTTAAGCACTTTCAGATTTAACAAAATGGAAATCAATTAACAGAAAATAAGTGTCTTCACTTCTATAAATTATACTGGAAACACTTTTGTAGCCATCTTTAAAATCTTAAGATCTTTATTTCTCTAAACACTAGATAATTCTCAGAAATTAATTACATGACAGAACTTATCAGTCCACTGATAGCTTGAACACCAAGAATAAAACAATTGAGGATATTCATAAGTTTAAAATTCTACCCATTAAATTTGTTTGAATTTTTCCCAATACATCAAAAGATATTAATTTAAACTTCACTAGTGTGTACATGTGATAACTCAAGATGAAGTTGTCTATGATTTAGAAAACTTAAGGCAAGATAATTATAAGGATGAACTTCCATAAAATGTTTAAACAGTAAAGAGTATTTTCACTTATTGGGGAGGGGCAGGGGGAAGAACTCATAACAATCTACATGCTAATTACAAGTAATTCTTATGGATCTATTAAAACATTTTTGTTCCCTTAGGACTTGCAGTAGGTCTGAAGTTACAAAATGCACTTGACTGTAATATAATAGAGATGATTTAATGTGTGGAGCTTTTCCATTGGATTTTCTGGTTGAATAAAGTAAGGACTTGGAATTTGTCATGACAATAATAGAAGATGAGATTTGAATGCTTTCTATTTTCCAGGCACTGGGCTAAGACTTTTACAGATAATATATTTTATTTTTAAACAGCTTTATCAAAGAACCATTATTACTATCATCCATTTTACAGCTAAAACAACTGGGATCTTGAGAGTTTGCCTGAGGTCACAACACTCAGTACTGATAAAGAGAGGATAAAAATTTCCATCTGAATGACTATGAAGCTAATCATTTGCTGAGCTACACACTTCACAGAATTATTTAAAAATGCCTCATGTAAGTTTTAAAACCATGCCATATTCTTTTAATGATTTAGAAATTAAGCAATAATATTAACATCCTTTGATTCAGTGACTTCGTTTAACCAACTTCTTGCAATGAAAAATGTCAAATAAATGGAAAGGCTGAAAGAACAGTTCAAGAATCCCCTGTACCCCCATCACCTAGGTTAGCAACTGTTAACATTGTGCCATCTTTGCTTTATTTACCTTCGATCCATCTAATTTTTATATGCATATTGATAAATAGATTTATAGATATTTTTTCATGAAAATCTGAAACTAAGTTGTAGATATCATGAAATTTTACCCCTAATATTTAAGCACACAGATCTAATAAGAAAATATTTTTAAATAAGTAACTATAGCATTTATCATAAGAAAAATTCACTCAACTCCATAATATCATCTAATAACTATATTCCATGTCAATATTACCTATTGTTCAAAAATTTCTTTAATGTCTTTTTCTTTTCAAACCAGGATCCAGTAAAAATCCACATACTGCTTGGGGCTATTCTGCTTCTCTAGTCTCTTATTCCACAACCATCCTCCTACCTTTCCCCCCATTACACTAATTTTTTGAAGAGACAGGGACAACTGTCTTATTGGATGTCCCACATTCTGAATTTGTCTTATAATTTTATTTTTGGTAACCTACCATATGAAAATAACAGCTAACAGAAGAAAGAAAAAAAAAGGAGACTCCCCAGGACCCTTTCAAGAAGAACCCTGAAGTCAAAACAAATAGTCTCAGTTGTAATTTGCCTTTTTTACTCATATTCTTTCACATGTGTACCATACAATAGACTCCTCCAGAGGCTATATGACATCATTACTTTGATAGTTAATGGATGTATGCTTAAATGTTCCTGTGTTTTCTAGAATTTTTTAAGGTAGGAGTAGGTTTATGATAAGCGTGCTGTTTACAGAAATTAATTTAATATTATTGCAATGCTTCTACTGTGCTCTTACTAGTTAGTTCTCAGCTACCTGCTATAATCTCTGTAACCTTATCCAATAAATTGTCCTTTTGAACTTGTGAAGCTTTTCTTTTCCTTAAGTGGAAAAATTTACAAGTAAATACATTTGGATATCATGTGTTGCAATAATAATTTTGTAGTTTTTCAAAAATATATCTAACTTTAAAAAATTTATCTAAAACTTGTAATTTTAGAATTTCATAATAACTATTAAGAATCTAATAAAAGAAACTTTATTATACTGTCTTATTTTTTACAGACAGATTAACTTTGAGAGGAGAGATTAAAAGACATATTCTCAAGCCATAGCTGCCAATTTCTAAATCTAAAGACACCGAAAAATATGAAAAGGACACAACCAAAGAATTTTCTGATTCATGGATGGGATAAATCTAGTCCAAATAAATGTGGAGACACTCTAAATAAGAAAGAAAAATGTGACAAAATCTAACTTTCCTTCAGCATTATAGATGGTAATAATTTACCTTATTGTCCTATACACCAGAACAGTTTAAAAATACTATTATCCAAGTTATGATATCATTTTGCACCCAATCATTCAAAATTTAAAGGAAAGGAAATTGGATTTTTTCATGTAGACATGATGAAGTTATTATTTTTTAATGCTTTTTAAAATTTTATTTATTTTTTTATACAGCACATTATTAGTTATCTATTTTATACATATTAGTGTATATATGTCAACCCCAATCTCCCAATTCATCCCACCACTAAAAGCCCCCTGCCGCCACTTTCCACCCTTGGTGTCCGTACTACCGTCCTCTACATCTGTGTCTCTATTTCTGCCTTGCAAACCAGTTCATCTGTACCATTACTCTAGATTCCACATATATGCATTTATATATGATATTTGTTTTTCTCTTTCTGAACTACTTCACTGTGTAGGACAGTCTCTAGGTCCATCCACGTTTCTACAAATGACCCAATTTCGTTCCTTTTTATGGCTGAGTAATATTCCATTGTATATATGTACCACATCTTCTTTATCCATTCATCTGTTGATGGGCATTTAGGTTGCTTCCATGACCTGGCTATTGTAAATAGTGCTGCAATGAACATTGGGGTGCATGACTCTTTTTGAATTATTGTTTGCTCTGGGTATATGCCCAGGAGTAGGATTGCTGGGTCATAGGCTAATTCAATTTTTATTTTTTTAAGGAACCTCCATACTGTTCTCCATAGTGGCTGTATCAGTTTACATTCCCACCAACAGTGCAAGGGGGTTCCCTTTTCTCCACACCCTCTCCAGCATTTGTTGTTCGTAGATTTTCCGATGATGTCCATGCTAATTGGTGTGAGATGATACTCATTGTAGTTTTGATTTGCATTTCTCTAATAATTAGTGATGCTGAGCAGCTTTTCATGTGCCTCTTGGCCATCTGTACGTCTTCTTTGGAGAAATGTCTACTGAGGTCTTCTGCCCATTTTTTGATTGGGTTGTTTGTTTTTTTAATATTGAGCTGCATGAGCTGTTTATATATTTTGGAGATTAATCCTTCATCCATTGATTCGTTTGGAAATGTTTTCTCCCATTCTGAGGGCTGTCTTTTCACCTTGTTTGTAGTTTCCTTTGCTGTGCCAAAGCTTTTAAGTTTCATTAGGTCCCATTTGTTTATTTTGTTTTTATTTCCATTACTCTAGGAGGTGGATCAAGAAAGATCTTCCTGCGATTTATGTCAAAAAGTGTTCTGCCTATGTTTTCCTCTAAGAGTTTTATTGTGTCCAGTCTTATATTTAGCTGTCTAATCCATTTTGAGTTTATTTTTGTGTGTGGTATTAGGGAATGTTCTAATTTCATTCTTTTACATGTAGCTGTCCAGTTTTCCCAGCACCACTTATTGAAGAGACTGTCTTTTCTCCACTGTATATCCTTGCCTCCTTTGTAATAGATTAGTTGACCATAGGTGCATGGGTTTATCTCTGGCTCTCTATCCTGTTCTT
The DNA here is from genome assembly GCF_949987515.2 of Delphinus delphis. Lineage (NCBI taxonomy): Eukaryota > Metazoa > Chordata > Mammalia > Artiodactyla > Delphinidae > Delphinus > Delphinus delphis. Next base: position 39,827,252 of record NC_082698.1, on the reverse strand, counting down.
TTGATCTATACTTCTGTTTTTGTGCCAGTACCATATTGTCTTGATAATTATAGCTTTGTAGTATAGTCTGAGGTCAGGGAGTCTGATTCCTCCAGCTCCGTTTTTTTCCCTCAAGACTGCTTTGGCTATTCAGGGTCTTTTGTGTTTCCATACAAATTTTAAGGTTCTTTATTCTAGTTCTGTAAAAAATGCCACTGGTAATTTGATAGGGATTGCATTGAATCTGTAGATTGCTTTGGGCAGTATACTCATTTTCACAATACTGATTCTTCCAATCCAAGAACATGGTATATCTCTCCATCTGTTTGTGTCATCTTTGATTCCTTTCATCAGTGACTTACAGTTTTCAGAGTATAGGCCTTTCACCTTCTTAGGTAGGTTTATTCCTAGATATTTTATACTTTTTGTTGCAATGGTGAATGGGATTGTTCCCTTAATTTCTCTTTCTGATCTTTCATAGTTAGTGTGTAGGAATGCAAGAGATTTCTGTGTTTCTGGTGGCATCTTTAGGATTCTCTATGTATAGTATCATGTCACCTGCAAACACTGACAATTTTACTTCTTTTTCAATTTGTATTCCTTTTATTTCTTTTTCTTCTCTGATTGCCATGGCTAGGACTTCCAAAACTACGTTGAATAACAGTGGCAAGAATGGACATCCTTGTCTTGTTCCTGATCTTAGAGGAAATGCTTTCTGTTTTTCACCATTGAGAATGATGTTTGCTGTGGGTTTGTCATATATGGCCTTTATTATGTTGAGAAAGGTTCCCACTATGCCCACTTTCTGGACAGTTTTTATCATAAATGGGCATTGAATTTTGTCAAAAGCTTTTTCTGCATCTATTGAGATGATCATATGGTTTTTCTTCTTCAATTTGTTAATATGGTATATCACATTGATTTGCATATATTGAAGAATCCTTGCATCCCTGGGATAAATCCCACTTGATCATGGTGTATGATCCTTTTAAGGTGTTGTTTGATTCTGTTTGCTGGTATTTTGTTGAGGATTTGTGCATCTATATTCATCAGTGATATTGGCCTGTAACTTTCTTGTTTTGTACTATCTTTGTCTGATTTTGGTATCAGGGTGATGGTGGCTCATAGAATGAGTTTGGGAGTATTCCTTCCTCTGCAATATTTTGGAAGAGTTTGAGAAGGATGGGTGTTAGCTCTTCTCTAAATGTTTGATAGATTTCACCTGTGAAGCCATCTGTCCTGGATTTTTGTTTGTTGGAAGAATTTTAATCACAGTGTCAATTTTGTTACTTGTGATTTGTCTGTTCATATTTTCTGTTTCTTCCTGGTTCAGTCTTGGAAATTTATACCTTTCTAAGAATTAATCCATTTCTTCCAAGTTGTCCATTTTATTGGCTTGTAGTAGTCTCTTAGGATGCTTCGCATTTCTGCAGTGTCTGTTGTAACTTCTCCTTTTTCATTTCTAATTTTAGTGATTTGAGTCCTCTCCCTCTTTTTCTGATGAGTCTGGCTAAAGATTTAAAAATTTTGTTTATCTTCTCAAAGAACCAGCTCTTAGCTTTATTCGTCTTTGCTATTGTTTCTTTGTTTCTATTGCATTTATTTCTGCTCTGATCTTATGATTTCTTTCCTTCTACTAACTTTGGGTTTTGTTTGTTCTTCTTTCTTTAGTTCCTTTATGTGTAAGGTTAGATTGTTTGAGATTGTTCTTGTTTCTTGACGTAGGCTTGTATAGCTATAAACTTCCCTCTTAGAACTGCTTTTGCTGCATGCCATAGGTTTTGGATCGTTGTGTTTTCATTGTCATTTGTCTCCAGGTATTTTTTGATTTTCTCTTTGATTTCTTCAGTGATCTCTTGGTATTTAGTAACATATTGTTCAGCTTCCGTGTGTTTGTGTTTGTTACTTTTTTTCCCCTATAATTGATTTATAATCTCAGAGCATTGTGGCCAGAAAAGACTCTTGATATGATTGCAATTTTCTTAAATTTACCAAGGCTTCATTTGTGACCCAAGATGTGATCTATCCTGGAGAATGTTCCATGTGCCCTTGAGAAGAAAGTGTAATCTGCTCTCTTTGGATGGAATGTCCTATAAATATCAGTTAAATCTATCTGGTCTACTGTGTCATTTAAAGCTTGTGTTTCCTTATTAATTTTCAGTCTGGATCATCTGTCCATTGATGTAAGTGAGGTGTTAAAGTCCCTCATTATTATTGTGTTACTGCCGATTTCCTCTTTTATAGCTGTTAGCAGTTGCCTTATGTATTGAGGTGTTCCTATGTTGGGTGCATATATATTTATAACTGTTATATCTTCGTCTTGGATTGATCCCTTGATCATTATGTAGTGGCCTTCTTTGTCTCTTGTAATAGTCTTTATTTTAAAGTCTATTTTGTCTGATATGAGAATTGCTACTCCAGCTTTCTTTTGATTTCCATTTGCATGGAATATCTTTTTCCATCCCCTCACTTTCAGTCTGTATGTGTCCCGAGGTCTGAAGTGGGTCTCTTGTAGACAGCATATATATGGGTCTTGTTTTTGTATCCATTCAGCCAGCCTGTGTCTTTTGGTTGGAGCATTTAATCCATTCACGTTTAAGGCAATTATCGATATGTATGTTCCTATTACCATTTTCTTAATTGTTATAGGTTTCTTTTTGTAGGTCCTTTTCTTCTCGTGTTTCCTACTTAGAGAAGTTCCTTTAGCATTTGTTGTAGAGCTGCTTTGGTGGTGCTGAATTATCTTAGCTTTTGCTTGTCTGTAAAGCTTTTGATTTCTCCATTGAATCTGAAGAGATCCTTGCCGGGTAGAGTAATCTTGGTTGTAGGTTCTTCCCTTTCATCATTTTAAATATATCATGCCACTCCCTTCTGGCTTGTAGAGTTTCTGCTGAAATCAGCTATTATACTTATGGGAGCTCCCTTGTATGTTATTTGTTGCTTTTCCCTTGTTGTTTTCAATAATTTTTGTCTTTAATTTTTGTCAATTTGATTACTATGTGTCTCAGTGTGTTTCTCCTTGGGTTTATCCTGCCTGGGACTCTCTGCACTTCCTGGACTTGGGTGGCTCTTTCCTTTCCCATGTTAGGGAATTTTCGACTATAATCTCTTCAAATATTTTCTCGGGTTCCTTTTCTCTCTCTTCTCCTTCTGGGACCCCTATAATGTGAATGTTGTCCCAGAGGTCTCTTAGGTTGTCTTCATTTCTTTTCATTCTTTTTTCTTTACTCTGTCCACAGCAGTGAACTCCACTATTCTGTCTTCCAGGTCACTTATCTGTTCTTCTGCCTCAGTTATTCTGCTATTGATTCCTTCTAGTATAGTTTTCATTTCAGTTATTGTATTGTTCATCTATGTTTGTTTGCTCTTTAATTCTTCTAGGTGTTTGTTCTTTAATTCTTCTAGGTCTTTGTTAAACATTTCTTGCATCTTCTCGATCTTTGTCTCCATTCTTTTTCCGAGGTCCTGGATCATCTTCACTATCATTATTCTGAATTCCTCTTCTGGGAGGTTGCCTATCTCCACTTCATTTAGTTGTTTTTCTGGGGTTTTATCTTGTTCCTTCATCTGGTACAAAGACCTCTGCCTTTTCATTTTGTCTATCTTTCTGTGAATGTGGTTTTCCTTCCACAGGCTGCAGAATTGTAGTGCTTCTGCTGTCTGCCCTCTAGACATGATGAAGTTTTTAAAAGCCCAAAATTGTTTTGTACATCTTTTCAAAGTAGCAATGAAAATTAAGTGAAGCATCTGACAGAGTTACCATATTGCATTGACTAGGGAAGCCACACAATAGGTGAAAAAAAAAAGCCTTGTAGAGCTGACTTTGCTGACTGCCTGCTGGAGAAGTCAGTTAAAGAAATCATTTCACTGCCTCTTTCCAAAGATACAGTACCTTGCCAAATTAATGACTTTGCTGCAGACACAAAGATGGGTGAAAATCTTGTCCACAGAATTGTACTTCTGCCTTACAAATGGATTAATCTACAGTCATGGCGGGACTTGCTATTTGGCTTGTATTCATCCGGTAGCAGAATCAACCAATCATCAAAAAAGACAAGATTGTATATGAATGCTTGGCAACAAACACAAATGGTACTGAGCTATTTGGTATGGAATTAACTTTTCAAATCTAGGTTTATCATGGAACGACTATGTTGTACTGATGGTGTAAAAGGAACGGTGGCCTCTCTACATAAATTAAGGCAGTAACAATATATATATATATATATAGTATATACTTATACTAGTTGTCATTATATTCTTACCAAAATCTCACAGTAAAAATAAAGTAAAATTCCAGTTTTACTTTAAAATATTTTGATGAAACACTAAGTTACTAACTGTAGTAAATTTTAACCCTTGACTACACATCTTTTTGATATCATGTGTGACAAATGGCAAGCACACATAAAGCACTTCTGCTGCTTCCTGAAGTACAAGGTTTTCTCAAGGAAAATCACTCATAATTGTTGGAGTTGCAAGCTGAATTAGTCACTTTTTTCATGGAACATCATTTTTTACTTGGCAATAACCACAAACTGCGGTTATTCAGACTTGAGTATCTGGCAGATAACTTTTCGAAAAAGAACAAAGTGAGCCTGACACTTTAAGGGAAACAACAGACAGCATTTGTTGCCAATGATAATTCAAATTTTCAAATGCAAGTTAAAATTTCAGAAAACTTTTATCTGCCACTGTGGGCTTAACAGCTTTTTAATAATTGAAGACTTTCTGATGAGATCATTGGCAAATGCTGATATTAACAAATGTGATTCTTTTGATATTGTAAATTTTGTAATTTCTACACCAGTATTTTCCAGATGACTAATGCATGATGTTACAAGATCATGCAGGGGAAAGATCTATTTGAAGTACAAGATCAATCAATGGATTTTAATGTAATCAAGTAAGAAAAGTTCATTGATATGGTTTCAGATTCCACACTGCAACTAACCTGTAATAAACTACCCTTTGTTGGGTTTTGGTGTAGTGTCAAATAAGAATGTCCACAATTAACTGAAAAGGCCATTAACATACTCTTCCCCTTTTTCTGCTCCATATCTTTGTGAGGTTGATTTTTTCACATACTTCAACAAAAACAACAGAAATTCAACAGATTGAATAATATTGAAGCAGATATGAGAATCTGCTGTCTTCTTCTAAGCTAGATATTGACAGATTTGCAAAAATGTAAACTCAAGTTTCTCTTTTCACTAAGTTTTTTGGTTTGTTTTGCAAAATAGCTTAAAAATAGCTTAACATGTATTAAATATTAATGTTAAAAATAGCTTAACATGTATTTTTTTGCCACTTTTTTTTAACACTACATTGGAGGAGAATGAGGCTGAGGGCCTCAAAGGTATAGAGTTGAACCCACATTTCCCATAGAACTGTGGAACGTCTATGAATGGGCATGTGATAAGATGCCAAGAACAAAAAACAATGCAGAGGTATTTACAACGTAATACAAAGCTCAGTTACAAATATGTATCCTGGTATTCACCTCTCTTAATGGAGGAAGAAATTACAGTGAAAAAGAAAAAGTGCCATGCTGAATAAGGAGACAAATCAACAAACAATACTGTGAATGAAAGACTTTGAAGACAAGTGCTTAGGTACAACCCACAAGATAAAATCAGTTATTTGGTAGGACTGCAATGAATCTACACACATTTTTTTAATTGATTGATTTTTTTCACTACATCATACAAGAGTATATTTAGTGTTGTAAAAAACTGCCTGTCTCCACAGTGCAGTGTATATTTTGATGTTTTTTAATGACTTAGTAAATAAGTATTTTAAAATATACTCATTTTTAACTCTTAATACAGTCAACATCAATTAAAAAAACCCACATGAGATTTGGAAAGAGTAGAATTAACAGAGGTGGTGAGAAGTGGTTGAGTTCTGCTATATTTTGGGGGTAGAAGCAGCATTTCCTGGAAGACTAAATGCGGGATGAGAGAGAAAGAGGGGAGACAAGCATGACTCTTTACAGTTGGACAGAATCTATAAAAACAGTTCAAGTGTTTTTTATATTGAAAGCAAGTTTTTTTTTAACCTATGTAGTAGCAAAGGGTTTGATTTTATCAGAAGGTCTTAGTTTTTAAATATAACCAGAGAGCATCAGATGTAGCCCCATATTTATAAGATATCTCTTGAACAAACATAAGTCTGGAAATAGCTCAGCAATGTCCTCAACCTAGAGCAGAACATACAGAGTTATATTAATTATCTTTGGGTAGCATTTGGAAAACAGTTGCCTTTTTATTCTGTCATGAGAAATCAGCCTTGTACCCACAGTTTAATGCCAAAAATATTGACACGTATTGTTCATTTAAGGCTTCCTACAGTTCATGCCAATTGAATAAAAGCAGAAATATCTGGCTTACCAAAGAAATCAATTTCTATTGATGAAGAATTAAACTAAGGGTCCTTCATAATCTTACAACTATCTAATCTTTCCCCTTAGTGAGCTCAGCAAAAGATTTTCTGCCCTCAACATACTTTTATCCCTTAATTGAATCGTTTGGCACTGATCTTGGTTCATTCTGTTATGCAAGTCTTAAAACTGGTCTTCTTTTCCCACCCCCTTCCTTGTGTCCCACCCCAATATACTTTACACGTCGCTGTCAGATTCATTTTCTATCAGCAACATTTAGCCCTTATCACAATGGCTCCAACCCTTAAACAGCTGCCTATTATCTTTCACCAGATTCTAAGAATTAGAAGAATCATTTTTCTTGCGTGTGAAAATACTTTAGGTAAAACAAATCATTATGGAGACATGAGGTATAATTTTCCTATCTATGTGATAAAATATAAACTCCTTATGCAGGAAGACTTTATAGGGATTAAGCATATGAACTTTAGAATGAAAGGGAACAGGTTGAATTAGCCTCTGCTACTAATTATCAGCTGTGCTTTTGGCAAGTAAGCCAACTTCACTAGGTCTCAGCCTCCTTTGCTTTCAAAAGGGGACGATACCACCTGCCACATAGGGTTTTGGCAGAAATAAGCTAAACAGTAGACATGAAACATTAAGAAGGTGCCTGGCACATAGGAAATATTCAATAAACATGTGCAGCCACCACAATAATATGTATTTTTTTCTTGTTCTAAATGTTATTATTAATCCCCTTTAATAATTAAAACAAACTTTCTAATGCATCAGAAATGAATCTTAGTGAAGACTCAAGAGTGACAGAAATATCCATTTCTTCATTTCTTTAAAGGAAATTATATTTGATTTGGAGTATCAACCCTTATTTTTCAGTGAGATATTTAATCACATTCATTGTTTAGCTCTTCTTCAAGGTCATACCTGAACCCAGGGGTCATATCATGCCTAGAAGGTGGGGAATAAAGTCTCTAACCTCTCTGCTATTAAGGTCACAAAGAACCCTTGAAGTCCAATGTCTCTCTGGTTTTTTTGCCCACAGAGGAGGAAGGGAGCCTTTGGTCAAGCTGGGAACTCTGGTGCTTCCCCTCAGCCTCCTTAGGCACATCCATGCTGAGAAACCCACTCTTGGAAAAATATATCCAAGATCCTCCTCTTTCTCTTTTGACTCCAGAAATTCTTTGTAATCTCTTTATATGAAGTTAGAATTTAAAAATAGATAGGAAGTATCTTATCTTCTGGAAGATTCTAGGACTGAGCAAAAAATCAAATAAAAAATGTAAAGAGTGGTGGCACAGTGGTTAAGAATCTGCCTGCCAATGCAGGGGACGCGGGTTTGACCCCTGGTCCGGGAAGATCCTGCAGAGCAACTAAGCCCGTGCGCCACAACTACTGAGCCTGTGCTCTAGAGCCCGTGAGCCACAACTACTGAGCTCATGTGCCACAACAACTGAAGCCTGTGCACCTAGAGCCCGTGCTCCACAACAAGAGAAGCCACTGCAATGAGAAGCCCATGCACCGCAACGAGGAGTAGCCCCAGCTCACCACAACTAGAGAAAGCCCGCATGCAGCGACGAAGACCCACCGCAGCCAAAAAATAAATAATAAAACAAAAACTGCAAAGAGTCTATGAACCTGCCTGGAAAAGGGATAATATAGGTGGAAATATTTCAATAATTTATACTTGAATAAACTGTCCTCCAAATCCCTTTATTTGCAGGTCCCTGATTCCCTGTGCAAGGACCATCCACTACAACCACCCTTTCCCCACACACATTGGTTTTGACTGGTTTTGATTTATTAGTCTTTGAATCACCACATGTTTATGTAAACTTCTTTAAGATTCAGCTCAGGGACAACCTCTTCTGGGAAATGGTCCCTGGCAACTTTCTTTCTCTAAGTAGGTATGTTGCTCAAATAGCACCTACACTTGTACTGTAACCATGTGTTAACATATTGCCTCCTCCCAACAATGTATAAATTCTTTGAAAGCCCTACAGTTTAGTAACTAATAGCATGGATTTTAGAATCAGAGGAAGGAAAAAAAAAAAGATTCAAAAAGATTTTGAATCCCAGTGCCTCTACTTCCTAGCTATGTAACTATGGGCAAGTTCTTGAAAGCCAAAAAGTTCAGCTTCCTTAGTCAGGAAACGAAAACAAAACCTAGCTCCTGGAGCAAAGTATTAATAAGTATGAAGCACTTAGCAAAGAAGCTCTGCCATGGAGTAAACACTCAAAGGGACATATAATTTAGCTTGTAGGATACTACACAACATAGAGTGTGTCATGTAGTAGGTACTCAAAAGCATGCAAACTGAAGGGATATATGTAATAAAGCCAAACACAATAAGGCAATAGTGGTTTTGATCCAAGGTCACTATGTGGAGATGTGCAGTTTGCACCCTGTACGAGGCACCTGCATGGGGGATGGGTGAAACTCAGCCCAACTACTCTCTGCATGCCTCTCAGCCTGCCCTGGCAGGGGCTGCATCAACCCATACGGAGGGCCACTTCTTATATTTAAAAAAAAAAAATGGGCCTTTATTAAGCAAGCCTAGTCTTTGCAAGGGATCTTCTGCTTGATATTTTTCAGGAAACCACAGGAATACTTCCTTGAGGCAATTTACTCAAGAAGAATTCAGAAAAGAAAGTTATTTATTGACTAACAGAGTCTACTTTAAAAAGTATTAGAGTAGCTTTTTCAAAGAACCCACTGAAGAGCCACTTTCAAAATCAGACCTAAGGTCACTCTGGTGCTCCTGTCAAAATGACCTTGAGGTGAGGCGCTAATAACATACTTTATGAAATTACCTCTGAAACGCTTACTCTAACACTGGCTAGTTCAGAAGATCACACTGTACCTGACCTTTGCTCTGTAAATCTTACAAGAGCCTGTGCCTGAGCAAATATAAAATTGGATGGGTTTTTATAGAGTTAAGCAAATCATACATGATTGTTAAAACTAAAAAAAAAAAAAAAAAAAAAAGGAGATTACGACAAACTATGCCATTTTAAATATGTAATGCCGCACATCAGCCTAAAAGGTTCTGCCCAGATTTCCTACCCAATCCTTTGAACCTTGGGACGACTGATGCCCTGGCCCCATAGGCTAAGCCTGTCTACAGCAGTGTTTGTCCACAGGCCTCCACTGGCACCTGGGCACCTTCACTGTGCAGGGATGTCCTATGTGCTACATCTCCCATTCCTACCGGTAGTAGTCCCGTCATTGTGATAAGCAGACATCCTCCAGGACTGACACTGCCCCAAGATTAGAACCATCACTCTATAATTTCATTATTCTCCCAATTCACCAAGGGAGTTCACTAACTGTTCTGCCTGAAATCTCAAAACCCGGGTAACTGAGTACTTACTCAAGCTTCCATCTCCCCGTGGCTTCATGGATGTCTGTTGCCCAGTAACTTGAACACTGGAGGACCATCTGTTTAAAGTGATTCTGGAACCTAGCTGTCTACAAGTAGACAAATGGGACCTAGGACTCTTCATTCTTTGTTTATGGCAGTTTCCAAAGTCACATTACTCAAAGCACTGTTTATCAAATATATTAATAGGCATTCCACACCAAAAGGAGGGTTCCATGGACAAATAAGGAAATTTGGGGTTATTGAAAATTAAGATTTGTTTTCTTTACTACAGGATTTATCAGCACCTTCATCTTGAAAAAAGTTGAGAAGCTAACCACAGAGAGACAAGAAATAGTATTTTGCAAACTTATTCAATAGTATTTTGCAAACTTATTAGACAAGAAAGAGTATTTTGCAAACTTATTCAGGATTATCTATTAACTTGATGAGGAACTAGAGTTCCATGCTGCATCCTTTAGGATCATTGACTCATATTAAGATGACAGAATTCACAACAGTCCTTACATTTAACATGCAGGAAAAGTTAGCATGGCCTGTGAGTGAATTGCTCCATATTTTTAGGATGGAATTCAGCCATAATCTTCTTTGAAAAGTCTTCATTGATAACCTCTATTGTCTCCCTACTCTCCATGCCAGCGAACTGTAGACTCTGCACAGACACATAACAAAGGCAGAGTCTAGATGCCTTTTGCCTGTGCTCATGAGGTCCTTTGTGTCTACGTCTGTCGGACCTATTACGGTATTGTGATTGTCAGTTTGTTTATCTGCCTCACTCTAGATCAGCAAACTAAAACCTACTGGCTCACCATCTTTGTCTATAAATCAAATTTTCAGGGAAGAAAGTCATGCTCACTGGTTTACGTATTGTCTATGGCTGCTTTCAAGATATAACTGAAGAGTTGAATAGCTGCAATAGAGACTGTATGGCCTGCAAGCTAAAATATTGACTATTTGGCTCTTTAAGGGCAAGTTTGCCTATCCCTGTCTATTAGCATCCTGAGGTCAGGTACAGAGTCAACTCCTTCAGCTTAATACCTGACAAGTGACAGATGCTTAAAGTTTGTTGAATGAAAGCCTTTACCTTTCAAAATCAGTCCAAGAATGTCTGACCTTGAGATAACAGTTCTAATAAAATGTGAGGAATGGAATATTCAACTCAGGTCACATAGTCAAAGATCTTATTCAATATTCAAAAATATTTTTCTATGTTGACTTGGAAATATAGATTCAAAGAAGGGTAATTCAATAAATAAAAACCTTCATATAGAAGTATACAATCTAAGATAGAACAGGGCTTCCCTGGTGGCGCAGTGGTTGAGAATCTGCCTGCTAATGCAGGGGACACGAGTTCGTGCCCCAGCCCAGAAAGATCTCACATGCCGCGGAGCGGCTGGGCCCGTGGCCCATGGCTGCTGAGCCTGTGCGTCCGGAGCCTGTGCTCCGCAACGGGGGAGGCTGCAACAGTGAGAGGCCCGCGTACTGCAAGAAAAAAAAATAAAATTTAAAAAAAACTTAAAAAAAAATTAAAGATAGAACAGAGTTTGAGGGTCACTCTGTAGAACATATATTAATATTAATTCTTGATATGAATTCTTGTCCTCCAATATCATTTTGAATCCTTCAAACAAGAAGCGTCTGCATTTTCCCTTGGGAAATAATTGTGAACACAACTGTTTGATAAGTACCTTTTCCTGGAATTCAAGCAAAATTGTTTTTTGTTTTTATTTCATCCTATTACTCCTAAATCTGTTCTTTACCAAGAGATTTTCTTCTTTGATTTTACAGTAAAATTTTAGAAAGCATAAGAATGTGGAAAATAAATTTTCAGAAAACTTCAGCAATTTAGTGGAACCGTTGATAAACAGGTTTGCTATTAAGGCTCAAGAGAGTCAATGAAAGAATCAAATCCCTGACATTTAAGAGGTTTGCTTTAGTTACAGAGTTTACCTAGAATTAGATGGTAGAACTGGGATTAATGATATAACCTATGTTAAATCCCCCTTAGATAAGATTTAGCACAGAAAATGCACACAGTAACTACTTACTGTTAGTAATTATCACTCATATTTTAAGTGGCTTCATATATATCATAGTTAAGAGTGGAGTTTGCAACCAGTGGCCCCATGATTTGAAGAAATGCTCTGCCACCAGGTGCTCTGCCTTACCCAGGGTTTTGGACATCCAGGTCTAGCAATGTCTCAGTGACTAGTTTAGACACACTCAATTGTAAGTCACGCATCACACAAAGGAATCAAACACAGGAAACAGTAATATGAATTTCCCATGATCATACTACATTGTACAAAAGAGAGCAAAATGTCTGGCAATGGTGGTATGTAAGAAAAAGGGGGACTTATTAAACGACAGTGCTTTACTTTTGCAAATTAAACTCAAGTAGAGATTCTAAAACCTGCGAAACTTCTAGCCAACACACTGAGAAATGGATACCTTAATAAAAATAGTAATTGTAATAGTGATAATAATTCTACGTATCAAGCGTTTGGATGTCAAGTGCTTTTCTTAGTTACTTTAACAGTAATAACCATCACTAACATCTCTTAAGCACTTACTATGATCTAGGCATTCTGTTCACTGCTTTATAAGCATTATTGAATTTAATTCATAGAACTCACCTTCTATCAAAAAGGATTTAATACAATTTATACAGTGATATATGCTTCTTTGGTTATCATTCATATTAATTTTCAGCCAACTGTAATAACACAGCTTAGTCTTAAATTGATGCACATTTCCTCAATTTATCATATGGCTAATTGAACAAATACCATGTAGGAGATTTTTGCAGTTAGGCAAAGGACTGTATAATCTGACAAATTAATTTATCCTAGAATATGTATAAGCAATGATGGATTGGTATCTTTTCAGCTTCACATTTTGATTTCTGAGGACAAATGTCATAATCCACAGGACGGACTTTGGATAGAAAATATAGGAATTAGGATAGACTAATATGAAAGATGAGAATAGACGTTGGGTGGAGGGCCCTATGGACCTCTGTCTGGACTGGAAGATACACAACACAGCACTGAGCACATAAAGAAAAGCAATTATTGGGGGAAAAAAATCAGATCACTCTCACTTTATAATGGCAATTAAAGTGCCATTATATTTTATCATCTTTAAGCATTTAATAAATTTAGTTCAGCCTTCACATCTTTTTGTGATTACTGAAGTTTAGGTTTGTTTTTTTAACTACAATCATAAATGTGAGTGGCCCATAAGACAGTGTTAAATGTTCATTCAAGCTTAATGGTATTTTGTTTTTTTTAAGATATGGCCATATACCTTTAATATTCCCAATTTTTATATTGATTTAAGTTAATTAATTCACAATTGTTATATTGATTTAAATCCCAGCCACGTTGCTTAGTAACTATGTGACTATGAATAAGTTAAACTGAGTCTGTTTTCACGTCAATGAAATGGAGATAACAGAATTTTATGTGAACGAAGTTACTTCATTATTCAATAATTGTTATGTTCTTTCATTATCCATATTACGCACATGAGAAGACAGAACCTTTAAGACCGCTCCCAAATAACATTACCTCTCTGGGTCTAAGTGGCAAACTTGTACTCAATCCCAGAGCTGCAGCTCAAACAACCAGTACTGGGGGGCTCATTTGCCAAAATCTTAGATTGCTTAACTAGCAGACCTTAGAAAGTTAACTGTAAGCTTGACAATATCACCCTCTGTATTACATGTTTCTCCTGCTCTAGGGCGAGGCCACTATGGAGGAAGCTAGCGGCTTTCAAAAAGTGAAGTTGTTTCTATCATCAGCCTATGCAATTCCCAGTGATTTAAGATGTAAGGCTACAAGATGACAAAAATTGTGAAAGCCTGGACAGAAGGAGCAGAAATGCTTTGGGCTGACATGTCAGAATACAGCTTGCTGGAAGACAAGACGTTTTACTTTTTCTTATGTGGAATTTGTATTATCAGTACTTTAGACTAATCTAACCTTGTTGTCAGCAGTTGCCAGTAAGCTCTTTGATTGCTGATGACCCAACTAAGCAGTGCTTTGGCAAAATGCATACTATTATTGGCTAACTCTCCTCCAACTTCAGACTGTGATCTGAACCTCAAGTCCTGTCTCCAATGACTAAAGTATAATCCAAAGTGAGCATGTTGACATGACACCCCAAGCTATCTCACATAAAAATGCATTGGAAATTTATTGGCCCTAAAATATCTGCTTTAAGAAAAAATCTTAGGGAAAATAAAATGTACATGTATAAATTCTAAAAATCCTATTTGTTGGATTCCTAAATGGGTTAGATTAGAGCCAAAAGTTAATGTTTTAAAAAAGACTGTGGCTTATGATGGCAATCTTCACATATGTTCAATACTTATAAATATCTTGTCAAAGAGTAAATATTTGGTTCTGTCTCCCTTTGTGAAGAACTGTGGCTTTAAAATACGTATTAGGAAGTCTTATTCTGGGAACTAACTATGCATGTGATGATGCATAGTTAGTGATGATGTACCTTAAACAGCCTTTAAGGTACTAGCAAGGTTTTGAGAAATCAGAAGAAAAAACAAAAGATGCATTTCACACCTTCCAGTTTAGAGAGGTTATAGAGATGGATAAATAACAGATAATTTAAAATGTGATTAAGTCTTATGAAAGAAGTAATCATGTGGTTTGGGAACAAGAAAAAAAATGTACCCAAACAGATTCAAGTTAAGAGAAGATGCCGGGAAAGGAACTGTAAATATCTAGGATAAAGAAGATAATAGTTAAGCTTTAAAATACTAGAATATGAGTATTCCAGGAACTGGGAGTAGTGTATATAAAGGCACAGGGGTGTCAAACAGCACTTTAAGTGTGGGAACTACAAGTGATCTGATATGGCTGGACTATAGGATTTGACAGGAAAGAAGTAAAAGGAGACCTGAGGAGGTGAGGAAGGGTCTGGTCCTGAACGGCCATGATAGTAACTGGATTGGAGCCAGAAAAATTCAGAATGGAAAACATATCCTATAAATCTATGAAACTTGCTTGCAAAATGTTTCCAGAGAATTTATTAAAAAGCAAGTCCATTGTATTTTGCAGTAATCTCCTGCAATGTACAGAGATTACTTGTATTTATAAGAAAATACATTGTAAGGCAATTTTACCTTGTGCTGCTAAAACAATCTGCCTTTAAATAGCTGGGTAGCCAAGTCACCATCCCATTGGCTTCACTTTTCTCATTAGTAATAACAAAAATAACAACTATCTTATGAGTTGCTATGTTCCTGGCACTGTTCTTTGCTCTTCACATTTTTAAGTACTCTACATAGATTAACATCACAATTATGAAAATTAGATTATTTATTACATGTAGAGCAACTATTATTATTATGATGTCCATTTTGCACATAAGAAGAGCAAGTCATGGAGAAGAAAAGAAACTTGGCCAAGATGCATAGCTTGTCAGTAATGAAGCTGAAAGAGAGAGCTGAACAAGATACACTCCCGGAGGACTACTCCTCATAGCACTGGGACTAGTGTCAGACACACAGTAGACACTCAAATCTTAAATTAATGAACGAATCAGTATCTCTGTGGTGAATTAAAGATAGGTCCAAATTATTTGCCACTTCTCCCATGAAGAGGTGGAGGCTAATTCCCCTCCTCTTGAATCTGGGTTAACCTGATATCTTGCTTTGAACCAAAGGAATGGGTTCAAAATGCCATTTCTGGACCTAAGCCTTAAAAAGGTGTGTCGTTTCCAGCTGTGGCTTTTGAAAGCCAGCAACCAAGCTATAAAGCTCGGCCTAGACGGCTGCATGATGACAGGCAATTTGGAGAGACTGTGGAGGACATGACACCATCTTGGATGTCCTAGCTGTAGCCTGACCTCAGCTACACCACATGGAGCCCAGGATTGGTCCACTGAGTCTAGTCAACCCAGAGAATCACGAGAAACAATATTTCACTGTTGTTTTAAGCCACTACATTTTGGGGTGGTTTAGGGCATAGAAACAGTCTGTGGCAGTATATATTCTTACCTCCTCTAAAAACAAACTTTTGTCATAATTAATCTATGACTCAGTCAAACAAAACTTTCACTGCCATAGGTAGTAAATGATATTTATAAGTGCAAAAGCTACCTTCTTTTTTCAAAAACAAAAGAACACTTGAGTTTCAGGAGATTAATTTTCAAAGAAAACCTCTTTCTGTTTTACAATGGCTTTTCTTCTAAGAAGTCTCTCAAAAATTGAAGAACGCAATTCTTTCCCTCTATTTCCTCACAGTCTTACAGCATTCTATCACCTGGAAGGTCAAATGGGCTAATAACAGGAAAACTACAAAGTTGGAGATGGCCATAATCACACATGAAAACGTTTATCAACACAACCGCTTCTTTTCACAAAGTACATTCATTATCTCAACCAATTCCATTTTGACACACAGACCTGCCAGTGTGAACATAACTGCCAATTTTCTTTCGGAGAAAACACCTGTGTCCTTTAAAGCAACTCAGAAATAAGTAAAAATGTTAATCCGTCAAGTGGCTATTTGGATAACATGATAGTTTGATAGCACAGATGTAGTCCCAACAACTTATTTCCTTTCATAAGGAAAAATGTCTTTCTTAACCCATAGGTAAGTCATGACTACCTCGATACTGCAGTGAAGTCACATAAGCTTGGCATATAAAATTTGTATGAATTCACAGAAAGTATTATATGTTAAGGACACCAGCTCAAGCCTAAATTGTGTTTTAGATACCAGTACTCATACATGCACACCCATGTCTGGAAGATTGGTAGGACAGCTCTCAGAAGTCTATTGGCATGAGGGATTGATGACCCTCCTGCTGGGAGAAAATTCATCCTAAGCAAAGAAGAAGTCAGAAAAGCTCAAACCAGTATCAAAGCCTTGGTCAACAGAGGGAGACACAAATCTCTGAGTACTGCATGGTATCAGCCATTTTTGTCCTAAGGAGAGAGGACCTAGGGACATAAACTCCCTGCTCTGTGTGACTTACACCTTTCCACTAAAAATCTTATAAGCTATCAGGATGTGAGGCAGAATAGGAGGCAGCATCTCTAATAGAATTAAACACAAGGAAAGAGAGGGAAACCTGTTTCAGCAGCAAACACACAATGAGGTTTCAGATGCACGGAAATTTTGGAAGGTAAATCTCACTAAAAATGTTGGAATAGGAGAGAAGGGAAGTAGTGAACACCAGGTGGTAGCAGGAAGATGTATAAACGATACCACATGGGACATGTCTCTGAGATTTCCAGAAATAAGTAGGCAACTCGCAAGGGTAACTGGTTGGAGAGAGAGCCTCTAATGTCACTGATAATGTGGCTCCATCTGGCTAGTAGAAGTTCGGGAATCTCAGCGTATAACAATGATGGTAGATGGGGTTAGCAAGTTGAAGCTAATCAACTCCTTTGTTCATAAATTATTAATTAATTCATTTTCTGAAACACATTAGGAAGTGGGTCAACAATGATATTTTCCAAAGGCAGAAACTGTTGTGCTTTAAACGTGTGTATGATGTCTTTAATTATTACAATCCGAACACTTTTTACTCATCCTCATAGAACTTATGATTGAAAAGGTGAAGAAACTATGATGGAGAGCCAGTAAAATGTCACACAGCAGCACAGTGGTCAAAAACACAGACTGAAAACAACAACAAAAAAACCACAGACTGGCTCCAGTTAGACCTCAGTAAATGCCTGGCTCTGTCACTTAATAGCTTTGTGACCCACCTGACTTAAGGAGATGATAATATTGCTTATTTTATTACACTGCTGTGAGGATCATGGAAAATAAGGTACTTCAAGCATGCTGGGTATGCAATGAATAATAAAAACCTCAAGTCCAAAATGCTTAAAATATTCTATGTGGTACACTGTCTTCAAAGATGCTTCATAACATATATTCCCCCTCTCTTTACAGGCTTGTCACAACTCCTAAGAAGAGATGAAGTTTATTTTCTCACGAACCTGGGATATGAATTGCCTTGACCAACAGAATGGCTGTGCCGGTTCTGGGACTAGGTCATAAGAGGTCTGGCACCTTCAGTTCCCACCCTCTTGGAATCCAGCCAACCTTTAAGCTCTGGCTAAGACTGGTGAATTATGAGAGACCATGCACAGAGTTAGTTCCCAGCTATTGCAGCCACATTGAGGAAACCACAGACAGGAGTGGAACCCCAGCTGAGCTCACAGGTAAATGCAGCTAAGAGAGCCAGCTGACATGTAGAGCAGAAGAACCACCCAGCTGAGCCCAGCCAACACTCACAACCACGAGAAACAATAAATTGTTTTACACACCTAAGATTTGGGGTGGTTTGTTGTGCTGCAATAGATTAGTCAAACAATCTACAAGGTATGATCTGCTCCTGCTAGGGTCACCAATATTAACTCTTAGCCCTCTCGCCTCATTCACACTTCACCAGCCATTCTGACCTTTTGAATTCTCAGATATACCATGGGCCACACGGTCTTCACACATGCTGCCTCCTCTGCCTGGAACATGCTCCCAGCAAGCCCCTTCATCACTCATGCCCACACACTGCCTCTTTTTTCTCTAAATAACTCCTACTTACCCTTGTGGTCTCAGAGACCTACATGAGTCTTACTAGTCTTATTAGTCCCTAGACTAATTCAGCTGCTTATCATTTACTCTTATAAAAGCCTTTAATTTCTTTAGAGTTTATCATAATTATAATTATTTGTGTAATTATTTAATGTCTACCTTCCTTCTACTCTATAAGTTCACTGAAAGCACTATACTCAATGTTTTTTAATCTAGTAGACGCTTAGTATTAAATGCTTGAGTAAATGAACCAAAAGGTTGGTTACAGTTGAGCCAAAAGTAGAAGCTGTGTCTCCTGACTCATAGATTCCTGGTCTTATCTTCATAAGTTACCACTCTTATTCCCTTTTGTGCAAAATTGGTTTGAGGCTTTATTCTTTTGCATTTTAAATTCAGGATATGGGTTGATATCATTTTTAGAGAAGGAGATTTCTACAGAATTAACACATATCAAAAAATACAGAACTTTATATGTCACCAATTTATCCTTCTCTGAAATCCCCAGATTATTGCATAATTCTTATTTAAAAAACTTTATTTCCCATTTCCCCATAGAAAACCAGAAAGGGAGCAGCACTTAAATGGAAAAATGGGAATCTGGCAATTGCAGTAGAGAAAACCACTGCTCAGTGGAAAGTTCTCAGGAGGTAGGACAGAGCAGATCCAGGAGACTCGATCCCAGCTACTAGGGCTCATTTTCCCCGGATCTTGTTGACAAAACATTATCAAACTTGGGGATGGTTAAGCTCTGCTTCCATCAGTTAATATACATTTCAACTAAGTCTCATTACTTAATCTTTCTGCAGCTCATCTCCAGTTATAAAAAGTGGACTAGTAACTCTCTATTTCCTAAGAATTATAAGGATTAAAGTGTTTTATAAAATATGAATCATAATTTACATGTACGGTATCACACAAAATATTTTTCTAAAATATCAAAAGCAATATGTTTTTTGTTTTTGTTGTACAGAAGAGGTATCTCTTTCTGATGTAAAAGGTCAAGACTGAAAAAAATACTTCCAGAAGCAAATTTCCCATGTGTGTGCAGGCTGGTTGTGTGCAATTATAGGATTGTCACTTATCTATACCTGTAAAGGATGCTCACTGGAATTGCACAGGGCACAGCCTGGGAGTTCTTATGCTGTGGCAACAATTCCATTGCTCACCCTGGTGCCCCCAGTGGGGTTTGGGTAGCATAGTTTTGAAATTCCTCCCATTCAGTAACCTGCATCAAATTTCAGAACCCAGGTGCCCACATGAGGCATTAACTCCACTATTTCCCAGGAGGGACTGCAGCTGCCTTCCCTAAGTTCCGAGACCTACTTTCAAGCCAACATAAGGAGAGATAAGCACTAGATGGCCACAGCAGAAGACCAGTGTCTAGTCTATATACAGGACGTTGTTTCCTATAGAGGGAGGTACACTTAAAGTCATAGCTCCAACAGCTCAGTTGGGTTTGTCATGCTGAGAGACATCTGGACTCATGGAAATCAAGAAAAAAAAGAGACCCTAGAGAAAATGATTTGTGGTAGTTCTCCTGTCTGCAGACAATTCCTTCCTCTCTGCCTCAGGCTCTCAGAACAGTTTATACGTCTTCTAGAACTTCTCATATATGGACATGAATCATACTTATGTCTACGCCTGTTTCCCAAGAGACAGTAAGGTACTTGAGGCCAGTGACTTATCTTATTCATCTCAGGGTGACTCAGATGTAACTGGGCCTCCTGAGTCAGCCCTGCACTGATCCTGCCCAATCTTGAAACCAGTCTCATACACAGCGAAGCACAAACAAAAGAAGGCTACAAAAGAATTAAAAGTTTAAAAATATGTCCTAGTCTAGGTTTCTATTATTTTTTAAAAGCCAAGATAATGTCATAAAAGCCCACATAAAGATGATTATAGGCAAAAGCAAAGTTTTATATACAAACAGATGTTGATGCTGGTTTCATTCTAGCCCCTGCCTATTCTGTTTTGATATCAACTGAAGTATTTAGGGGGTGACAAAAACAACAAAAGCCACGGGCCCTGGATGTGTTGAACAGTTAGAGAAAGGCCAGTAGTGCTGCTTCCATGTGGGCAAGCCTGCGATAATGGGATTAGACATCCCAATTCCGTTTGCAGAGGATTGTTTCTTATGTAGGTGACTCAAGCACTTCGTCACTGCATTGAATTCAATGTGCATGTCTGTTTTTTCTACATGTTGCTTTCTCTTTGGCAAAAATCCATTATGAAAGACAGCCACTTATACTGAAGTTTATTTTGAATTCACCATGTAGACAGCCCTAGACAGTTAGTATGGGGAGAAAGGAAAATGAACTGTGACAAGAATAAATCCTTCAGTAGAAACTGTGGCTATTTCCTTTCTGATGATGCTCTGGGGAGTAACAAAATTAGATGGGTAGTGTTAAAGGAGGACCTCAAGAATTAGACAGCTTTAAAAATAAATGACAGTGTTCAATGATACAGGATAAAGTCTTTCTTTTCTGATCACCAAGAAAAATAATTTAGAGTAGTTTTATGAGAGATATTGAGTATAGACAGTTAATTAACTCTGAATATTTTCACTTGCACACTTCCTAGGCCTGTTATCCATTTGGTGTAGATTTTCCAATTACCTAATGAGAGAGCCTTACTTACTGGTGCATCAAAGCAACTACTTACTGTTCAGGACAGCATATTGGAGCCAATCAGAATGGTTCCGAAATCTAATTTGCTTACACGTAACTTACTGGTAAGTAGTGATGGATATATATGTTCTGAATGTAGTCCATGTAATGGTATTAAGAGGTGGGGCCTTTGGGAGGTGATTAGGTCATGAAAGTGGAGCGCTCATGAATGGGATTATTGCTTTATAAAAGAAGCCCTAAGGAGCTCCCTCACCCCTTCTACCACACGAGAATACAACGAGAAGACTGTGACCTGGAAGACAGCCCTCAGATGACCACGCTGGCAGCCTGACTCAGACTTCCAGCTCCCTGAACTGTAAGGAATAAAATTCTCTTGTTTTAAGCCACTAGTCTGTGGTATTTTGTTACAGCAGCCCAAAAGGACTAAGACTAAATATATATTTATGCCCTTTAAAATATTTATATGCAAGCCAAGACATGGAATCAGCCTAAATGCCCATCAACAGATGAATGGATAAAGAAGATGTGGTACATATATACAATGGAATATTACTCAGCCATAAAAAAGAATGAAATAATGCCATTTGCAGCAAGATGGATGGACCTAGAGATTATACTAAGTGAAGTAAGTCAAAGACAAATATCATATGATATTGCTTATATGTGGAATCTAAAAAACTGGTAACAAATGAATTTATTTACAAAACAAAAATGGACATACAGACATAGAAGACAATTTTATGATTATCAAAAGGGAAAGGGGGGTAAATTAGGAGTTTGGGATTAGCAGATACAAACTACTATATATAAAATAAACAACAGGGTCCTACTGTATAGCACAGGGAATTATATTCAATATCTTGTAATAAACTATAATGGAAAATAATCTGAAAAAGAATACATACATGTATAACTTAATCACTTTGCTGTACACCAGAAACTAACACAACATTGTAAATCAACTATATTTCAATAAATTTTTAAATATTTATATGCAGACATATTTTTAAAAGCATACTTTTTGCTACAATGTTTAATTTTCTTTAATATTCCTGTGCTGCTTAAATATGTATAACATGTACAGTCAGCCCTTGGTATCCACAGGTTCCACATCCAAGGATTCAACTAACGACAGATAAAATATTCGGAAAAATTTTTTTTCAGAAATTTCCAAAAAACAAAGCTTGAATTTGCCATGTACCAGCAACTACTTATATAGCATTTACATTGTATTTACAACTATTTAATAGCATCTACCTTACATTAGGTATTATCAGTAATCTAGAGATGATTTAAAGTACACAAGAGGAGGGTAGATGCAAATACTAAGCCATTCTATATAAGGGAGTTGAGCATCCAAGGATTTTGGTATCTGAGGGAGGTCCTGGAACTAATCCCCTGCAGAAACCAAGGGACGACTGTGCTTTGACGTGTGCAGAAAAACCCAAATAACAGAAACCTTAAATAAAGAACTGAATTATGTTAACTCAGTTATATATTTTACTGAGAAGGAAAAAATACAAGTTCTCTAGGACAATTTATCAATACCAAAAAAAAACAGTGACTTTATTTCCAAAGTATTAACTGGTGTCTCAACCACTGAAAAGGCAGCACCCTTCTGGACATTCATCCTATCATTTTCTGAGCGTGTGGTTGGCCTAATTATGAGAAACAATCATTTGACAAAATAATTCTAATCTGGATGCTGTCACCATGGAGTGGGAGACTGGGGTAAAACAGTGTCCTCCAAATTATCTTTATGAAAAATTTACTGCTTAGAATATATGTAACATGAAGGAACGGCAGGTCTTGAAGAGCATTAAAAAAATTCTTCAGATGAAAAATCCTCTCAGTGCAACCTTTTTGAAATGAGTTCGCTATTCTCTACATTCCTGTGGCAAATGCTATTATGGAAAGATGTTAGATGGTCGTGGACCAGTGATTACAGAGATTGGGTTCTAGGATAACAAAGAAGAAAATTCTGTGGTTTTTAAAAACGCATATTTCACTTGGAAGGATGAGCTTTTAAAAACCAAACTGATTTTAAAACATAAAATGTGTAATCAAACAAGTTCTGGACAAAAAATGCTGTTCCACAAATGGTACCTGTTTGTAGTGATAAGCAGGGCAGTAAGCCTTAGAGACGGTCATGTATTTATTTCGTGGGGAGATGGGGAGTTCACACCAAAAAAATCTGAAAATAAGGCTTTTTGGGTTGTTCACAGTTGTTCAGCCAGGAATTTACCCTAGGTCACAACACTGTTAATCAGATTATTTTAGTATTTTTAGCAGACTGATAACCCTGAAGAGAAAGACACTCTGTAGAATAGACCTAAA
This sequence comes from Delphinus delphis, assembly GCF_949987515.2. Classification (NCBI taxonomy): domain Eukaryota; kingdom Metazoa; phylum Chordata; class Mammalia; order Artiodactyla; family Delphinidae; genus Delphinus; species Delphinus delphis. The sequence goes on along the minus strand of NC_082698.1, from coordinate 39,803,953 downwards.
TTCACAGAAAAGACACATTCTGCCAAGTGTTTTATGTGCTCTCCCACCCCACCGCCCCCCAACCCCGCCGAAAGACTCTAGACAATGATTTAAGTGAGAGCAGCTTATTTGTGAGCTGCTCGCAAAAACCATCGGTGGGATGGTAGGGCAGCCTAGGGAGTTTACATCATGAAGCACGTTTCCATTGTGTGTAACTGGAGCTTGATTCTGCTGGGAAATATTGGGAACCAGGGTGGAACACTGAGTTATAGCTCAGAGTGACCCAGACCCCAGGTTGCTTGGGTATGCATGCACCAGCTCCTAGTGGTCTCTGGGTGAGGTCTGCTTCCAAAGGCATAAACACCCTGGCACTTCTAGCTTTGCCACCTGGGAGGACAGTACGCTCTGGTGGCAAGAGGAAAAGACCCTCAAACAAACAAGTGCTGGTGCTGGCAGCTGGGAGTCTGGGTGGGAAAGGAAAGCCATGTGGGGGGGATACTGACATCATTTGTTATACAAAGTAACTGGCTGTTAAGAGTGAAATGGAATTAACTTTGATTCGCCTGAGTGCCTGTATATAATTAAAGAACAAACAAACATTTAAAACCCACAAATATCAAAAGACATGCTCAGAAATGGGTAAGAAAGTAAACCACACATTTAAGTCTTATGAGCTGTGACAAGGATCATCCTTATACCTGCAAGAAGATTAGGCAGCTGTCTCTGGAGTCTGATTTGAGAATGGAAAAGTCCGTTAACCAAATATTTCCTCTACTGCCTCCCTGTCCCAGTATCTAAAATGTTTCCTTTTGAAATTCATCACTTCCGGTAACCTATATTATTGCCTGCGTGTGTGTGTTTATAAAACAAATGTACATAGCTATATACATGCATGTGCTCACACGTGGGGGGGGGGAATGTATTAACAATTTCTGGCAGATTAGTTTAACAATTAGCTATCTTTAAGAAAAAGAATGCAGAAAGTACTAATTTTTAAAGGGAAAGGGAACACATATTCCATTAAAGAAAAGACAGGAAAGCTTTACGTCCCATGCTCCACAGCCCATAGCTTCAGACAGCATATTTAGACAAGAAAACAAAAGGCATGGGACACTGGGACATATGCTCTGGGGGGGAAAAAGAAGGAAAAGATAAAGAAAAGAGCTAGAGGAGGAGGAGAAGGCTAAAAGGACTCTGTAGATAACGTCTATTCCTGACAGTTGTACTGGATACATGTGCAGGGCCACACTGAATTGAACAACTCTAGATGATGTCATTCTTACAAAATAAAAAGTGAATCGTGCCTCTGGAGTTGTGAAATATGATGTCCCTGTACACAGGGTTGCAATGTTTTCCCCTTATGCTTGAGTATTATTTCAAAATTAATTAATGTTATTAAATCACTTTTAAATAAACATATATTAAATCTTCCTGAAAAGCTGAAGGCTATCTGGTCAATCGAAACATTTTTAAAAGCTCATCAGGTGAGCTACTCCATTTCACTATATATGTTTTCTATCATTTGACTAACATATATTTTACTATAACTTGCTGTAGTTTGTGATAAATCACATGCCTTTTTGTAGGAAGGAAGTGGGTTAAAGGACGGGAAATGCTCTATTTAGAGGCTGGCAGGCTTTGGAATTTTAGCACTTTTTTGAAGCATTAACACTCCCAATTCAAGTGAACACAAAATCTGCTTCAACAACATGGTAAGTTTGCAGATAATGAAGTTACGCAAAGATGGTGAAAATATTAAAATGACTTCCTATGATATTTTGATGTTATCTCTCCTGCTACTTTTTTCCTGCTCTCTTGTATAAATTATCTAACTTCTGCTTTCACTATGCACGCATTTTGGAAACAGTTGACTATCCACGTATTTTTAGTGAAACAGAACAGTCTGCTGAAGAATGCAAAAGGCAACAGTTTTATCCTGTTCCCTAAGCACACAGATTGGTGGCAAAGGGACAGAGAATCATATTCAGAAAAATTCCCCAGACAAGTTAAGCAAGATTGGAAGTAGTCTCTGAAGTTTGACAAATAACCAAGATTTGGTGAATATGTCTGCGTGGCATTTGCATTTGCTCTTAAACTTGGCTCACATCTTTCCACAGACACACACTGGCCATGGACCTTCTTCATTTTTCCACCAAATAGCTAAAGCAGGTGAATGAAGGCCAAAGGAAAGTACAAGACCTTTACTTCAACATAGGGGCAAACTGAGTACAATAAAGTGTGAAGAAGAGGACTTGCTTCAAAAAACATAATTATGCAGAGAAATGAGAGGGTATGAAAATCAAGAATTATTCAATAGCCATGGGAAACATTTAGAAATCTTTTATTATAAAGATTCTGTAACTTGCATTAATTTAGTAATTATTCAGGCTATGAATATAGATAAATATCAATGATAGATTAAAATATCCAATAACTTGAAAAATAACCACATAGAATCCTGACATAATCAAATTTTGACTACACTACACTTTTAAGTATAGAAGTTGAGTCTATCCTAAATAACAACAACAACCAAAAAAGAAATGCCTGAAATACAGTCTTTGGTAAATAAAGATTAAAATTTATCCCAAGCTATAACTATGGCATTATACAATGATAAAAAAATTATTTTAAAATCCTATAATATTACAAATTATCAAATTAGGATTAAAAAAAATTTATCATGTTCAATAAGGATGAAAGGGAGACTAAAATCTTTTAAAGTCAATCATTACTGAAGAATTTAAATCAGAGATTAGAGATTATTACATGTAAATTCTAGTCAACCAAATATTTTATTGCACATCTTCTTAAAAATTAGTACAAAAATAACTTTATGCTGCTTTATGAAGATGTCAAAGAATAGTTTAAAGAAATGTTCATATAACATTTTATTTTTCAACTAATTTTAATTTCTTAAAATAAGTATGTGATTATAGAAATAGACTCTGACCCTAAGGAAATAGGTACCTTATAATATTGCCAATATTCAACCATTTTGATCCAAAACCCAGTAATTTCATATGGTTCAACTTAGTACAAAAAAGATAATCAATTCATTCTATAAACTTATATTGAGCATCTGCTATACAATAGTTGCTGTGGAGAATACAAAGATGAATGAAACAAAGATGCTACTTGTTTATAAAGAAATTATAGCATATAAGGATTTACTGGTATGCATGTGGTAAGCATCATAATAATATAGAGGAAACGATATAATGATAAATTAACAGTGCTGAAAGAAATTTTAACTTTTTTGAAAGAATTTGAAAAAATTATAAATCATGTAGTTTTTATTTTTGCCGCAAGGGATGAATGAAGTGAATTATTGAAGTTTTATTGAAGTGAATTGAGTTCAGCTTATTGAACTAAACTTGCAGAGTCAAAAAGCTAGAAGTCTTTCAAAAGTTAATAGTCAACCTGTTAATAAGAACTGCAACATCTGAATATTTACTATACTCCAAATACTGGTCTTAAATTGTCTCTCTTAATCCTACAAAAAGTCTATGAAGTTGGAATGATATTCTGATGTTATAGATGAAGAAACTAAGGCAAAGGAAAAAAAAATTGAGTAAGTTGCTCAAAGTCAGATAGTGGCTAATAAATTGCAGAACTGTGATTGGAATCTTGTAGTCTGGCTCAAAACCTAGATTCTTAACCACTACCAAAGCAGTGCCCTGCTTTCCTTCGGGTGTTTAGGTACGATTTTCTAATGTTCTATGGGCAGTGCTACATTTGGGAAATAAGTCTAGAATTGGGGTGCAGCAAAAGTAAGGCAATTGACGTCTGTGCCAGGACCAACTAGCTACAAAATTTGCAAGGTCCAGTGCAAGATAAAAATGCAGAGCTCCTTGTTCAAAATGCAGGGAAAAGTCCATTAAAGGTACTAAAACATAAAACTATTTTTTCTTCCTCTCTCCTCACTGTCGTGTTTTTTATTTGCTATTTAATCTTGCATTCCTTCAAGCACAGGGATGTTTCCAGGCAAGTGCAAATCCTTATATAGGCTCCTGCACTGCCTACCCCATGGACGAAGACTCTGCACTAGTGCAAGCCACTGGCTGCCCGCTCCAGCCCTCCTGCCAGCTGTTGGACGTACATGCCATGCCCCAGCCAGAGGCAGAGAAGTCAACCCAGATATCTTTCCTCCCCACAAGCCCATGCTACCAAACCATGGTGGAAGAAGTATTGCAACCTTTTTGCTGGGATGTGCTAGGTACTTGCATGGGAGTGGGGAGTGGACAAGAGACTCCTCCTGGCTAAGCCTCATCAAATTACTACAGTGCTGACAGTCTTGGGATGGAATAGCAGGTGTACATGCCCATGCCCAGGCTCCTGCTCTAGGCATCGGTGGGTCAGTGGTGGGAAGTGTGGAGGGGGAGGGCATGCAGGGCCCAGAGGCGTGAGTGGCCCAGAACCAGTCCTGGGGACGTTGGGAGGCAAGAAGAGGTGGGATCACTCATGAGCCAGGTTCCAAGTGGCTTCATTGTCCCATCAGACTCCAATTATACAAACTCAAAGATAAAATTATTAAGAATCTCAAGAGAGTGGCTACAGAGCATTCAATTTAAAGCATTGGGCTCTTCTGAGCTCTGAGCCCTGGGTGATTACACCGAGGACCCACACCTGTGAAAGCTGGCCTTCAGAGGGACTGTGACTCAGAATAATGCCAAGAGTAAAAGGACAGTCACCTTGTTTACTACCATAGCACCACACCCATGGACTGAGGGGGACAACGGGCATCTTCCCAGAATACAAGGTCAGAAAGGCTGCACAAGTCTGAGAGTCTACAGCAAAACAAAGTGAAATGACCCTCAAGAAATCAAAAGTTTCAACTAATTGGTATTAGCATAGGAGATGCTTTTGAGAATAAAGTCAAAGATCAGAAGACCAACAGTTCTATAGTAAACAACTACCTTCTGGTTCAGAGAAAGGAGAAAATGATCAGAAGCCATTTTCACTGCAAAGAGGTAGTTTTGCTCGGCTGGTGAAGAGTGGGACGAGTGAAGAGAGCAGAGTGACACAAGTATTCATTGGTTGAAATCAGTTGTGATGTGGGTGTTTAAACCTCAGAAATCACTACATGAAGACTGGAAATGCCTGTGGGGACAGAGCATGGAGGAGCCTGAAAGAGTATTTTTTTCTTTTTGAAAGGCAATGGGGAGCCATTCATCTGATCCATATGGTTCTTCATTAAAATAAATCTGACCGTGTTATAGAGGATTGTATCGGAGGAGAAGGTGACAGAAGGAATATTGTAGATACTGCAACACACAGAGAGAGAAGCAATAGTAGGACAAGAAAAATGTAAAGCACCCCGAAATAACAAATTAACCAATTAAACCTGATTTGATAAACTGGGGTAAGGGATGTGGATGGAGGGGGTATTTAAAAAAAAAATCTCCCCGTTGTAAACCCTCTTATACTAGGGAGACAATGGTACAGCTAACATAAATAGAAAAAGACAGATGGTGCAATAGATTTGACAAACTGTTGAGTTCAATTTTAAATATGTGTTTAAACATGCGTTTTTTAGGTACCACAACATGCCCACAGGCAAGTGGCTAACAGGAATTCAGGAGTCGGGAGTGAGGACCCAGTTGGACCTAAGACAAAAATTCACTGAGGAATCACTAAGAATGATAGTTTAAGAAACTGGACTGGGTAAGTGTGAGGAAGAAGAACAGAAGAGCAGAGGATAAAGGAAAAACGCCTGGGAAGTACAAGCAGATGGAAGGTGAGGGGAAGAGGAGGAACCAGAAAAGAAGTCAGGGTATCTATCAAATTATTAACTAATGATTTATCTCTGGTAACACAAAGAAGAAATAAAACCTCTTTAACAAAGAAACTTGCTCCTGGCCATCATTGAAAATCTAGTGTCTAGAGGACTTACTTAGGAAAGTACTAAAAACAGCAGCAATTCACATCATGTCACTTGATTTGGGGAAATTTAACGCTTTATTTTCTAAGAATGCAAACACTGCTACCTACAAAAACCCCTTAAGGAGTAGAGGTAAAGCGTTTACTGTCAGAACTGCCTAGCCTTAGGACAAAAGCCATCACAAACATTTGTTCCTTGACTCTTTTTGAACTTGGCAGGTGATTGGTTGTGGGAGGTATGAGAAGGAACACAGTGAAACACCAATTATTTGGGGTTGATCAGGGAAGAAGGCTTTCATGTTGCTTTGGTTTTCTTTGTAAGATAACTGATAAACAGTTTTTCCTTCAATTCCTTAGTATCGACAACGCTTTTAAAACACCTAGGTTGTTTCTAGAATAATTAGTAACTCCCAAACACAGCCTTATTCTCCAGTTAAAAACCTGTAAATTTGATTCAATACGTGGAATTTATATATAACACATTTTTACTAAATATATAGTCTTTTTTCTCCTTTCTCTCTTTACTATTGTGTATAGGTCAGATTACATAAATAGGCATATGATTTTGTTCTCTGTTTTGTGTAGAAGTTTCTCATTCCATCTTCTATTGTCCCTTAGAACACAGGTGAGGGTGAGCAAATGAGGGTAAGCCAGGTGAGCTAAATAATAGGATCTTGGAGTTTAAGGGCCGTATTTTCCCTTTTATCTCCTGTGCTTAAGTTTGTTTGTGGCACTTTGCATTTTCCCTACAGGAGTTTTGTTTAGAAAGCTGATTGTTTTCTGGCTACAAAGCAGTCAGAAAGTAATACAACTTCTATTTAAAAAAAAAAAGGCAGTTATACAGAATTTTCATAGATAGGTCAAAACTGATGACCAAAAATCTGGCCTATGATAAGCAATGCAGTTCAAGTTTCGGCGACCCAGAGCACATCAAACACAATCGAATGTATATATTGCAAATGACAGGATTCCTAGTTATGGCTGGAAACTACAGCCACAGGATGACTGACAATTAGTATAAAGGTGGCTCTGAAGGAACACAGGCTTATAAGGAAGAGCTGGAGAGGCAGAGACGTAAACACAGGTGGCACACAACACCTGAGATGCAAAGCACATTCACTGCAGATACATACTGAGAAATGGTCTTTTCAGTCACTTAAAGCGTGATCAGCACTGGTGGTGTCAGTTTTCATAAAGAAAGAAATATATTAAGAAAGGTGCAATCACAACATGTCAATATCAAAATTAAATGCTTACACTGCAGCTGAATATTCACAGACTGAAAGTCATATTGCAAAGTTTAGTTTGAAAGCATTTGAAATCAACCCATAAAAGAAAAAGACCCAATAAATACTATAAATATGGATATAGCAATAAAATTATTCATTGGAAAAACAAACCTGGGAAAACGCCCTAAGCACATTTAAATTAGAAAACAAATTTATCCAGCATTTTAGCCTCACCAACTCAACAAAGTCCCTCCTTATATGGACTCATTACAACACAGAAGAAGTCTAGTTTATCCTTGGCATCCTCAGCAGAATTCATACTTTCAGGTTCTTGTCCTAGGAGCTTACTAAATATTAATACAGGTCTTTGGGTTTTCTGGGTTTTAGAGAAAGCTTATATTACTTATGGCAGGAGCTGGTATACATTTGACAAGTCCAGACCAAGGGAAATATATATATAATAGGTAGTTTCCTGAAGTAGGAGATTCTCCAAGACTGTTGGCATAAAGGGGAGATACTGAAGGGTAACTGGGGGGTTGGGCGGAACTCTGTAAAGCTATTGATGGGGTTCAGGACAAGCTACCCCACAATATGGCACCTTGGCATACTGAATATTTAAAGTTGAAGGAGTTTGAGAAAACAGAAGCAGGAAGGTTACGCTGACCTTTCCCCTGCCCTTCTCCCCTGCAACAGGTGATAAACCCCTCCTGTGACAGCTGCCTCCCTGTATCTGGAGGAAAGGAACATCTTTATCTCCAAAGACAAAGGGATGATGAGAAGAATCCTAGCAAACAGGTCTTGCTAAGTTTTCCCCACTTGACTACATGTTCCTCATACTCCTGGACCTACCACACTTCTGCACGATTACCCTCTCTTCATCAGCCCTAGCACAGAAATACTCAGGTTTTAACTGTTCCTTCTAGTCTTCATTGTTTTATGAAGGCTCCCAGGTTACATACAACTTATATTAAATACATTTGTATGCTTTCTTTTTCTGTTAATCTGTCTTTATTTATTTACTTTTCAGACTCAGCCAGGGACCCTACTGGATGAGGGTATCCAGGAAAATGTCCAGGAAAACATTTTCCTCCCTTACACTATGAAGATCTGTCTGTTAGGCAGGTAATGACAGAAGGAGCAGAAGAAGAACGCCTCCCAGAATATGCCAATACGTGATATTTTCAGCATTCTACAGGTGAAAAGAAAGAAATTTAGGTAGGGTTCAAGGAAATAGTAATAGTTATTCTTGCATTCATTAGCAATCTCTCTCTCCTTGCCACAAACCACGCTTCTTATTGTTTTCACACCAAAGCTCAATTCTGCTGACCTCCAAGGCACTCCATAAACAGGCCATACTTCCCCCGCTAGCTGCTCTCTGTTCCACCATGACCACTGCATCCTCACTGTCCGTGGGCAACCATTGTTGTTGACCTTCACTTTTGTTCTCTTCTCCTGGAAAGCTGGCCTCCCCCTACTTACTAATCAAAACCCGTCTTTGTATGAGTCATCCTTACCCTTTCCAGGATTATTGAGTTCTTCTAAACTCTGACCTCCTACACCGATACACATTATTCTCCATTCCATTTTCCTTCCACAAACATTACTTAACGATTAGTTATCCACTAGGCCCTGGTGCACACAGACCCAGGGTGTGCAATCATGAACAAAACCCCAAAACTCAAGGACTTCCATACGTGTCGTCAAGAGTAAGACACAAATGAAACTGTACTTCAAGTTTTAGTTATTAATAAAATGTAACTTTTAAAAAGGTTTGAATGTAAATCTTTTTGTGTTTGTTAACCTTGTCTTACTCCCTCAAGTTCTTAGAGGACAGAGATCCTTGACCTCAATGCTTTTAAGTGTCTTCTCAATTCAAACGTTAGATCTATGATATGTACATTCGACAAGGAATTTGTCTTATCAGAAAAGGGCACTACATCTAAAACGCCCCTTTCTCTGCTGCTTCTCTGGTCTTCCAATTCTTAGGCAGTATCACCTCCAACCAGCCACGCGGGCTGGGCAGTTTCCTAGACTCCTTTTCTCCCTTCCTTCCCCCACATTTAATTCATTCACCATGTCCAGTTGATATAATTACCTTTGCCTCTCTCAAATCCATCTATACCTTTACATTCCCACTGCCATGACACAGGATCACATACTTTTCATTTCTCACCTGGCCAATCGCATGGCCTCCATTCCTCTCCCCTTTCAGTCCCTTCTCCATACTGTTTCAGAGTGTTTTTATTAAATGCATACCCAATATATCCTTCTCCTGCTTAGAACTCTTTAATGACTATCTACACACCTCTCAGATAAAACCCTATTATTTAGCATGGGACATAGGTCCTTCATGTGCTAGGCCCCTACTTTCCTCTCCAGGCTACCTGCACCTACCTTATAGCCTCGATCTTCAGGGATGTTGAAGTTCTTGAAACTCTCTAAACGTATGTTCTCACATCTCTATTTGTGTATTCTATACCTCTGCCTGGAATGATTTTCCCCTCCCTCTCTACTTTTTAGGTGCTTTAATGAATTAAAGATTAAGGGCAAATGTATAGTCTTTACCAAGAAGTCTTTGAATTCAATCCATTCTCTAGAATGGAGTAGGTACTTCCTCATAACACCTTTTTATATACCTCCATCATCAAACTCTAGAGTAATCGTCCGTCTCCCCAGCTACACTGGGGTGTTGAGGTTACAGTGTCCCTTAAGGGTAAATACTGTATTTTATTCCATCTTTGCAATTTTCCCTCAAAGCACATCTCCTGGCACAAAGGAAGTTCTCAGTAATGACCGAATGAATGCACAACGTATTCAGATGCTTGTTGGCTGAACTGACACCAAGTTCTTTGGAGAACAGAACTTTATCTTTCATATGTCTAAGAAGAAAATTATGAATTTTCACTCCATTACAAAAGTGAAGATGTTTTAAATTAATACACTTTAAAGGCGGACATAAACCCATGAATTTACCAGTGATTTTTTTCACTGGCAAGTTGATAAAAGAGGAATCTCAACGGCAATTAATAAGCCCACAAATTGTAGCATTTGATTTGTTTCTTTCAAGCTTTCTATTAAAAATTGCTTTTAGCTAATAGGAGGTACTTTAAAATATTTATCATTTTTATCTGAAACTTATAGTCAGGTTAATCTTCAAAACAATTATGTTTAGAAATATTTCTTCCAGGGATGGCAAACACTAATGACTCTTCCCCCCACCTAGTTTTATTGAGATATAATTGACACATAACACCAAGTTTAAGGTGTACAATGTGTGGATTGGATACACATATATTGCAAAATGATTACCACCACAATATTAGCTAACATCTGCATTACATCACATAATTATCATTTCTTTTTTGTGGTGAGAACATTTAAGATTTATTCCCTGAGCAAGTTTCAAGTGTGTGATACGGTATTATTAACTATAATTACCATGCCGTACATTAGAATCTCAGAACAATTCATCTTATACCTAAAAGTTTATACTCTTTGACAAATATCTTCTCTCTTCCCCCACCTCCAGCTTCTCGTAGCCACCATTTCAGATTCTGTTTCTACGAGTTTGGCTTTTTTAGATTCCACATACAAGTGATATCATATTGTATTCGTCTTTCTCTGTCTTATTTCACTTAGCAAAATGCCCTCAAGGTCCATCCATGTTGTCTCAAACGATAGGACGACCTGTTTTTCCATGGCTGAATGTTCTATTTTTCTGTGTGTGTCAGTGTGTATCACATCTGCTTTGTCCATTCATCTGTCATATACCAAGTGGGACTGTTACATGATAGTTCTATTTCAATTTTTTAAGAAACCTCCATAATGTTTTCCATAGCAGCTTTACCAATCTACATTCCCACCAACAGTGCACAAGGGTTCCCCCTTTTCTTCACATCCTCACCAACACCTGTTAACTTTTGTCTTTTTGATAATAGCCATTCTAACAGATGTGGTGATATCTCATTGTAGTTTTATTTTCCTGATGAGTGATGTTGAGCACCTTTTTATGTACCTGTCGGCCATCTGTATGCCTTCTTAGAAAATGTCTATTCAGATCTTCTGCCTACTTTTTATTTGGAGTATTTGCTTGCTTTTTGTTGTTGTTGTTTGTTTTTCTGGGGTTTTTTGCTATTGAGTTGTATGAGTTCTTTATATATTTTGGATATTAACTCCATATCAAATATATAATTTGTAACTATTTCTCCCATTCAGTAGATTACCTTTTCATTTTATTGATGGTTTTCTTTGCTGTGCAGAAACTGTTTGATTTGATGGAGTCTCACTTGTTTACTTTTGCTTTTGTTGCCTATTATATACTTTTAATAAATTCAAATATAAGCAAAAACATGATAAAGGAAAGAATAGAAAGAATGTTCACAAATCAGACTTCAATCGGGAAATACAAGGACGGGAAATCAGATTATTTTCCCACAGCATAAGTCATACCAAGTCAATTTCTGAACACCCAGATCTGAGTTCTAAGCAAGAAGTCCTTAGAAGACAAATACAGTCACATTATATTATTTCAACAGCAGTTTTAATGCTGTTCAAAACATATGCATGGACCTGAGAGGATCTTTCAGAAATACTGTAACTGAAATTCCACAATTTGATTTTTTTCTAATACGAGGCAGATTCGTGAGTGGAAAGGTCAGAATGAGGAAAAGGGAAGTGAAATCCTAACTAGGTGTTCATCGGTTCCTTAACATTTTAATTTTTTTCCTACTCATCAAAATGAAAATAATGCTTAATGCCTACACAGGAATAGTACACATAAGAAAAATATTCTTCATCATCAGAAAAGAATAGCTTTATCTATACCCCATTGTAAACTATAAAATTGGTGATAAGCACTCTCTGATGGTGCATTTAATTAGGCGAAGCTATTTAATGGTAACAAAATCATAACTGTTTGTTATTAAACTAATTTCACTGTGAGCTTATTTTACTACAAATACAATATGACAGCACTCTGAAAACATAATATTTTTATTACATAAGTATAGTCTTTAATGATTAGATTTTGAAGAAATACAAGTGCTGTCTGGTATGCAGAAATCCTCATTTATAAATTTTCCTGAGAATGTAAAATTCTTCTATAACTTATCAGTATAGCTAGGGCAAAATATAAAAGCTCTGCCGGGCTTCCCTGGTGGCACAGTGGTTGAGAGTCCGCCTGCCGATGCAGGGGACACGGGTTCGTGCCCGGTCTGGGAAGATTCCACATGCCGCGGAGCGGCTGGGCCCGTGAGCCATGGCCGCTGAGCCTGCGCGTCCGGAGCCTGTGCTCCGCAACGGGAGAGGCCACAACAGTGAGAGGCCCGCGTACCGCAAAAAAAAAAAAAAAAAAAAAAGGCTCTGCCTTCAACAAAATACAACTTAAATTTATATTCCATAATTCTGTTGGCCCGAGACAATTATCAACAGTACACCTTAATTGATTTACAACTGATTCATGAAAGAATAAAATGACAGAAGAAAAATTCCGCTAATACATAATATTGGAGATTTATGGAAAATAAATGCCAAGCGGAAGTCAAGACACTTATTCCCCAAGTAGACATGAGCATATGGCCAATACTTTATTCCAATGTCTACTTCATTCAACACTAAATGAATAATGTAGAGGTAAGTGTTTTGTTTGAAACGTAGTGTGGCTAGAAAAATAAACTTTGTCAGGTATCAGCATGTCATGATACCCAACCTACCATAAATATCTGGTTTCCCAATCTTCTAGTTTCATTTTAAGTTCCGGGGAAATGTAGTATTTTAAATGAATGTACTTTGATAAAACACATATCTGTTTAGTGTAAAATAATGTTCTAACACGGCATGTTCTGAAAGGAATTTGAGATGAAATCCATTATCTTGCAGTTACTACATGAAAGTCAGTAGGTTAGCTGAAATGTGATCTACTGTGTTGGGTAATATCTAAGTCTGTACATCCTAAACTTTTTTTTTTAAACACATTATGGCACATGTAGAATATGATGCTATTTATCAATACCAGGAGTAAACAGATAAGTCTGCAGAGACAGGCCAATGGCCCAGAGCTCCAGCTATCCTGAAGGCCAAGGGAACCAATAACTCAGTACACTTCACACTTGTAACCTATTATAGCATACCCTGGCAGGATACTCCGATGAAAGAGGAGTGAGAAATGTGTTTTTCCTGCCATGCCAACTTGAAACAGTTGGTAGTGCTGTCTCTAGTATAGGGGAAACAACTTATCCTAGTTTGTTCAGGACATTTCCTCTTTAAAACTGGAAGTCCTGTGTCCCAGGAATCACTGTTAGTGCCAGGCAAACCAGGAGAGTTGGTCACCCTACTCCAGCGGGATGCTGGGAAGGAAGCTGAGACTGCATCCAGGATTGGTGGGAAAGGGATGCTTTAAGCTTGAAAATGGAGAGAGGTGACATGTAAGTCACCCCTGTGAGAGACAGGCTAGAATTTCCCATGTGGATGAGATATAAAGAGAATTGTTCATAAGGAGAGATACAAACAGAACTGAAGGATAGACCTGAAGCTAGACATGCAAGGAATGTAAAGTGAACTAAAGGATAAAGGCAACAAAATTCAAGAGAATTTCAGATTGATGTTGGTGGCACCAGTGGGTTAGAAAATGAAATAGGATTCAGGCAGTCAGGCGGTATAAGAAATGGAAAAAAAGACCATTAATAAGAGACGTGTACTTTTCAAATGGAGCCAGGTAAATGCCATCAGGATGGGGTTCCTTAAAGAATCCCACCATAAGCCCACTCTTGCAGGGCAGTGTGGTCCCTGGCTACCCTATACTGCTCCCTAGCAAGTGGTTCTCTGGGGAACCAGGATATCAGGCCATCACCCAGATATGCACAATGTATCCCGGGGTGCACGGTTGGTTCTTAGTAATCTATTTTGGCACAGCAAGGAACCATGGAAAAATATAGAGGTGGCATGCATTGGAGAAATGAGGGACAGTAAGAGATGAAGAAAAACAGGCCATAAAATTGGTAATGCTCCAAGTCACCCAGGAACCTGACTTTCAATATTGGGCTAAACTCATATCAATCATAAAATGATAAAGTGTATAATATTTTTTATTTTTGGCCACGTTGGGTCTTCATTGCTGTGCATGGGCTTTCTCTAGTTGCGGCGAGCAGCGGCTACTCTTCATTGCGGTGCACGGGCTTCTCACTGCAGTGGCTTCTCTTGTTGCAGAGCACCGGCTCTAAGCATGCGGGCTTCAGTAGTTGTGCCTTGTGGGCTCTAGAGCTCAGGCTCAGTAGTTGTGGCGCACGGGCTTAGCTGCTCCGCGGCATGCGGAATCTTTGTGGACCAGGGATCAAACCCATGTCCCCTGCATTGGCAGGCGGATTCTTAACCACTGCGCCACCAGGGAAGTCCCGAAGTGAATAATGATATACTGACGATGTTGCTGATATTCAAGCACTTACATAGGCCAGACACTATACCTTAGGATTTACATACGTCTCATTTATTGCTATAGTTGGAATATAGGGATTACAACCAAAACACGTCTGTTTGAATACATAAATGAATGAAAATTTTAAAATTCATTATTCAAAATCACAATGGTTTTCATAAACAACTCACAAACTAAGATTTCTCTTCCCTTTTTAAAGTAGAAAATGTAGCTTCTATGACTTGTAATTCTGTATCCAATTTGCTATATTTAAGACATTTATGAAAAAAATTCAGGAGCTGTTGTACGGCATGGATCTGACCAATCGTCAATATCTGTTCTAAAATGGCCAGCTGTACACAGAATGATTCACTTATGTCTACTAATCAAATAACTCATTAAAAGAAACTAATAGAACTGGGTACTTTTAAGGGAAAAAGTTATAATACATATGAAAATGGTTATGACTTTAATGATTTTTTTAAAACAAATAACTACCGTGTACAATGCTGAGAAAGGCATGGAGGAGTAAAGAAGTAGCAATCAATTAAATTTTATAACATCTTTGAACCAGTTAGAGGTAAAACTCACTATCACCCACGTTGACCAATGTTACTGTATACCTAAATTCTACCTTTCCATCATTTCTGTGTTTATCCATAAGACAGCAATTGATGTTAGAAAGCAATCTTCCTTAAAGCATGTGGGCTTAGAAAACAGACCAGCTGGATTTAGTTGCTTGGTTCTTAATATTATAATTGTGTGGTTTTGAATTCCCAAAGCCAAAGCTTCCTCGGGCCTTATTTTTCTCACATGTTAAATGGGTATACTAATATTTTCTTCACTCATACAATTTTCATAAAAATATTTATAAAAGTGCTTAGTTCATTTGCTAAGCACACAGGAAGTGCTTAACATGTCTAATAAGTGAATGAATTCCTGTCCTAAAGAGGTTTACTTCACTTTTCACAATTTTTTTTTAGCCATCACTTTGATTCTTTAGAATTTACCCTGGTTTTCCATTCAACTAGCAAGTTCAACCAAAATTCAGACTCTACTCCAAAGCTTCTTCCTTACATCCTGTCACTTATCTTGTGTCCTCTGGCTTTTGCCCTAGTTTCAGATCAGTCTATACCTGATTCTAATTCTAATTTCTGACATGGCTCTTTACCAAGGTCAACACGGTCCTTACTTTTATTGAAAGAATTTCTCAAATACAACTTCCTCTGGCAAACTTTCATCCCCAGGAGGGAGTTGTAACTGAAGGCTTAGGACCGAATAGTGAAAAGCAGATGGTATATAGCTAGCTGGTGTAACCATCACTGACATTCACCAAATAGCCCAGGCTCTCTGTGTTCTAGACAAATTATAGTACTGTACTTTCCCACCATGTTTTGAAACTAAGTATGGCCATGTGACATTCTGGCCAATATAGCAAAAAATAACTTGTGTCCCTACTGGGCAGAAGTTTCACGAACAGCGATTCACCACCCCTATCTTCTGCTGATGTGGCCTAACAACATTCTAGATAAGAATGGCTCTATCAGCCTGGATTCCAGCTTGAGAACAACATGGAACAAAGACCCACAATAGACACACAGCCTGAGTGAGAAATAGATATCTTTACTTTACGCTATATGTTTGAGTTGTTTTTCTCCCACAGCATAACTTCACCCATCCTGACTGATACATGTGTCGTGATTAACAGCACACCTGTTCAAACCCCAGCTCTAACACTTATAATATGTACCATTTTAGGGTACTTATGGTTTTAGATGTAACTTGGAGTCATTTACTTTCCCTATGTCTTCCTCAGCTTCCTTATCCCAGTGAAATGAAAATGAAATCAGAATCTACTTCATGGGCTATGAGGAATAAAATGTATTATATGTAATGTACATAGAAATACAACTAGCACATGGTATATGCTATATGCTGGGGCTCCATAAAGAGCAAAAACAGAATATCCTTCATCTTTAGGAATTCAAAATACGGTAGGAGAAATAGAGCATATATAAAAATAACTATAATTCATAATAAGTATAGAAAGGTAGGTATACACAAAATAGTGAGAAATTTTAGAAAGGGGAAATCATTCCTTGCATGGGAAATGGAGAATGTAGAGTAGATGATACGGGATTTTCAATGTACCTTGAAAAATAAAGAAGGTTTAAAGGTAAAGATGAAAATAATTAGGGAGTAGGGGAGGTGAAAACACTTGAAAAGATGAAAAAAGTATGCTGTAATTACCATGTGCATTTGTGTAAAGGATTAACTTGGCTATGTAGCTTCAATATTGAATATCAACTCTGTCCACATTGTCAGGATTCTTTTCCTGGTGTGAGCACGACCAGGTCAAGGGCTGCATCTGAATTTTTTTAAATACAGCATCTCCTAGTATAGTGAAACATATAAAGGGGCACTTAATATGTGCACTGTTGGAGGCTACAAACATAAAGATCTCTTATTTTCCTGACATGAGAAAAAAAAAAAGGAAAAGGTCTCTTTTTGAATTAAAGCTCAAAGGAGTCACCGGATGTTTTCAGTTTCTCCCTGAGTTTAATACCTTAGCACTTGGGCCTGTTTCCACAGGTGTGAGTGTATATAACTTCTACAATTCTATGTAGAATCTGGGCCTTTCAAAAGAGCCCATTTCACAGCCTCTGAACATGTGTAAATACAGGTTCGAACACCAATTTGAGGGAATCAAATTTATGGATTTAAATCAATCCCATGCCATTATGCAAATCTCCAATTCAACACCTAACATCAAGAATATTCCTTTCTAAGGGTCCTCCTCATTTTCTCAAATAAGCAGAAATTTTTGTTCCAGCAAATAGATGACACTGGAAAAGTAAAAAAAAAAAAAAAAAAAAGCATGCTGTTAAGGATACCTGTTGATAACAGCTCCATGGAAAGCAAGGAGGAAAGCCAAGGGAATACTGAAAGCAGAAGGAGGCGGCCAGAAAAACCACTGCTTGCCTATTGAGATAAAGACCAGCTAATCCATTAAGATCAGTGATTCACTGAAAATGTCTTTAAAGCTTGACAGGGAAAGCCTACAGCACAGAGCAGGTTTGAAAGTGCTTTTACTAGATTAAAAGTGTCAGTAAGCTCTTTGAGGCCAAGGATCATATCTTGCTTCCTTCATCATCCCTGACATCACACCTGGAATATGGCAGGTACACAATAAACGCTTGCTAATAAATAAACATGCTTAGATGCACAGGTATGTGAGTGGACACTACGTTTACCACTTAAGTATGATGCTGTAGGTCTAAGTCTTATAAACAGGTTATTCTTTTTTTTCAGACTTGAAAAGTTTGTGCTTCAATGGCTAGGGATTCAAGGATTCTCAAATCAAATCACATATATGTGTGTGCCAATTTGAAGAGAATCCTGAACTTTACTCAGGTAATGACAGCTATGATAAAAACATTTTTCTCTATTTATTTGGTTTTTATTGTATATATATATATATATGAATATATATACATATATGTGAATATATATACATATATATGAATATATATACATATATGTGAATATATATATACACACACACATATTTCTTTTATGTCATTAAATCTGAGTATTCCCACCTCTGATCTGGATTTTCCCACCTTCAAACACACATGGGCTTTCTGTCAGTTCTGACCAGTGTTCAAAACAACATAAGGAATTGAGCTGATAGCATCTTAAGTTTTTTCTCCTACTTCAGCACTAAGAGTTTCATTTGTTTAGCATGTTCTCATTGTCCTTGGGGGAGTGGGACTGTGCTTATAATCACTTCCTCTCCATTGGCTTCATAAAAACCCCAACCACTATGTGCCCTGAATGTATTTATATTTTTGCTACCTTTGGAGAGAAGTGAAAAACACTGAGAAGAAAAAGCTTTGAAAACTTGGTTCTGAAAGCAAAGGGTTTAAGTACAGCTTTAAAGATTCTAATAAGCAGTTAATTTCCCTTCAGCTGATTGCCTTAGAATGAAATAAAATCAAGAACAAACAAACAAAACCAGAATTGATCAGCTCTTCTCCTCCCTCATCTCCAACTGCTCGGCAGGAAAAAGAAAGCCACAGTAAACAGCTCAGAATCTCCTTCACTGAATGTGCGGCCCTTCCTGGTGGGCAGTTAGTTTACTCCATATGCCCCTCCATCTGTGTTTACTGAACTCAGAAAGGGGTGATTCTGAAGTCCTCAAAAGTGATTTATAATGCAGGTGTCTACTACGCTAGCATCAAATGAGATGATAGATGTAACAGGCTTTGAAAATAGTAACACAGTACCCAAGTGAACATTTTTACCATTATTAGTTGTTCATAAGTGAAAGGTATTACTAATATTATTATAAAATATAATACTCTCCTGAATAGGGCTATCCACCAGAACAAATGTAACTGTGGCTTACGGCATTCGTAAACTCATCTATTTCTTCCCTTTCACTGTAACAATGAGAGAGAAATCTCCAAAGAAACAAACTGATTTCAACCTTCCCATGAAATAATCAAATAAAATGTAAAAATTAAGGAAGACAATATCTAAAGATGCTAGATAAAGCTTTTTAAAGGGAGATTGAGAGGTACAAACTTCCAGTTGCAAAATAAATGAGTCACGGGTTTGAAATGTACAGTGTGGGGAATACAGTCGATACCTATGCGATAACTTTGTACAGTGACATATCGTAACTAAACTTATGGTGATCAATTTGAAATGTATTGAACTATTAAATCAGTATGTTGTGTAACAGGAACTAACATAGTGTGGTAGGTCGATTATACTTCAAAAACAAACTCATAGAAAAAGATCAGAGCTGGGGTGGGGGTGGGGCGATTGGAGGAAGGCAGTCAAATGGTCCGAACTTACAAGAACTTACAAGGTTTAAAGGTACAAAGGTATAAGATAAATAAGGACTAGGGATGGAATTTACAACATGATACAGGTAATTAACATTGCTGTATGTTACATATGAAAGTTGCTCAGAGATTAAACCCAAAGAGTTCTCATCACAAGGAAAAAAAATTTTTTTTTCTATCTCCTTAATCTATATGAGATGATGAATGTTCCCTAAACTTACCGGGCTCATCATTTCAGGATGATGTAAGTCAAATCATTATGCTGTACACCTTAAATTTACACAGTGATGTAATCAATTATATCTGAATAAAACTGGAAGAAAACATTTTTTTAAAATTTACAAAAGACTAGATTATGTCACACTTGGGAGCACAAACATTAGACGGAACAGCAGTGGCAGAAGCTCAGGTTGGCTGAGCACTTTCTATGTTTCAAGTATTGTTCTAAGCCCCTTAATTATAATATTTTATTAAATTATCACAACCACCTTATGAACTAGGTTCTACTATAATGGCCACCTTACAGACAAGGAAACTGGGGCAAAAGGCTTTAAGTTAGCACAAGCGAAGTTCTCACGCCTAGTGACTGGTAAGTCAGGATTTGAACCCTGGCAGCCTGACTGTGAACTATATAGCCTCCCATGCAAAATCAGCAGACAGTTTTGCAGTGAATACCAACAAATATTTACCCTGACTTCAAAGCTGTCTACATCTTTGCCTAGCTAGTACATGGCAGAGTAGAATTCTAGCCTGGTGTGGAAGGCTGAATAATGGCCTCCCAAAGATGCCCAAGTCCTAATCCCCAGAAGCTATGAATGTTACCTGACGTGGAGAAAGGGTTTTGTAGACGTGATTAGGGATTCTGAGATGGGGAGATTATCCTGGATTACCTGAGTGGGCTGTGAATATAATCTCAAGGTTCCTCATAAGAGAGAGACAATAGAGTCAATGTGGGGAGAAGGAGGTGATTTAACAGTGGAAGCAGACATTGAAGCCATGGAGACAGAAGCCAAGTTATGTCAGCAGCATCTAGAAGCTGGAAGTGGCAAATAAATTCTCCCCTAGAACCTCCAGGGGGAACCAGCCCTGCTGACACCTTTATTTTAGCCCTTCAAGACGCATGTTGGAATTCTCGCCTTTAGAACTCTAAGAGAATCAATCTGTGGCATTTCAAGGCACCAAATTTGTGGTAATCTGTTGCAGCAGCAATAAGAAACTATACACCTGGATTTTTTTGTCTCTCAATCCAGTAAACGTTTGTTTGTTTTTTTCCCCAGGACATCAAACTGACAGGAATTCACCTCGATGACAGTCTTTGTGTCAGAGTTTTCTAGGTAGTAGCACTGAAATTCCTACATCGCAGGTAAACCAGGACAGTTTGCCACCTTATTTTTAACTGAATACATCATAAATGGAAAGGGAAAAGAGGTCCTTGCAGTAGGAGAAAATGATTCACTGCTTGAAATTTAGAAGCAAATTCAATTCCATGCTTGCGAAATGATTGGCTTGGACTGAGAGAGTGGATGGGCTGGAAACGTAAGTAACTGTATTCTTCACGGCAGAACACAGTTATCACAGTTCCCATGAAGTAGCAGAAGACACTTGCACTTAACTACTAAAACCACAGGTGATTTCTAGTTATTAACTTAACTTTAAAATGGTCATTGAGGAAGTGTGTCTCCCCTCACCACCAAGAGTATCTCCAGCTACCCTAGAACAGAAAATGAGAACGTCAAAGACATACTGGATGAGTGATAGGGGACAGGTCAGGACTGTCAAGGCTCGCCTGATACTTTAAATCACACCTGAAGATGAAGAATGTAGCAGAATCCTTTGAAATATGACCAACTACTACCATTTTTCTTAGTCTGAGCACCAAAGAAATAATGTGCTACTTAATAGGTATAGGAATAACCCCTTACAACATTATGCTGAATGATTAATTTGTACTGGCAAATTCCATTACTTAAAAAAACAAGTTATTATTTGCTCTAGCTTTTAAATTTTTTAAACATTTCTCTGCTTTAATCTAAATGTACCAGGTACAGTGATATTTCCCTCCTCCTCTTCCAGTTCTCTTATCTATTTAAGCCACACATACGTAATCTGTTTAATTTCTGGTAGGTGCAATTAAGTCCTGCACTCAGTATAATTTTTGTACATTTTTTTTGCATTTATATTTTTTAATTAAAAAAAACCATTGTACCAAAATGATACCAAACGTGAGAATGAACTGGGAAAAATATTTGTTTCCTCCTTCACTACCTGCAATTAGGCTAATTTCGGTTTGATGTGTACCCTCCTAGGTATTTTTCTAAGCATATGCAAACCAACTCATGCCAGTGTAGATGTGTTTTCTAACATTTTTTTTTGACAACTTCTTTTTCTTTTTCACCTTTTCCCGTTTAAACAGGGTTGTCTTTTCATTTTAGTACACAGAGGTCTATCTTGTGATTTTTAATAGTTGTTATATTCCATAGTATATATTTTTCCATTCCCTTAATAAAAATACTGTAGATTTCCAATTTATTGCTAACTCAGTGAATCTTCCAGAATGTTTATCATGTAGATTATTGCTTTCTCAGTCCTGGGTCACAGAGACACTGATGTAATCAGATGTTCTCAGCAGAACTGGCTTCTCAATGGCCTAGAGTTCTACCTAAGTTATTTTCATTTTTGTTTCTGTTTTAGTAAATCCTAATAGGTCAAATCAAAAAAGAACATATTAAAGGATTCTACTTTATCCAAAGTGCCTAGCACAAAGAGGGAGGTTAATAACGCCTGCTGACCTACTGACTGAAGGATTATAATTCATATGTCAAGTTTCAAAATTAAATTTGCTGTCCCACTTTGCCCTCCTAACCCCAGTTACATTAACATATACCCCATTTTTTTACATAGGCATCAGGAGGATACTGACATATGACTTCCAAAATATCGTACGTGGGAGAATTCAGTAAAACAATGGCTGTTTTTGACATGAAAACAATTTTGCAAGTCTGCATTTTACCACTTGCTGGTTGAACAATAAAAAAGGGACAGATGCTTAAGACAGCAAAACTTACAAACACCCCCAAAATGACAATAAAAGACTGGTGTGTGATTAGATAACCAGCTATGGAAGAATGTTGAGTTGAGCAGGGGTCGCTTCTCTCCCGAATCGGCCTTTTCCTGAAGCTTTTACAATGCCCGCATGACACATTTGACAATAAGAGTATATGGTGCCTGCCTGCAGAGCACAGATATAAAATGCCAAATCCCATAAAATGGTGTATAGTTATTTAGTACTTTGAAAGCGTTTGGTTTTCTTGACAAACATGCTTAAACCACCGCGGCTAAAATCTAAAATTCATGAAGTCACTGCTATCTGCTAAAGGTTTATCAGTCTTAGGAAAAAAATCTTCCAATAATATTAAGGCACATGAGGTACTAATACGCAATAGCAAATGGTCTACGATGCACTTCTCCACTCAAGCCATGCATGGAAGGAGCATTTTTCCTCGCCAGTCGGTTGTTCTGCAGGTGTTTTACTTTATGCAAACATGTTCCTGAAGCCAAACTATACAGAGCAGGTGTCACACACTAATTTTCTGTTTAGGGTTTGCATAATTCTTGCTAATTTTGTTTCTTTCCTTTTTGAGGTTTAGGCACTCATAGAATATTCATTGACTATCCATGTACACAACTTAGAATAGTCCCTGGCACAGAGTAGATGCTAAAGAAATAATTACCAAAATACTGATGCCAGTACTATGGTGAGATACACAGATTATGTATTAGTAAGAACACTTGCCTAGATCTTTCTCCATCCTGAATCAATGCTGATTTAGTATTGATAAAAGATACTAAATATCACTAGTCCTTAGTTACATTTATTTATAAAAAGTTACATTTATAAAATGTGTAAATACAAGATACTAAATATCACTAGTCCTTAGTTACATTTATTTATAAAAAGTTACATTTATAAAATGTGTAAATATATCACCATGGTTTTTGTGTGCGTGCACCAGTCTGAGGGAATTAGTCTAGACTTCCCTCTCCACGCCTGTCTATTTCCTTTAGGCTCCAAGATACTTGTGCTTAAAAGATGACATCCCAGTCTTAGAAGAATTGATAAAACTGTATTTTTACAGCAGTTCATCTAGGGAAAAAGCACTGCTTTTTTAATACACAAAATGCATTTAAGTTAAACTATCAAAGGACACACAAAAATGAGAACCGCTGAAATTCATAAACATCTACAATATATACGTGTGTTCTACATACTAGGAGGTTGCCGATTTTACTCAAGGATCAAACTACTTGTTCCTCATTGTCTCGGAATTTAGACAATTAACTATTTTTTTTTTAATCTGTGATGTGTATATGCATTATCCTTATGTGTGCTCATATGTACAGAATAAACGACAAAAAGTAACAGGAAGGACTGACTTTCAGGGTCAGAAACTTGAATTTCACTTTTGTTTCAGGTTTTATATATAAAACTTAGATTTGTATGTTTATAATTTTAAATATATAAAACTTAGAAAATTAGATTTGTAAATATATACTTTTAGAGTTTTCTGATATATAACAAGTGTGTATATATGTGTCTGTGTGTATCTCAGATTTGCCCTAAATTTTTTTTTTTTTTTTAACACTTAAAAATAATAAGTAGGAGGCTTCCCTGGTGGCACAGTGGTTGAGAGTCCGCCTGCCGATGCAGGGGACACGGGTTCGTGCCCCTGTCCGGGAAGATCCCACATATGCCACGGAGCGGCTGGGCCCGTGAGCCATGGCCGCTGAGCCTGCGTGTCCGGAGCCTGTGCTCCGCAACAGGAGAGGCCACAACAGTTGAGAGGCCCGCGCACCGCAAAAATAATAATAAGTAACCTATCAATACGGTTGCATAAATCAGGGATGGCAAGTGCTGGCAACATATTCTATGCCTTCCCATCCCTTGACCATGGCAGACATCACTAATTGAGCATGGCAGTCTTTACTGTTAAGACCACAAAAGTCCTCAGAATCCTTTTCAAGATAGCACTCCCGTCAACCCCTCCTAGTCTACTGGGTTAGTTCTTACCATGAAATTTATTTGCCTACCTTGTCATCAGAGAAACAAATTGCATGTGGGTATCCAGAGCATTACCAACACTGCAATTCAGTTCCTGACTGTCCAGAAGAACATTGTAAAACTGAGAATAAGAAAGGCACTTCAGAAGACAACCTTTAAACAGTTGTCTCAACCTGACTTTGCTTATATAGCTCAAGAAGGCGGGGAAAAAAGTTTTCTCTCCTCAGCTTCTATACTTCATACTCAAGTTGGAGCAAGCACACAGGTAATCTCATATTGGAAACTGTACATAGGTCTCATTTTATGTAAATTGAGGATTAGGTTTACTTATATTTATTCTTATTGAAATACAGTCATTTTAGGTACTTACATATTGTAATCCTTAGTTTCATTTTCAGTTAATATATTACATCATTAGGTTTTCCCCTTTTTATTAATTCATCTACCAGGCATTGTTCTAAGAAATCAGAATAAAACCTTGAGTAACTATAGGTCAGAATACCTGTCCTCAGAGAGCTTATAGTCAATTATGGCTAAAGAACCATTTCTTCAGATGAACCATCCATTATGATGATGGGTAGGGGAAACTGGATAAAGCTTAGTTGGGTTCTGCCACAAGTAAAAAAAACACTATGTTCTCATGCTGAATTACTTAACATCCCTGATGCTATAACCTAAACCACATTTTAGGTGAAAATGTTTTCACTTGAGGAATTGAAACAATTTAAAACCCTTCCACAATGAACACCTAGGCTCTGCTTTCAAAACGGCACCCTTCAAAGTATATAACCATTTTTCCTACTCATAAACGATTTTTTTCCCTCAGTAACAAGGAAAGAAATCTGTGCCACAGTACCCACCAGTCTGTTCCTGCAGAGCACATTTCTGAGAGCCCCTGGTATCCACCATCACCCAAGGCAGGATCTGGGGCTTCATTTGGCATTTGCATTTGAAAGTATGTATGAGATAGCTTCAGCAGGAAATATACATAACACAACACTCTTAAGCAACTGCAGTCAAAGAACCAAAGCCCTCCCCTCACCTGCTCGTTCTTCTCTAAAATGTCTATGCAGTGAATCACACAGAGCTTCCAAATGTGTGTCAGATAGAAATGCACATATTTGCCACTTTTACTGTATACCACGATCTGAGGCAGGGAAAAATGATGGGCATTGTGTAAGAGGTTGTTGTGTATGTGTGTGAACATTAAAAAAAATAAGTCGTATGCTTAAGTCTACTGCTAAATATGCTTAGCCAGTAGAATGGGAACTGCGCTGGCCGTCCTACTGTTTGCCTGTTGTAGCTCTTCCGGACATTAATATGTAAATGATTCTTTCCTACTCACAAAGCACGTTCAAAAAAACGATTCTCCCTGTCTCTTCACCCTTCCCTTCCCTTCCCTTTTACTATGCCCTAAAGTTCATGTATCTGGGGGTCTGCATAGTGAAATTTAATGTATCAATGTCTCTGCTCAAATTACTAGAAACTCTGGAACAAGGTCCCAATTAATAGTTGTTAATAAACTTGGAATTTTATTGCGCTAAATTTCTTTGCTCAGGAGTCAGGTTTAAAGAGAAGATACTTGTTTAACTTAGTGACTGATAGGGTAACTTGTAAACAACAAAAGAAAACTCCATCATTGATTATCTATTATATACTTAGCATAACATAAATACTTTATAGAGCAAGTTACAACTATGTCTCCTAACAAGGGTATGGTTTAAACGGTAAAGCTGCATAAATAATGCATGCACTTAATATACTTTTGGCTACAAAAGGATCTTCAAAAATACTGTCGGCAATAATTGCCAATAATTTTAATCAGCTGTTTTCAATGGATAATTTTTCTAACTTGGTGCTTTTAGTTTCTTAATTCCTCAAAGTTCGTTACGGTAATGTAACTGTAAATCTTGTCACATTGAAATGAAGAATGCTAATTGAAGCTACCATTTAATAGCTCTAAGTATTATGAGAAATCACTCTTAAAGATGGCTCCTTGATCTATTTCAATATTAATACTTTCAGCAAAAGATAAGCACCTTGTCTCTACCACAGCATTCTGTACCAAAAATCTCTCCCTTGCTTATTTTGGTTCTTCCTACTCCATTCGCTCCTGAAACTTCCAAAACATCCATACTCTTACCTATATATTCTCTTTTCAAAATTGTTTTCCAAGGTTCTTGATATAGCAGATAAAGAAATTACTGTAATCCTGCTGGGCATATATTGTCAATTTTAACTTTTGCCATTATTAAGTGTATTTTTAAATATCTTCAGTACTCTTATTGTATATCCCTACTCTATAACTAAGAGAAAGTCCTGCTTCCTCAGAGTACTAAAAGGTACTTAGATAGCTATACAAGTGCTCAACAAATGACAATGAACTATTATCAGTTGTATTATGTGGTAGAAACATAAATATTGAAAGCAACGTGGTATTAAAATAAAATAAAATGGATACCGGGCTTAAAGATCCCCTGAACAACAAAACCAGTTAAAAGCCATGTAAGTAAAACTTAAGCTAGCTTATTTCATAAACATAAGTGAAACTTATTTTAGGTTATTTCTTATAAATGCCACTAATAATTATAAGTAGAACTTAAGTCATCTTCCTAAAATGATGTAAGATAATCACTTTTAACCAACCGTCTACCATCTGGAAACTCCCATTATAATAACCAATGATTGTAAAGGTTAAAAAAAACTTCCTGATTTTCACGTTATAAGCCATCCTGCAATGACGTGCCTGAGCTTCATATCAGTTTTGGATTTGAAGTCTCCTTGTTCTTGAACATTTTGTTTCTTGCTCAAAAAATTATTCATAAAGTAAAGCTGTGAACTTTCTTTTGACTGACAATAATATAAATAGTACTTAAATAACCAAGTGCTCTTTTTCCTTGAATGACTGATTTGAAAATGTGTATACCATATGTGAAAGATTAATAAAAAATGAAGAACAATTAAAAGATATCTTTTCCTAGTTTTTCAGGATGATTTTAAATTTTTGTACGTGGAGATTTTTTTTTTTTTCCTTAGGTATTCTTTCTCTATTTTCTTCATAACCATTTTTCCCCCCAACACAGATCACTATGTGTTGTTCTAAAGAACTAACAACTTTAGCTGGTAACTTTAGGTGGTAGTCAGATTCTATGTTGAGGAAAATGTCAAAAGAATTCCAAGCATGCCTGCCCTTCATACTAAAATTTATAATGCAAAGGAATAAAAACTGCTACTTTAAACCCTTGCACTTTAATAATCTTCTAAGTTAATTTTCTGTATAGGTAATGTATTTAAATAATTCAAAGGAAAAAACAAAAATATATATATATAGAAAGGTCTTGGCCCTGCTCTATCACCACATCCACCCCATCTTCCCACTTCCCCCTAGGAAGGGTTTCTCAACCTCAACACTATCCACAGTTTTGGCTGGATGATTCTGTGTTAAGGAGTGGGGTGGGAAGGGGGCTGTCCTGTGCATTGGAGGATATTTACTAGCATCAGTGACTTTCCAATTTGTGACAATGAGAAATGTCTCAAGAAATTGCTGAATGTCTCACAGTTGAGAACCACTGCCCTAGAGGTAACCATTTTTATTAGTTTGTTTCCAGTGTTCTCTTATACAAATTCAAGCACATAGGAATACATACTCTCATTTTCTCCTCTCTCCTACTCAAGGTAGCATACTATGTACACTTTGCAACACCTTACAGTCTTTACTTAATGCTTTTTTATCCTTTTTGACGTCAGTATTTAGACGTAAGTATATAGACTCCTCCTCATTCTTTATTAACAGCTGTATAGTATTCCATAGTTTATTTAATCCCCTACTGATGTGCTTTTGGGTTGTCCTATTACTTTGCTATTACAAGCACTACTGAAATATCTCTGCACAATTATTATTTTGTAGGGTCATGGGTCTCTCTTTAGAAGAAACTGTCAGAGTATGAACGCTGCATCAAAGGGAAATTATCTATACAGCATTTGGGATATTGTCAAATTCCCCTCCAGGAAAGTTTAATCATTTTTACTTCCAACTGCAGTGCACAAGAGTGCCTGTTTAACCTCAGCATTGATCAGAGTATGTTATCATAGGCTGAATTTTTGCCAATGGTAAGACACAGTATTACACTATAATGTTAAATTTCCATTGCTTTATTATGAGTGAGGTTATATATTTTTTGTATGTTTAAAAGCTACCTGCCTTATGTTGATTCATGACCTCAGTCTACTTTTCTGTTTGGATGTTGGTCTTTTTCTTCTTTATTTCAAGGAATTATTTATATATTAAGGATATTAACTCCTTGTGATATGTGTGGAAACATTTTTCCCAGTTTTTCTTTGGTCTTTTGACTCTGTTTACGGTATATATTTCCTATGCAAAAATATTTTTTAAATTGTGTTATAGGATTTATGCTTATGGATTTGGGTCAAAATTAGACTTTTTGGCTCCTAGATTATAAAACAAATTCCAACTTTTCTATTATTTTTTATTTAGTGTTTTATACTTTTAAATCTTTGATCCATTTGGAATTTATTCTGGTGTACACTTGGGTGTATGGTTGACTTTCTCTTTCCAAATGACTACATTACTGTTCTAACACTTTTATTAAGCCCACCTTGATTCCACAGATGGGTGTATATCTGGACTTGCTAGTTTGTATCCTTGATCTATTTTCTTAAAAGGACTCCTAAAATTCTATAAGCTTAAGGCCCCACCAAACCTGGATCTGCCTCTGGTTGAGATAGGTTGAGAAAGGCTTCCATAGGAGGCACATTTGTATATGAAGTAAATAACATTATTAAATCATTGCACCTAAATCTGAAGAATTAAGAAATATGACAATAATAAAGATTAAGTATCATGTAAAAGGGTTTTGTTGAGAAACAGTGATGATTGAATTCAATGGGTTTGAAGAATTAAGATGGTTGCATTGGGGCAGAGTGGAAAGTTAGACTGGAAAGGGACTTTGATGTAGAATTACATAGGCCATTGGATAAATGAGATCAGTGGATCACTTCAGGATAAATGGAGAGTTCAAGAAATGTAGGAGAACCTAAGTCTGAATAATCATGTAGGAATGATATCCAGAAAGAGACAAGGAATCATAACTTTGAAGCAAATTAAGATTAGAGCAGAAATGAAGGATACACAAAAAGGAAAAAAAAAAAAAAACCCATATTCATCGTGCACCATGATTCTTATTTAATCATCTAATACCCATTTTATAGATGAACATTCTGAGGCTTACTCAAATGGTTAAGTAACTTCCCCAGATTATTCCTTTACTATGTGGCAGAATTAAAAATTTAAATTCTTGTCTATCTGGCTCCAAGTACAATATTCTTTCCCCTACACAGCAACTGTGTGTGATGGGGGAGATGGGGATAATAATATGTAGAAGAGGGTTTGGGTAGCAACAGAAGGCAAAGAACATTAAGTATATATAATTGGATAAAGCAAGGAACACATATTTTTAGGAAGAAAAAGAAGGATCAACTACTTGGAGTACAAATTAGCTTGTTGCTATAAATGCTATGATTAGAACTTTAACTGTGATTTTGTAGTTAGGAAATATTAGAAAGTTGTTTGCAATAAAATGATACGATGGAGTCAACATGTGAGAATCACTGGTCTCACTTGATTAAGGAGGACCAGCACAAGGTGAAACTAGAGAAAGGTAGACTATCAAGAGTATTTACTGAAGGGGTGCAAAGCATAGAGTCTATGTTTAAAGAATATACACACACACACGACAGAACTCCACTCCCTAATAATTTTCTGCCTCTAGGAAATAATTATAAATTCACATAAAAATGTATCTTACATAACTTTATGGAATTTGAGAAGCAGTAAAGACTGAAAATGCAATATGTCAATATATGAACAAGCTTAAAAAAACTGTCCAAGTGTTATAGCTCATTTTATTTGGACCATGAAATTAAGAGAAACAAAAAGAAAGAGAAGCAAATAAAAGAAAAAAAGACTATATACTTGGCTGCTCTTAAAACTAAAATTTGGAGGTGACGATTGTTTTAATCTCGCTAATTTTTCTCATTTTATATATATATATATATATATACACACACATATATATAAAATATATACACACACTTACATCTATACACAAACACCATGATTTTAATTTGAGGCACACCAATCAGTGCATTTGAAGTGAATAAAATATTCAACTTCCGAATACACATATACATCCTTGAAATTTAGCAGGAGGCATGCAAATTAGTTCACTGTACTTTGCTTTTGAATACTTTCTATTACTATGTTGAGAAATTTCTTGGAATTGATCCTCTGGTTGTCAGTTGCCAGCATAATATTCTGCTGAAAGCCTAAAGAAATTTAGGGAGTCAAGGATGTATGTAAATAGTAAATACCTTTTAAAATAGTGAAATATTTCATGCACAAAAGATACGTTTTTTGATGTATATGTGCAACTTAAAAAACAAAACAAAACAGAACAAAAGTGCTATACTTTTTAGGCTAGGAAATAACTTACTGCTTTTATTTGTGTGATGGGGAAGGAGAAAACAACTGTCATGATGATTTTCAATCATAAAATTAAAAGCACCACACTTAGCCAATTTAGAGAGAAAACTCATTTACATAAAATGTTTTCAATAGTTTATGCATCAATGTGCTTTTATATGTAAATTTTAATTGTCATCTGCAGAATCATTTGTAATGAGTAATTAATTACATATATTTTTTTATTTTATTGTCATCACAGTTAGAGATTAAAAATTCAGTTTATTTTCTCCTTTAGTCAAGAAGTAGGCTTATAAAAAAATCATGAAGTAGGCTTATAATACTCAATCTCTCTGCCAATTAACTCTCTTTCTCTCTCTGTAACAAAGATACTTTTTATTTTTGAGAGGTGTCGGGCATATTTCCTTCCAGTTTCAATCACTGCGCCTTTAAATTTGTGGCTTTGAGTGAAAAAGCACATTTATTTAGTTCATAACCGCAGGTAAATTTTGGCAAAGTAGTTCTAAGTCAACTAAATTATTTTAGGAATTAGAACTACAGAGTGTCAGTGATAGGAAAGGCATGAAACATCATCAGCACTTGCCCTCCTTTTAAATATGAAAAGCTGAGGTACAGGAAAGCCAAGATGCACAATTCCATTAGACATCACTAGTGAGCAGTCAATGACTATAAGGGTAAGGCCCTAGTGATTGTCTCACGTGCCTCCACCACCCTACCCACATATTTAATGCTTTCTAAAAAAAACCAACTAAACAACAAAGATGCTCCCTGGAGTTGGAATGCATGCACAGATTTTTAGCAGCATTTAATATACTTTTATGCCACCTGAAGTAGCTCAGGTGGCATAAAAGTATTTATGACCCAACTTCAAAACAGATATTTCCACGTGAGGTTCAAATCCATTGACTTCCAAGGTGACTACTGTTATCTAGCAACCCTACTTAAAGAATGCTTTATTTTGAATCTGTATCCTCAGAACGAACAGCTGCCAGTTACAATAATGCATGTCAGCAATAACCAAGACCTAGACTCTGTTGTCCAAAGCTGTTGATATTAATCCTTCAATTGCAAAGAGACTTTCATTTCTAATACTTTATATTAAAAAGATTTAAGGAGGCTAAGATAAAGAATAGAAAGCAGCACTTTCACTAGGATTTTAGAGATCTGACACATCTTTAAAAGATTTAATCAGTAAGTAATAGCAACTATTATTTAGCACATCCTATATGCCAAATCGTGCGCGAGGTGCTTGAGGAGCATTCGATCACTAATTCCCAACAACCATTTGTGGGGTGAGTTCGGTCATCAACTCATTTTGAAGTAGAGGAAACCGAGGCAGAGAGGGATTACGGAACCTGCCTAAATCAATAGCTAGAAAGTTGCAGATTTAGAAGGTGAACTCCAGGCTCCCTCTCGAACTCATGTTCTTAAACACACCACAGTTCTGTGTCTCAAAGGCAAATAATCTGAGGGTACTTCCAAATTACAATACAAAGAATTAGCTAGTATAGATAATATTTCTATAGAACAATTATCTGTTTTTCTTCTATGTGTATATTACCAATTAACCAGACTAAATTAATGTTTTTAAATCCTGCCGATGTGAAATTGGTACTATATTCTTCGGTTTTAATTTTGTTTTCTTCATAGAATAAGCAAGATACCAAACTGCAATTAATTTAAATCCCTGCAAAAGGGAACTGATACCTTTGCTGAGAATAGGCACTGGCATAGATAGCTCCTAACGCTAATATTATGAACAAGTTATCATGTTCTATGACTATTAATGTGGAGATAGAATCTGCATATCTATAAATGTTAATATGACAGAAAAAGGCATTTAGAAGCCCCTGATCCTTTTCATAAATTAGAATTTAGCTAACAAATCTCTTGCATCGTAGATTTAATAGAATCCCTGTCATTGGTGTATCATTCTTCATTTATTTGATCATGGTGAAGGTCATGGACAATACACTAGTTGAGTTTTGTCACCCTCAATTTACCTCATGAAACCCCAACAGAATTGAATCACATATTCAAGAACTGATACAAATTATGAGATTTTGGTTCTTTGGCTGTTTCACTGTTTGTGTTTCATCAGATGAACAGGAATGGAAGCAAAATAACGATTCTTCCATTCTGCTCATCAGGTGAAGGTTTTGGTCTAGGAAGGGACTAAGGATCTCATCCCATATGGGGTAGTAGCACTCATCATGGATTCTTTCAGCAATAAATACAGGAGGTATTCACCCATAGATAGCTTTAAAATCTAAACATCTGCCTGAGTAGATGTGGGAGTCTGGTTGCCCACTGTTGGGGAGCTGGTCCTTGGATGGTGTTTGGGATTAAGGGTATGTAACTTGTTATATGACTTTGCTATTGCAGATAATCAGAGAGAAAAGTGGATGGCAAATAGTTTATCCACACTTTTTTCACTGAGGTATAGTTGATTTCCATATTATATTAATCTCAAATGTAAAACAGTGATTCAAAATTTTTATAGATAATACTCCATATAGTTATTATGAAATACTGGCTATATTCCCTGTGCTGTACAATGTATCACTGTAGCTTATTTATATTATTCCTCTTAATCCCCTACCCCTATCTTGCCCCTCTCCTCCCTTCCCTCTCCCAACTGGAAACCACTAGTTGTTCTCTTTATCTGTGAGTCTGCTTCTTTATTATATTCACTAGTTTATTTTTTAGATTCCACATACATGTGATAACATACAGCATTTGTCTTTCTCTGACTTATTTCACACAACATAATACCCTCCAGGTCCACCCATGTTGTTGCAAATGGCAAAATTTCATTCTTTTTTATGGCTGAGTAGTATTCCATTGTATTTCTGAAAATAAGTTACAAAGTAAACAACTTAAATCTATTTGTTGACCAAAATCTATTTGTTGACCACAACTGAATGATACAAGGATAGTAGTATGCATAACCCTAACAATAACTAAACATGAAGACAACATTTTCTTCTCTGAATGCTTTGTCTTTCTTATCTTACTCGCTTCTCTCAGATGGAAAAAGAGACTCAGTTATAAGTGGAACAATAAAAAAGTTAAAAACTAAACCAGGGGGTATCCATGGACATATTTAGCAAGTATCCTATTTATAATTTTGTTTCAAATGTATTATTTCCCTGTCCAAGGAAAGAACTTAGGGTCCACTCTGAATTCAAGTTGAATCATAAGTTGAGAGAGAATGGTGGCATAAAGCATTAGAGTTTGGAATTCCCTGTTCAGATCCCAGCAGTTCCATGCTCCCCTACACTTGCTCAGTGGTGGGCATAGCTGTTACTCAGCTTGGCAGACGGGAGATAGGCAACAGTCAAGCTGAACAGCATACTAGGGATGTGGCTGTTTTTTTGTTTTTTAAGATTTGACCTGCCCCCATCCTCCAAAAATTTATTTCAATTAGTCATTAGGCTGGTTTGAGGACACAATGTTGAAAACAAGCCCTTTTACGTTAACCTGCCTACGTAGCCTATTAAACTAGATTCTAAATGGTAATAAAATTGTTACTGCCTAACCTTGTGTGCACCCACACAAATCTGGTGACCATCCTGGCACTCTTAGGCTTATCATATGAAATTCGTTTTCTCTGGGAAAAAAAAAGCACTTAGACTTTATTATATTAAAGAAATTATTCTTATAAAATCAGTATTTAAATTAAGTTGAAAACTATTAATTTCCCAATTTTTTAAATAATAAATGTACTGGAAGATTTATATCTATAGATTATTTAGTGATGATCTGTAGAATTGAATTCATAACTATTATTTGATCTCAAAATGCACCAAAACCTTAAACACAGCTCTATTAATATCCCAAATTCTTTTTTTTTTTTTTTTTTGCGGTACGCGGGCCTCTCACTGTTGTGGCCTCTCCCGTTGCGGAGCACAGGCTCTGGACACGCAGGCTCAGCGGCCATGGCTCACGGGCCCAGCCGCGCCGCGGCATGTGGGATCCTCCCGGACCGGGGCACGGACCCGCGTCCCCTGCATCGGCAGGCGGACTCTCAACCACTGCGCCACCAGGGAAGCCCCAATATTCCAAATTTTTTAAAATATTAAATTGTTCCACATTTTTTAGAGTAAGTATTCAAAATAACAGTAAGTCAGAAAGCTCTTAAATGGTAGGCAAGATACTCTTTGTTACCAAATTAGGATATTATCAAGAAATAGCAAGAGTTTGAAAGTTTGCTTTTTTTAAAAATATATACTATATCACACTCCCATACATACATACACAAATACATATATACAGATTAGAAGCAAAGAAATTAACATTTTAAAGTGAGATATCTATCTATACACATGCACACACATAACTATGATCCAAAATTCTTGCAGCAGTCCCAAAATGATTGCTAAATGCCACTCAAATACAAATCATGGACTCTTGTTTCTTATAATAAAGGCAAGTAACAAACCCAGTGTCATGAAACATGTTTGCCAGTACTGACCAAGACTACAAGAACCTCATATAAATGTCAGAAGGGGGCTTCCCTGGTGGCGCAGTGGTTGGGAGTCCGCCTGCCGATGCAGGGGACGGGGGTTCGTGCCCCGGTCCGGGAGGATCCCACGTGCCGCGGAGCGGCTGGGCCCGTGAGCCATGGCCGCTGGGCCTGCGCATCTGGAGCCTGTGCTCCGCAGCGGGAGAGGCCACAACGGTGAGAGGCCCGCGTACCACAAAAAAAATAAATAAATACATGTCAGAAGGAAGAAGTAGCCAGAAGCCTATATGAGATGGTGCCCCCTTCCCACAATCCACACATATCATCTAGGGCAACAAATGGCCTGCTTCCATTGGTTTCAGCTACATGCAAGTTGGACACTGTCCCAGAGAATACACTCAGTTCTCAGCATTCAGTCATCAGCTGGGGGTATCACCTTCACATAACACAAATCACATGGTTCCACCTTAGTAATTCCAGACTCACCGATTTCATTATTTGTAACTCAGAAGAATTTGTGGACTCAGAAGAATGACATGCAATGCAGACCATCGTATTTACCTGAGAGCACTGCAATGAGCATCAAATGAAATACTGTATGGAAAGCCCAGAGCACCAGTGGGAATTAGAGGTAGAGGTTGGAGCCACTTAGCCAGTGAAGGGAATCCAGCCGACCAACATCCTGGCTAGGTTAACTGAGAATCTGGACAGTTTCAATATCTGTTATGAAACTCAAGGATCTACCATATTTTACTTTTTTTTTGTTTGTACAAATTCAGAGCATAAATTTATGACATTTCTAAATGAATCTGAAAATTCAACTGCACAAGAAGTTTTATTTTTAATCTCTCTTTTTAAATCGTTTACTCTTTTAATATTTCTAATTCACTGTATATCCCTCAGGACTGACCTTAAATGTCACCTCCTCCTGAAAGCCGGCCCATAAATCCAGGGTTTGTGAGTTCTTAACACCTTCTTGGATTACTCTGTGCTGACTCCAAAGATGGCGCTTACCACACTGTACTGTAATATCTTGTTTTTTCTTTCCTGTTACCCTTATTTGACTAAGAGCTCTTTAGGAAAAAGGAATGTATCTTCTTCATCCATGCAGCCCAGAAACCTGGCTCAATGCTTGGCACAGAGTCGATGTTCAATAATGAGAGAGTGGCATGGATATATATATACTACCAAATGTAAAATAGATAGCTAGTGGGAAGCAGCGGCGTAGCACAGGGAGATCACCTCGGTGCTTTGTGACCACCTAGAGGGGTGGGACAGGGAGGGTGGGAGGGAGGGAGATGCAAGAGGGAGGGGATATGGGAACATATGTATATGTAAAACTGATTCACTTTGTTATAAAGCAGAAACTAGCACACCATTGTAAAGCAATTATACTCCAATAAAGATGTTAAAAAAAAATAAATGTTTGGTGAACAAATAAACTGAATCCAACAGGAATCCCTTTTAAATAACAAAGAAAGAGTTTGGCTCACGGGAGCTGTTACAGAAAAGCCGGAAGGCATTCTGAAAATGCAGTGAGCTTCTTTAAGAGGAGGTAAGTTTTCTATCACTGGCAGAATTTAAGCAGGTACAAATGGCTATTTGACAAGGAAACTAAATCATTCATCAGCTGTTGACCTGGAGTGGATGAATTCTGTGATCCTCTCCAACTCTGAAATTCTGGCACTCATAATCTATATTCCATAAAAATAAAGAATAAAGCTATTATTTTAATTATCCTGCTTATTGACTGAAAATGAGTATTTGTTTTCTTATAAGCATTACAGATGCTGCATTGTGCTTATTTCTCTTTACAATAGCAGGTACAATAAGGACATTGGTGGTGTTATAAACTCTGAGTCTCCTGAGGAACCACATGACTTCTATCAACTGTTAGCCAACTCATGATTGTAAGAAGTATCAGAATAAAAAGGATTCTTGGACATAATTGAAATGCAAAGGCATTGCTTCTGATAATACAACAAATCTTTTAGGAAATGAGATAGCTTAACCAGGAAACTCTTGGTCGAATGGAGAAAAACGGAAAAACAAAATCAAACAGCTTCAAAAATCCTTAATGTCCACAGATGCCTTATTACAAGCTACCACCTGTGGTCTCTGTTGTAGCTAGCAGGCTTCCCAATCATGTACACCACTGTTCGGGGTAACAAGCCGTTTCCTGCCAGACATATCAATTTATCATTTTAGCAAAGTCTCAAAGGGCGCCACAGATGGACATTAGGGAGAAAAGTGGTCTGCCGCCTGCATTTGGCAAATAATTTGTTCCTGAACTGCTGATCTAAATTAAAACGAGATTTAAAATGCCTGGGAGAAAGACAGGGCTGTAAACTTCATTAGTTAAAATGACATCCTCACGAATTATAAACTAAACTTAGATATTGATCTCAGTATAGTAGACTAGAATGATATGCTTTTGAAAAATGGGGGTGGGGTGCTATTAGTTGATATGAATTTTATTCAAATGGCTAACTAATACCGAGGAGCAATTTTCTACTTACATTGGGGTTCTTTCCCCTCATGGACTGGGTGAGTGAGAAGCTATAGCAGAAGGTCCTTCTATTTCATCTAAAGAACTTGGGAATTTAACCTTCATAGGAAGGCAAGGCTACATACTATCACAGTAAGCTTGAGAGCAAGTCTTTCTTTCAGTGTATTAGTTAGTAAACCACCCTGATTGTTGAGAACCATGGGTACCCAACACAAGTCTATTCCCTGCTTATCATGGCTATGTGGCTGGTTTTTAGCAATTCCTGTCAGTTCGACACACTCCCAAAATATAGATGAACTTTCAAAAAATATTGGGTTAGCCAAAAAGTTCGTTTGGGACAGCTTAACGGAAAAATCTGAATGAACTGTTTGTCCAGCCCGATATTACCTGTATGTAAAATCAGCGAGTCACATTTTTCTCCTGACCGTAATACTTTCTTTTCAGCCTCTTTAAAATCTATATACAAACTTTGAAACTGTTGCCTGAATCACTGAATTAAATGTTTCCCCTGAACATGGTGGCGGTGGGGTGGGCACGGGGAGAATGAGAAGATGAATTTGTTTTCCTCGATGCTAAATGTTCCCACCATCACTTTGAATATGAAACTGAAAAGTACAGCAACAGGAAATTGAGTGCAGACATGAGCTGGGGAGGTCAGAAATAAATATGCATTTAATAAAATAACCATGTATATTTCATCTTTATTTTAATCATTTCAATTCCGAAAACCCCTGCTCAACCAACTGGGGGAGTTGCGGAGAGGAAGAACAGCTCTTTCTTATGGTACAAGTCTAAGGGGACACCCCTGAAATGTCAGTTTATGCATTTCTCATACATTAGTGCTGTCACCAGAACCCTCTTATTACAGTCAGGTTCTTGAATCTCCCTTCAAAAACATCAACCCCCAAGTTTATGTGACATTAATGCAGCCAGTAATGAGCCCCAGGTTGGGCTGGGAAAATTGGGCTATCTCAGCACTTAAAGAATTTATTTGGTTAAGAACTAACTTAGTAGTTCTCATTTCCTATTACTCCAATCATTGGCTAAACAGCCCCAGGGGCATCATAATTGTTTTCATTGAACTGGAAAATTCCTGGTACTACCAGCTTTTGAATTGGGGCTTTCCAAGAATCAATGGGAGA
The DNA here is from genome assembly GCF_949987515.2 of Delphinus delphis. Classification (NCBI taxonomy): domain Eukaryota; kingdom Metazoa; phylum Chordata; class Mammalia; order Artiodactyla; family Delphinidae; genus Delphinus; species Delphinus delphis. The sequence continues at coordinate 39,764,918 of NC_082698.1, read as the reverse complement.
AGAAAAGGTTGCTGAAACATCTTCTGCTTCGGTACTTAGGGAAAGAGAAAAGATAACAAAGGCACTGAGACCCCCAAGGTGTAAGGCTGGTAGTTTACAGTTGAGGCTTACAGCTGGCAGCATACCTTCAAAGGAAAACTATTTTTATATTTGGCTTAAAGAAGGAGACTCCCTTTGAAAAAATAGGACCTGGAGATCTGACTGAGTCTAAGAGAATACTTCCTTCTAGAAACTCTGCTAAAACCATCCAAGAGTTATTCAGGACTTCATTATTCATATTTAGATTTTCTGTCTATGTGTGACTTTTAACCATCTTTCCACTTAGTAACACAAATGTGAGAGAACAGATAATGATATATAACTGAATCTGTTTTGCTATGTTTTACTACTTCAAATAGAACAAAACCAATCGCAACCCAAAACCACCACAAAAATATTTTAGGCCAGAAAAAAGAAATTCTTTAAATCACTGTACATGAGCACATTGTAACTGGGCTATAATCTTGGATTATATTTTAAATATTTTCCTTAAAAGTTCTAATAATTAGCTATACATTCCATCACTTTTAAATCTGTTTTTTTTACTAATAAATGTTTTTAACTGCCACTATGTTTTTAATGATTGATATTGACCACAAAGAGAACTACAAGTTAAGTAAACCGGTTTCCAGACTTTCCAAGGGGAGTGCATAGTAATGAAGTGAGGCAAAGTCTGAAGAGCTGATGCAATGAGGGAGCAATTCATGTAGGTTCTAAGCTCATGGAGGACAAGCCCCTACCCTAGCCTTGAGGGATGCCCGGGGTAGAGGAAATTCCAGTGGGCATTGGCTCGGTGGAGAGGGAGGAAGGCTTTCTCGGGCAACAGGAAGAGCAGAGCAAAGTGTCAGAGGAAAAGAAAGAACTGTGCGTATTTGGGGAAATCAAGTTTATGGCAGGAATAAAAGATCTGTGGTAGCAAACAGCAAGAGAGGAGGCTAGGAAGGTAGAGAACTTCAGAACATAAAAGGCCTCAAACTAATAAAATGCTGTTCATATACCCATCTGTATTCCTCCATGTCCCATGAAGTGTGTTATTTCATCTCTTTAACTACCATATTCAAAAGACTTGAGAAGTTAATTCTAAATGTTTTATTTAGAAAAACTTTATAAAGGCTATTAACTTCCATCTCCAAGCAAGTTCTACCTGCATAGCAAATCATTTCTGTCGACCTCACTTCGACAATCTTTACATTTAAATTGTGCTATTTAATCATGTTAACAGAAAACTCAAACTACTTCTCTTTCAGTGTGGTTAGGCATAAACTCTCAATGGCAAAAGACTGAGAAAAATCTGATTTTTCTCAGTAGTTTTCCAGTAGCTTAATATCTGATCTTCAAATTCAAAAAGTCATATCATTTCTCAAATATACTCAATGACTATAGGGACCACTGTAATTGCGGTACCAGCCCAACCAGAAATGCTCAATCTATCTCACAAGCAAAATGATGCTAAAGTAGTCAAGGAAATGCTCTGGGCACACTTCCACCACAACCCTCTGGGTTGGTATTAACTAGCATAAGCAGCAGCATGGTACATAAAATGGAAACGACGTGACCACATACTGTGCGACACTGGAAATGACTTCATCTCAAGAGCCTCAGTTTCCTCATCTCTCAGGTTGGAAGAAGGCATACCTATCACGGCTGTTGTGAAAATTAGAACCTCATGACTATATAATAAGTTTGGCAAGCCATGGGAACTCAACGGAGATGAATATGATTAATGTATACTCAGTGACTTTATCCCTACTGAGGTCCTTTAAACCTTTAGCTACTGAGAACCAATGAACTTTTTTTTTTTTTTTTTTTTTGCGGTACGCGGGCCTGTCACTGTTGTGGCCTCTCCCATTGCAGAGCACAGGCTCCGGACACGCAGGCTCAGCGGCCATGGCTCACGGGCCCAGCCGCTCCGCGGCATGTGGGATCTTCCCAGACCGGGACACGAACCTGTGTCCCCTGCATCGGCAGGCGGACTCTCAACCACTGCGCCACCAGGGAAGCCCCATGAGAACCAATGAACTTTTAAGCCACTCAGTAACCCCACTCTTCATGCTCAAACAAGACACCTCCCTAAAAGGCCCCGTCTCATCACCTGCAACGCAGTCTGTCATTTCTTGTTTTTCAGTGTGCGGCTCAGCAAGTCAGGTCCCTCCTGCGGGGGGTAGATTTGTTACCATTCATGACTAACGCACAGCATTCCATGTTTAGCCCTTGGATGACAACCCAGACCTCTAAGTCTTTTCTTTCAAGAGGCCATCACAATATCATTTCAATAGAACGGGGAATGGAAACACTTTATAATCTCTCAAAATCTCTAATCTCTCAAAAGCTCTATTTTCAAGTAAAAGTTAAAACATCGATTATCTTTCCTTCTTTTCCTTTTGAACACAAAGATTTCAGCCTGCACTAATGCAGGGTAAGACCAGTTTTACCTCAAGTGAAATAAATCCTATAACTAGACATAGCCTCACTTTTTCAAGAGTTTATTCATGGTTTACTCAATGGGTCTGCAACTTGCCTATAGTACAAAGGCATCAAGTGAGATGAAGTTCCTGACTTCCACCCATAGGATCCTGGCAGGGTCTGTAAATACCTTCACTCTAGACAACATTTTTTTCCTCTAGAGAACCTGTATTTCTATGTAAGAGTTTACGTGTTCTGTTAGTGCAGCCAAGTAGAAAGAGCATAGGTTTTGGAGTCAGAAAAACATGGGTCCAATCCCAGCCCTGCTATTCACCGGTTTTGTGAACGCAGGCAAGCACTCTAAATCACTGCTTGCTCATCTGCAGAACCATCAAATCACTGTATGGATACTGCACTGGGCTATGTGGAACAGAGGTTGGCAAACTAGGGCCGGCCACCTAATTTTTTACCTCCGATGAGCTAAGAATGGTTTGTGCATTTTTAAATGGTTTAAAAAAAGAAATTTGTTTCCTTTTTAGTTATAAGTACCTCAATAATATTCCTGAGCATCTTGGCCCACAAAGCCATTTCACAGAAAACGTTTGCTGACCCTTGGTTTAGATGATTAAGTAGACTAGGAATCTTAGGTATACACTGCATGCACTTGGCACATCAAGGTGCTTCATAAACTCAGTTCTCCTTTGAGGGAGCAACTGTGGCTTTGTGCAATAAGCACTAATTTAAAATGAGTTCTTTTACAAAGCTTAACAGTTTCCATCCCTCATAAACGTTGTGGTAAACGTTGTGTGAAAATTTCTCAGCGTCTCTGGAGGATCAGTTTGCTTCTCTTCAAAATGAGAATATCAGTATTTTTCTGTGCAGGTTTTTCTAAGAAAAAGTCAATTATTTCAAAACAAATAAAAGATGTCTGATATATTCAACTGTTTTACAGAAAGTAGCTCTGTAGGTTTACTAATATACAGTCATATATGTGGACATATGGAAAACTTAAGTCACCCCCTATCCCATCATCTAGAGATAATTCCTGCCCACATAAACTGGAATATTGCCTTTCATTAATTCTCACATTTTCTCTCTCTTTCTAAGACTCCTATTTTGCACCCAGACATCTTTGTGAGTAGGTGACTAAGTTATGGCCAATCGAATGTATAGGAAGCAACATATGAAATTTTCAGAAAGTCTCTTAAGAGCAGAGAGTGGGCCCCCATCTAATTCCCTTCCTCCATCGTACTGGCTATAATGCAGAGATGAGGGATAAACTAGGTTACAACTTTGGACCACGAGAATGAAGCACACTAGGAATGTAGGGAACCCTAGAGATGGTATAGCAATGGGCTCGGAGTAACTTGGGTCTTGAAAAATGTACGGAGCCACCACACCAGCTCTGGATGGCCTTCCTACCCCCAGGCTTATTTTGCTCTTCCTTTTCGTGGTTTTATTTTTTGTTCTCCTCTTACATGCAGACATTCTCATCTTACCTCATATACACTCTCTTGGTGACTGGAGGAAGGATAGTTTGAAATAGACCAAAATGTTACCAGTGATTTTCCCTGAGTGGTGGGGTTAAAGTGGTTTTATTTCTTAATTTATGCTTTATTTTCTAAATCTTCTACAGTGAATATATAATGATGTTGCTACCAGAAAAAACATTGTTAAGCGGCACATTGCTTGAAATGTCCTGGTTTTAGGGTTAATCTATGAAAGTACCCAGGATTTTACAGGATACACATAATACCTAAAAATAAGACTTTGTTTCTCCCAAATATCCCTAAAACAGAAGAAATTGCCACACATCAGTCTTCACTAAATTCTATCAATGATGTTCATTTTGACAACCAATATACTGTTGGGAGAAGACACATTAGTCTGAAAAAAACATCATTAATGGTCTGGATGCTACAGAGGTTAGCTAATGGAATTAAGAAGAAAAGCAGAAAAAGTTAACATAGATTTAGTAATTATTCCTGGGGGTATCATGACATGGTTGAAAGTGTAAAATGTTATTACAAACAGCTTTTTAAAGATCACTTTAACAGCAATTGAATACATGATTACACTGTGGAGATCACATTTATATTGCAACACGACTAGAAAAAATAAATAAGCCAATTTTCCTAATGTTAGTGAATGTGCACCTATGGCCTGGGATAAATTTAAAGACAGAGCATTACATATGATTAATGAAAGCATAGTATCTCTAACAAATCAGAAAATTATGTGCTTTGGAAAACTGTCCGATAGCTCAAAAAGTAGTTTTAGTGAAGACGTAGCTGACCAACAGATGCAAATCATCACAATTAAGACTCACTGTCCAAGAGTGTTTGAAAATAATTAAGTATTGAGGAAGTAAAGAAGATTTAGGTAGAAGAGAGGTTATATGGCTGGAGCATGAAAATTTCCAAAAGAAAAGCTGATAAAAATCCTGAAGGAAAATATGAAAGGAGGAGAAAATCATAGCCTGACTGAGTATAAAAATCATCAAATCCATGGTAGTGAACATCCCCAGACCCCTGCTCTCCTGGGAAATCTTTTCACCCTTCCCCAGTGTGGTTACACTGTCAACATAGGTATTAAGGATTATAATAGGTATTACAGCAAGGGAAGTGAACCTGGGAAAAACTGGTTATCAACATTATGACTGTTTTACTCTAGTATCTTGAACAGCCCTTGAAAGTGTGAGAAGTTTGTATAGTCTTGCGCAACCGGCTTTCCTGGACTCGCTAAAACAAGACAAGTAAAGCTGACCTAACACATCATTTTAGTCAACATTTTTAACAAAAAATTTTCTAAACAGACTGAGAACTGGAAAGAAAAGGACAACGAACATCCACATACCAATTACGTAGATTCAGCCACTGTTATTACTTTATCTATGTTTCCATCTACGTATGTATTTATGTGTACATGTGTATGTATAAGTGTATGTTTATTTGTATGTGTATATAATTAGGAAATAAGTTAGACATATCACAATACTTTGCGCCTAAATACTCAAGCCTGTATCTTCTAAGAATATGTGCATTCTCTTACATAACCACATCATTGACAGCTAAGAATATTAATAATTCCCTAATATTACTATCAAACTCATATTCAAATTTTCCTGATTGTCCCTCAAATAAATTTTATAGATTTTTTCCTATAACTGGAACCAATCAGGCTTTATGCAATTTGTGGTCAGTACCTTCTTAGATAGCCCCCAATGGTTTTTGTCTCCTGGTCTTCACGTCCTTGTATATAATTCTGCCACCATAGCCTCTCAAATGTGAGCTGGACTTAATGAATCACTTCTAAGAATGAGAATGCAGAAGTGACAGGATGTCACTTTTGAGATAAAATTATGAAAGGCTATGGATTTTATCTTGGGCATTATCGGCTCTTTCTTGAATCACTCACCCTGACAGAAGCCAGCTACCGTGCTGTGAGGCAGGTCTGTGGAAAAGCCCACACAGCAAGGAGCTGAGGCCTGCTGACAGCCACGTGAGTGAGCTTGGCAATGGTTCCTCACTCCCCATCTCCACCAGATGAGCCTTCAGATGAGACTCAGGCCTAGTCAACAACTTTACGGCAACCTCATGAGAGAACTTTAGCCAGAGGCACCTAGCAGAGCTGAACCCAGATTTCACCCCGACAGAAATTATATGATAGTTTGTTGTTTTAAACCACTATATTTTGGTATAATTGTTATACTGCAACAGATAACTAACACAGATTTAATTTGGCTATTATGTCTCTTTAGTTTCTTTAATCTTGAAGAGTCCCATGAACATTTTTTCATTACATTAATGTTTTGAAGTGACCAGGCCAGTTTTCTTAATGAATTACCGCATTGTAATTTGTCTATCTGTCTCATTGTTTCCTTGTCAGGTTATTTAATTTGTTCCCATATCTTTGTACTTCCTATAAACTGAAAATTACATTGAAAGGCTTCATTAGGTTACAGTTTAACACTGTTGACAAGAATACTTCACAGAGAATGCCATGTACTTTGCACTGCATCACATCAAGAGCCATAAGATATCAAGTTATCCCACTATCAGTGATGTTAATTTTAATACTTTATATAAAGTAGTAATCACCATTTTGCTTCTGTAAAGGTTCTTCCTCCCCTCGCCATTAGCAAGTAATTTTCTAACACAGTTTTGAATTCTGTGCCCTATCTACTCAGTAAGGCAAGGAGAACTCCATCTGTCTGGAGACGAGCCCCAGAACCAAAGAACCAGCCAAATAGCTTCTTTGTCAAGAAACCAGTCAATATGTTAAAACGTTTCTGATCTTTTCATGTATGAATTATGAAATATACTTATCTGTTGAAGAATAATTCTTCCTATAATATGTGAAGGTCAACTAGAGTAAAAATTTTAGAAATCAAAGCTTCTAAACTATGTTGAAATTTGAGCCACTTTGACAACCTGCTACCATTATTCTATCTATAGATACTAAAAATGTGCATATGCAACATTTTCAGTATAAGTAAAATGAGAAGTTATCACTGAGTTTTCCAATAATTCAGATATATCTTCTCTATATGATGAAATGCAGTTGCCCACAGCCTCAGCGTCTGACATCACTGTCATTTTACAAGCTCTTATCATCACAAACAAAAAGTTTCTCAGGGATCCAGAGAAAACCTGTGATCCTTCAAGTATCCTGTTGTCTAATCAGATGTGATCATTTGATTCCAAACTTTCTTCCAGAAATTAGAAGGAAAATGGAAAAGTTCAGTGTTCAAAAAACAAGAAGTTATGAGAAGCAGTCTTATTCCATAGATGGTACTTTTCCAGCTAGAAAGTAAATAATACGGCAGTGAAAAATAAAGTAATATATTTTAAAAAATATATAACTACTTATGCAGAATCATCAATGGCCTCCCTTTATGTCTTAATATGGCGTCTTCAATTTTAGTTCTCTAGGAATATTAGTCACTGCAGTTCAGTGATGAAATGCATACAGACCCATGTGTTAATAAGCCCAAGACGAAATTTAGTGAATCATTACCTCTAGCAATTAAGAGTATCAAAAACATAGTATTATCTTTTCTCCACTAAATGATCCTCAAATAAGACAATCACGTTTCACAGAACAACTCCAGGTCCAAAAGCTTAAGCGAGTTATTACTGATATTTAGCTCTGATTAATGTTTATGAAAGTCAGATGTTATATTCAACTTAACTCTCTTTATGAATGAAATTTAGCCAAAAATACTGCAGGAATAAATGATATTTAATCTTGCAAGGATTTTTCATAATTTTTGTGTTATTTATTTGAGAATCTTGTCAGTTGGTGAGTACGTATGGAAATAGTTCTACAGAATCAAGGAAATTAAATAATTAGGGCAAAAATCTGAATGCTGAGATAATCAATGAATAGGATTTTGTTTTTCTTTGCCTTGAATATTTTAGAAAATTCTGCTTTATTGATGTAGCCTTAATGTTTATAAATAAGTTAAAATAATTCATCAGTCATCACTAAAAAAAACTAATTATTTCCCTTAGTGTTAATGGACTGTACCATATAGATGCTGTCTCTCAAACACCACTGTTGTGTTTTATTTTCTCCTCGGGGGAAGCTAAACTTGTTACTGCAAGTTTGTTCAATTAAACTTTTCTTGCAAGCAATAGAAAGAATGGAATTCTTTTTCATCCTATCCATTTTAGTATGTTTTAATAAGATGAAAGTGACTTCATAAATACCCCAATTTCTCTTTTTGATGATTAGTAACAGGTGGAGAGTATTAAAGAACACCTTCCTTTCTTCCTCTTTGTTCTCTTCCTGGGAAGCAAGGACCCTGGCTCTCTTGGTTCCATTTTTCTAGAAGGAATCCCTTTCCCAGTGACACGGAAGCCACTCATGGACATTTATTTTATGTAGCAATCACCGTTTTCCAAATGAGAAAGGCCTGGGAGTTCATCCAGCTGATATGAACATTTAATGGGTCTTGGTTTTAGGTCATTTTTGAAGGCCTAGGTACAAAGAAAACTACTAAAATTGAAAGTTTTTGCTGTGAGCTGAACCTTCATCAGCACTTCTACAAACGCCTGCAGAACTAGCTGCATTTAGTTGAAAGACTCTTGGTTCCCAGAGGGAACAGTTCAATGAATCTTCTTCTTTTGCCACATATTTTATTAAAACAGAATCTTAAGAATTTACACATGGGGTAGGGGCCAGGGAATATTATATTGGTTTATTATAGGAAGCTATTACTCTCTTTTGTTGGAATTTTTAAAAGCTGCATTTAGAGTGGTGTGCTACGGGACTATCTTCATACTTGGCCTAAATTGTTCCATCTTACCTACAACATCACAGATGTTAAATGCACCACCACGGGCTAATCCATGGTGTCTATTGCATTTTCTCCAACTGTTAGCTTGGTAAACTCATCCAAGAAAGAGATGATGAGATGGAGAATTCATGATTGCTCCTAAAAACACAGCTTTCCCTCATTACCCACCCTTTACTACACTTCTAGAATTGTACCCTTGAAAGGGCATCTGTTTTCGAGCTTACTGTCTTGAGTTCATGGAAACCACCCGCTTCTTCTTTCCTCTCTTATTTCTCATTCTTCATCCAAATGCTGGGAAATCACAAATGAGGGTCAGACTTGGGGATTTCAATCTTGAGATTTCAAAAATGGGACAGTTTTGAGCCTTGATGATGGATCATCCCCTCCTTTGTCTCCTGTTTTCTCCGTACTTCAACCCTTCCTACACACTCCTTCTAGACTAATTTTAAGAATGCATAGCTAAAACCCTGACACCCGCTCAAAAACTTTTAATCTTTTCCTATCACCTACCAAATTAAGATCAGATGACTCACTTTGAAATTTCCAGGGAGAAACATTAGAGTAGGAATTTGGCAGGCTGGGGGTGGGGAGAAATGGGTCAGGCAGCCATTGCAGACAAGGGAGAAGGGCAGAGCAGACCACAGGCTGACACCCTAAAGACATCATCAACTGTCTCAATTTTTCCAATTCTGTTCTTTTGCTTAGGCTGTCCCTTTTTCTGAAATGCTCTTATCTCAGTTCCTCAGTGAAAATTCAATGTTAAATTCCATCTTGGTTTTCTTGTCTGGTTAGAACAAAACTGTATTTTTTTCTTAATGCATTTGTTTTAAAATGTTTAAAGTCTTTTTGGTCTTGCCTTATTACTCCTCTGATTATCAAAGACTGAACAACAGAGAGGGGGAGAGAGCATGGCAGAAACTGAATACGACAAAAATCATGCAGGTGTAACTCGATTTACAAAACCTAAAACCACCTAGTTGGTCTGTGTTTACTTTGCCTCATTAATTTCTATGCCATACAAAAAATGTGGGTCTATGTCCCCCACTCACACCTAGCTATTTACAACATTAATAACCGAGATCATGGCTATAGCAACCTATGCTTAAAAATCAAAGTCAGCCATCTTTTGTGGGCTGGAGTGAAAAGGAAAGACTGAAAACCATTAATGAGGAAAATTTATGTTACTATACAGTATAAAGTTCCCAAGACTTGAGAAAAAATCTTCTTTCCAAACTAAAACTGCAACACAAATAATTCCAAATGTTGAAACACCTTGACATTCACAATCATGTTACACACGAATGCACTGATATGAACATTTACTTATATATTTGATTTAAGCTATGCCTGTATCCACAAAAGACAGGGAACAATTTAAAATCTCAAAACACAAATAAAACTAGAGAAAGAAAATCTGAAATATCAAAATCAAATTTTTCAGGGGCGAAAAAATGCAAACAGGACTTCTGGCATTAAATTTACTCTAATTGAACATTAGATTTAGAACTTAATTTCTCTCAACGAAGGAAATAATGGAAAGGTAGTTCTCAATATCTGAATAAAGTATTCATGTTCACCTGGAGACATGACAAATGCTGACACAGTACTGAATCTTCTAGGGAATTTATCACATGGATAAAAAAATTCTGGATAATATAACCAACAATTTCTCTGAATGCAATCCTTATAAAAATTAGAGAAGGGATAGTTAAAGCATTTTAACATTTCTATGTAACGCTAACATAGCCCAAACATGCTGTAACTATTTCAAGACAGAATTTAGAACACAAAGAATAACCAACACTGAGGCCTAACCAGTCTCTCTCCAACAAAATGTTTCAGGAAACATTCAACAATTTCTAGATAAAGTAAATTCATGGATGGATTCTATGACATGTGTCAGAAGTGCCAAGAACTGATACTGTAGAGAGATACACTCAAATTTTATATATTGGATATGAAGACAGGAGAAAGGACCTTCTACTGAGAAAATCTGGAAGCCTCATGGCTTATGTTAAAACTAGCTGGGCTTCCTTGGTGGCACAGTAGTTAAGAATATGCCTGCCAATGCAGGGGACATAGGTTCAAGCCCTTGTCCGGGAAGATCCCACATGCCGCGGAGCAACTAAGCCCGTGAGCCACAACTACTGAGCCTGCTCTCTAGAGCCCTTGAGCCAAAACTACTGAGCCCGTGTGCCACAACTACTGAAGCCCGTGCGCCACAACAAGAGAAGCCACTGCAATGAGACGCCTGTGCACCACAACGAAGAGTAGTCCCACTCTCTGCAACCAGAGAAAAGCCTGCGCGCAGCAACGAAGACCCAATGTGGCCAAAAATAAAATATATAAATTTATTAAAAAACTAGATGTCTGGGTTTGAAATTAGCTACTTGTTCAAGGTTATCATTTTGTATTCGAAGGTGATTCCATTGATGTTAGTTTCAGCCTGCATATTATACAGAAGAAATGATAGAATTTATTGTTTAATAAATTCCCATTTCTTTTCTATAAGCATGGATCTATCCACCAGAAAACTACTATCTGTTCAAAAGTTTCCAAATCTTAAAAAAGAATATTAACCTATAAGCGCAGTGAAAGACATAAGCCCACTTTTATCTGAAATACACTACAAAGCTATAGAAAACTGAAAAAAAAATTTTCTTCCCCATAACAATCACCCTCTTAATAACTTTACTAAGAGTGAAAAATACATTTCATCTTTTAGTGAGGCTTTGGTACTAGCCTTTCTCCTTAAGATAACATATTTTATTTTCATATGCTAGTACTAGAAAGGATATTTCTAATAAAGTCTAGAGTTTTTGTCCTCATTTTATCTGGTTTTAATTTAAAAGAGTGGTTCTCAATGTTTTTGATCTCAAGCCCCCTTTACAACTTTTAAAAATTACTAAAGACTCCAAAGAATTTTTGTTTGTATGGGTTATAACTATATTTACCATATTAGATCATAAAATCTTTTTAAAAATTCTAACACAAAAATATATCAGCATATATTCCATTAGCTATTTTTGCCTCTGGAAAACCCCACTGTACCCTTGTGAGAGAATGAGAATGAAAAAAGTAAATAACACCTTAGTATAATTAGGAAAATAGGGTTTTTAAAAAATTATTTAATTTATTCATTTCTGGCTGTGCTGGGTCTTCGTGGCTGTGCTCGGACTGTCTCTAGCTGCAGCAAGCGGGGGCTACTCTCCTCTGCAGTGCATGGGCTTCTCATTGCAGTGGCTTCACTTGTTGTGTACCACGGGCTCTAGGCATATGGGCTTCACGGGCTCTAGAGCGCAGGCACAGTAGTTGTGGTGCACGGGCTTAGTCGCTCCGCAGCATGTGGGATCTTCCTAGACCAGGGCTCAAATCTGACAGGCAGATTCCCAACCACTGCGCCACCAGGGAAGCCCAGGAAAATACTTTTAGGAAAACAGTTTTGACCTCATGGATCCCCCTAGAGTGTCAGGGATACCCAGGGATACCCATAGCATACTTTGAGAACCACCAGTTATGAAGGACCACCAGTAGCCAAGGAAAAATCAACTACAAGCAAAGTAAACATGAGACAAAAAAATGGTCTACAATCCAGGCGCGCACGCATGCCTTAAAGTCGTCCTCTGGGGAGGGTACACTAGCTTGACGCACAGCACCAGAGAAGACACGAGAGGCCGGCTACACTGGAATGACTCACAACCATCAGCCCCCAAAATCTTTTCTATATTTTGATTCTAGACCTAGGAAAACTTCAGTCTAATCTAGTTTAGTTTGTCCTCTAAAGCTAGACCAGGAGAAACTGGTAGCACCCAGGGAACCCAGGGACAGGTTTTTTGTGCAAGATAGTAGAGTCATTCCATCTGCAATCACTGATTTCATTATGATCCTTACGTCGCAGGTCTTCTTGCAAAAACTGTGCAACAGTCGATGAGGCTGATGAAAGGAATATTACTAATTCTATTTATTTTAATTTCACCTTCCAAAAATTTTATTTTCTGTATGCTTTAGTTCAGAAGTACCTGTATTTCACTTATAAAGGGATGTATACTATGTGTGTGTGTGTGCGTGCGTGCGTGTGTGTGTGTGTATGGCAGTATGCTAAAAAATGTTAAGATATGCACTCAAAATGATTTGGAGGCTGATATTCTAGTTTATTAAAATGTTTTAGCCAAATACAATTTTTTTTTTTTTTTTGGTACACGGGCCTCTCACTGTTGTGGCCCTAGCCAAATAAAATTTGAAAAAAAATTAAATATGAAACGTTGGCAAGGATCTGGAATACACCTTCTTATTGTTGGTGGGAGTATAAATTGACTCAACCAGTTTAGAGAATTATACGGCACTATCTGTAAAAGTTAAATATATGCCTTCTCTATGGCTCAGAAATTTTATCCCAAGGAATACACTCATGAGAAATGAAGGCATTTACTCACCAAAAGACACTTTTGGTGTCTGTGGTCAAGAAAGCTTTCAGAAAAAAAAAGAAAGCTTCCAGTAGCTTTATTTACAAAAGTTCAAAACTGGAAAGAACTCAAATGACCATTGTCATTAAAATGGACAAATTGTGGCATATTTATACAGAGCAATAAAAATGGAATGAACTACTGATATACACAACAGAAGAGATGGCTCTCTCAGACATAATGTTAAGCAAAAAAAGCCAGCCACAGAAGAGTACGTACTGTATGATTCCAATAAAAAGGCGAAAGACAGGCAAAACTAATCAATGATGGTCGAGCTCAGAATGGTCATCTTTGACAGAGGATATTAACTGGCAAGTGGCACAGAAGAGCCTTTCAAGGACCTGAAGGGCTTCCCTAGTGGCACAGTGGTTGAGAGTCCACCTGCAGATGCAGGGGACACAGGTTCGTGCCCCGGTCCGGGAAGATCCCACATGCCGCTGAGCGGCTGGGCCCGTGAGCCATGGCCGTTGAGCCTGTGCGTCCGGAGCCTGTGCTCCGCAGCAGGAGAGGCCACAACAGTGAGAGGCCCACATACCAAGGACCTGAAAACATACTGTAACTTGATCTTGGTTACATGGGCATATAAATAGATAAGCATGCACTGATTTATACTCTTAAGATTTGTGCACATTATAGTACATATGGTATACTGCAATAAAAAATGCTTTTTAAATGTTATACCCAAATTAGGAAGTGTCTAACTTAATTTTTTCTCCTATCAAAATAGAGGATCTGTGAAAACCTTCTTTACGCATCTGAAAACCCAACATGAAAAGAACGTTTAAGACCAACCCACAAGCTTTCCTTTTTAAAGCTGCGTATCAGTCTCACTCCTCTCCAGGATCTTTTCCTGACACTAACCATTCTCCACTGTCCTAGGACAGTATGATTAGCACGTGCTCGGAATTCACAGCAAGCGCACATAAGTAGGTTGAAGTTGCGTTACCTCCATTCTAAGTCTCTTTCTTATTACATCTACCCTATCCCCTGGTCTCGCAGAACCAGGAGTCCTTTTTTTTTTCTCTCTCTTAAGTTTATTTATTTATTTGTTTTTATTTTTGGCTGCATTGGGTCTTCATTGCTGCACGTGGGCTTTCTCTAGTTGTGGTGAGCGGGGGCGACGCTTCGTTGCCGTGCGCGGGTTTCTCATTGCAGTGGCTTCTCTTGTTGCAGAGCACTGGCTCTAGGCACTCAGGCTTCAGTAGTTGTGGCACGCAGGCTCTAGAGCGCAGGCTCAGTAGTTGTGGCGCATGGGCTTAGTTGCTCCGTGGCATGTGGGATCTTCCTTGACCAGGGCTCAAACCTGTGTCCCCTGCACTGGCAGGCGGATTCTTAACCACTGCACCACCAGGGAAGCCCAGAACTAAGAGTCCTTTAATCTCAAGTAGAGAAGTCAATGGTTGACAGCATATGATGGCAAAGAAGAGTATGGAAAGATTTAATATTAAATAACATGGAAAGATGTAATGTTACATTAACAACATTAAAAACTGTGTACACATCATGAGCACAGTTAGGTAAAACTTTCACATGAGTAGAAAATTATAACTAAAATCCTCAAATGCTGACAGCAGGTATCTTTTTGGAAAGTAACAATTTTCTCTCATTTTTTAGAATTTTTATAAAATATGCTTTATTTTATTAATGTATAACAGTTAAAATGAAATAATTTAGAAAAGCTATATTTTTAAAAGGTATTTGAAATCCATATAAAGCTATCTCCTATGCCTCAATTTTCATGATTATGATGCCTTTAATTCTCAGTGCTTATGAATTCTCAACTCCAGCTCTCCCCAAGTTATGGCTTTTTCCTGGTGTATCAAAATCTTTAGCTAAAATGATATTCCAATGTGGTTCATTCACTGATTCTGTCCTAAGCACAGACCTTCAGTTTCACATAAACTCCAGATCTGTCCCTGTGTGCTGGGATTACTGACTTATTTCCCTGGTTTGCATTCGGCTCCTTCATCAACATCCCATTTCAACCTCAGGCCCACTTACTCCCCTAGACCATACTGTTTTTTCTGTCATCCCAAAACACTACCTGTTTACTATATTGCGCTCAACTTCAACTAATTCCGGAGAGACCAAATTAATGGGTGTTGATGGTAGCAACAGATGAGCCAGGCGACACCAGGACAGGGACATAGGCAGGTTGGTGAAACAGGGATATAGGCAGGTTGGTGAAACAAGATGACAAAGCTAGTATTGAAGGGACTTATGGATGCTGGGATTTCCACAGAGTAAACACCTAGAGCTTGAATAAGTGAGATCAAACATGTGGCTCAGACAAAAAGATCAGAAAAATAATATCAGCCACAGAGTCCTGAAGTACTCCAGGTCTAACTCTATAGTATATTTGTTAATTCTAAAATCTGCTTTGAATAATTCTGTCTAAATTTGAGCCTAAGAACCTTAAGTATGAATAAAGTTTGCCACTTTTCAGAAAAGGAAGAGTAAGATGTCCTAGTTCTTAAGTCCACTACATTTGGAGTGGGCTAGGGTCTTTCCAAAGGGTCCTTATATGTCCAAAGGAGGAAATTAAGTTTTCATCTTAGGTTAGGGCATTAATCTAAAAATAAAAAGGCATTTTCACTTTATTTCTTTATTGACAATTTATAAAATTTTCTGAAAGGAATCCTCTGTTTACTTGGAAGAGAGAAAAGTATGCAAAAATATAATCAGGTTTTTGTTAAGTTTATATCAAAAAAAAAACTATTTAAAGAAGTTAATCATGTACTTTGAGATGCCAGAGCAATTTAACCAGAGCTATGAGGAATAATTATTAGTGGGAGAAGCTTCAAGATGCCAGAAGAGTAAGACGCGGAGATCACCTTCCTCCCCACAAATACATCAGAAATACACCCACATGTGGAACAACTCCTACAGAACACCTACTGAACGCTGGCAGAAGACCTCAGACCTCCCAAAAGGCAAGAAAACTCCCCACGTACCTGGGTAGGGCAAAAGAAAAAAGAAAAAACAGAGACAAAAGAATAGGGACGGGACCTGTACCAGTGGGAGGGAGCTGTGAAGGAGGAAAGGGTTCCACACACTAGAAGCCCCTTTGCGGGCAGAGACTGCGGGTGGCAGAGCAGGGGAGCTTCGGAGCCACGGAGGAGAGCGCAGCCACAGGGATGCGGGGGGCAAAGTGGAGTGACTCCTGCACAGAGCATCGGTGCCGACCACCACTCAGCGGCCCGAGAGGCTTGTCTGCTCCCCTGCCAGGGTGGGCGGGGCTGGGAGCTGAGGCTCGGGCTTCAGGCGGATCCCAGGGAGAGGACGGCGCTTGGGTGCGTGAACAGACCTAAAGGGGGCTAATGCTACACAGCTAGCCGGGAGGGAGTGCGGGGAAAAAGTCCGGAGCTGCCGAAGAGGCAAGAGACTTTTTCTTGCCTCTCTTTCCTGGTGCGCGAGGAGAGGGGATTAAGTGCGCTGCTTAAAGGAGCTCCAGAGACGGGCGTGAGCCGCGTCTATCAGCACGGTCCCCAGATACGGGCATGAGATGCTAAGGCTGCTGCCACAGCCACCAAGAAGCCTGTGTGTGAGCACAGGCCACTATCCACACCTCCCCTCCCGGGAGCCTGTGCAGCCCGCCACTGCCAGGGTCCCGGGATCTGGGGACAACGTCCCCGGGAGAATGCACGGCGCGCCTCAGGCTGGTGCGACGTCAAGCGGGCCTCTGCCACCACAGGCTCAACCCACATTCATACCCCTCCCTCCCCCCGGCCTCAGTGAGCCAGAGCCCCCAGATCGGCTGCTCCTTTAACCCCTGTCCCATCCTGATTGCCACAGCAATCAGAGAAGAAGAAGAAACAAAAGGAATCCAAATTGGAAAAGAAGAAGTAAAGCTGTCACTGTTTTCATATGACATGATACTATACATAAAGAATCCTAAAGATGCTACTAGAAAACTATTAGAGCTAATCAATGAATTTGGTAAAGTAGCAGGATACAAAATTAATGCACAGAAATCTCTTGCATTCTTATACACTAATGATGAAAAATCTGAAAGTGAAATTAACACTTCCATTTACCACTGCAATGAAAAGAATAAAATATCTAGGAATAAACCTAAGGAGACAGAAGACCTGTATGCAGAAAATTGTAAGACACTGATGAAAGAAATTAAAGATGATACAAATAGATGGAGAGATATACCATGTTCTTGGATTGAAAGAATCAACACTCTGAAAATGACTCTACTACCCAAAGCAATCTACAGATTCAATGCAATCCCTATCAAACTACCACTGGCATTTTTCACAGAACTAGGACAAAAAAATTAACAATTTGTATGGAAACACAAAAGACCCCGACTAGCCAAAGCAATCTTGAGAAAGAAAAACGGAGCTGGAGGAATCAGGCTCCCTGACTTCAGACTATACTACAAAGCTACAGTCATCAAGACAGTATGGTACTGGCACAAAAACAGAAATATAGATCAATGGAACAGGATCGAAAGCCCAGAGATAAACCCACACACATATGGTCACCTTACCTTTGATAAAGGAGGCAAGAATATACAATGGAGAAAACACAGCCTCTTCAATAAGTGGTGCTGGGAAAACTGGACAGGTACATGTAAAAGAATGAAATTAGAACACTCCCTAACACCATACACAAAAACTCAAAATGGATTAAAGACCTAAATGTAAGCCCAGACACCATCAAATTCTTAGAGGAAAACATAGGCAGAACACTCTATGACATAAATCACAGCAAGATCCTTTTTGACCCACCTCCTAGAGAAATGGAAATAAAAACAAACAAATGGGACCTAATGAAACTTAAAAGCTTTTGCACAGCAAAGTAAACCATATGCAAGACAAAAAGACAGCTCTCAGAATAGAAGAAAATATTTGCAAATGAAGCAACTGACAAAGGATTAATCTCCAAAACATACAAGCAACTCATGCAGCTCAATATCAAAAAAACAAACAACCCAATCCAAAAGAGGGCAGAAGATCTACACAGACATTTCTACAAAGAAGATATACAGATTGCCAACAAACACATGAAAGAATGCTCAACATCATTAATCAGAGAAATGCAAATCAAAACTACAATGAGATATCATCTCACACTGGTCAGAATGGCCATCATCAAAAAATCTATAAACAATAAATGCTGGAGAGGGTGTGGAGAAAAGGGAACCCTGTTGCACTGTTGGTAGGAATGTAAATTGATACAGCCACTATGGAGAACAGTATGGAGCTTCCTTAAAAAACTAAAAATAGAACTACCATATGACCCAGCAATCCCACTACTGTGCATATACCGAGAAAACCATAACTCAAAAAAGAGTCATGTACCACAATGTTCATTGCAGCTCTATTTACAATAGCCAGGACATGGAAGCAACCTAAGTGTCCATCGACAGTAGAATGGATAAAGAAGATGTGGCACATATATATAATGGAATATTACTCAACCATAAAAGGGAATGAAACTGAGTTATTTGTAGTGAGGCGGATGGACCTAGAGACTGTCATACAAAGTGAAGTAAGTCAGAAAGAGAAAAACAAATACTGTATGCTAACACTTATATATGGAATCTAAAAAAAAGAAAATAAAATGGTCAGAAGAACCTGGGGCAAGATGGGAATAAAGATGCAGACCTACTAGAGAATGGACTTGAGGATATGGGGAGGGGGAAGGGTAAGCTGGGACAAAGTGAGAGAGTGGCGTGGACATATATACACTACCAAACGTAAAATAGATAGCTAGTGGGAAGCAGCCGCATAGCACAGGGAGATCAGCTTGGTGCTTTGTGACCACCTAGAGGGGTGGGATAGGGAGGGTGGGAGGGAGGGAGATGCAGGAGGTAAGAGATATGGGGACATATGTATATGTATAACTGATCCACTTTGTTATAAAGCAGAAACTAACACACCACTGTAAAGCAATTATACTCTAATAAAGATGTTAAAAAAAAAGAATATTAGTGATAGAAAATTTCTCTCTTTTCTAAAAAGCTTGATTTTTTTTTTTTTTTTTTTTTTTTTTACTCAAACAGGATCTCCCGTCTTATTAGAGAGCTTCAAATTGAAGTACAAATAGTTTAGTGCTAGAGAGCCTAATTAACTAGCTATTAGAATTCTGAGAATCAGAGTTTAAGTCATCAAGAGTGACGACTGAGGGCTTCCCTGGTGGCTGAGTGGTTGAGAGTCCGCCTGCCGATGCAGGGGACATGGGTTCGTGCCCTGGTCCGGGAAGATCCCTAAATGCCGCAGAGCAGCTAGGCCCGTGAGCCATGGCCGCTGAGCCTGCGCTCTGCAACAGGAGAGGCCACAACAGTGAGAGGCCCGCGTACCGCCAAAAAAAAAAAAACAAGAGTGAAGACTGAGTGAACTGTCATTAGGGAGACAATACATCCTTAAACTAAACCTCATTTGGGCTAATTCTATACATCCAATATAGAATTCTTCATTTTGCCAGGTGGTCCTATCATTACTACTAAATACTTAGCACACTCTTCACCTTTTGTATTGTGTCTAAAAGTACTTAAAATATGAATTTAATATTTTTAACATAGCAGAATATATTGGTTTTAATCCACCCTTTTGATCACATGTCGTTTGTACCAAAACTTTACCCGTAAGAAGCTACTGACTGCTTCTACATCTGAATGCATTTATCTATTGAGGGGAAAAGACGAGGAGGAGGAGAGGAAGAATAGGAGAAAGGTGGGAAGCAAAGAAGAAAGGGAAGAGGAAGAAAAGGAAGGAGGAAGGGAAGGAGGAAGGAAGGTTGGCTTAACGCCATTTAGAATAATATTCACTAACTTTACTAAAAGACCAGTCAGTAACTTCTTGCTCGTTAGGGTTTAGCTACTTTGCAGACTTATCTTTTGGATAGTCTTATAGTATCTTTTCATATTTTTATCCAGGTGATATTGGAACATAGATTAACAATAACAGCAAAAATCTCTCATTCCCTGTAACTCCCCTGTCTCTAACACCAGGACATAATTTCAGCAAACAATGCTACTTATAAGTATACAGAGTTCAGAGTGCATATGAGCAAAAGAGAGATGAAATTTGTAAGAATTCAGAATTCTCTGCAACTAAAGTCCTTGAATTTTAATATGTTCCTTGTATTGCCTTAAATCTTGGCCTTGTCTGTGTTAAATTTACTCATGGATTTAATTTCTTTCAAAAAATAAAACAAACAAGTCCATCCTCTGAGGCAACTTTAATTTATCTGTTTGCACAACAGACCAGAGGACTTAAGGAGTGTTTTCCAAACATGGAATGCACTGTTTACCCATTGGACCCCATCCAGTCAACTGAGAAAACAGAATTTCTTCAAAGTACTGAATAATTTTAAACCCTATGTATTTATAGAATAACTGAAGTTACACTGCTTAATTGGAATCCTAGGCTGACATAAATATTCTATCATTTGTTGTATACATACAAATTTTAAAATACTATGCTTATCAGGAGATTTCAAAGAAAAAATATCCTCTCCCCTCTGTTTTTAAATAACTCTTCAAAACCTCACAATTGGGGCTTCCTTGGTGGTGCAGTGGTTGAGAATCTGCCTGCTAATGCAGGGGACACGGGTTCGAGTCCTGGTCTGGGAAGCTCCCACATGCCGCAGAGCAACTAGGCCCGTGAGCCACAACTACTGAGCCTGCGCGTCTGTAGCCTGTGCTCCACAACAAGAGGGGCCGCGATAGTGAGAGGCCCGCGCACCGGGATGAAGAGTGGCCCCCACTTGCCACAACTAGAGAAAGCCCTCGCACAGAAACGAAGACCCAACACAGCCCTAAATAAATTAATTAATTAAGAAAAAAAAGTAAATCCTATTAAAGAAAAAAACCTCACGATTCCTTTCATATATGGATAGATTATTACACACAAATTAATGTTAGGAATTTTTTTCAATGGTTGAAATGCATCAAGAAATGAATTTCCAAATAAATTTTGTCATTATTTATCCTTGTGACTTTTTTTAATATGTTCACCAATTGGCACTTTTCTTCTATATATAAAAAAATAATAAATACTCATCTATTGATCTCCTGACATTATCCATTTTCAGGAAGCTGGCCTGATGTGATCAAGAGAACAAGGACTTTGGGACCGGGTCTGGTTTTGAATCCAGCTGTGTGATGGTGGGAAAGCTTGCCATTTTCGTAACTCCAGTTGCCTCCTCAATAAAGTGGGAATAACGCCAACTCCCTCAAAGAATCCCGTCAAAGGTACGTGAGATAATGTGTATAAAGTAGCAGGTGTGGGCTGTTTTGTTCTTGTTTCCTCCCTTGTCTCCTTCACTGCTCTGAAAACTCTCACTGTGGGGGAGTGATCAGAACCCAGCCCGTCTTTCTGTTACCAGACATCATGCCAGCTGCTGCCTCTCATGGCTTCCTATTCCAGTGCACTTTCCCTACACCCGAGGCAAAGCAGAAAAGCAGGACTGTCTGGTTTGGAGATACCCTTTCTGCTTAACAGCCAGATTCTAAGCTTAAGAGGTCACCTTGGTAAAGTCATATTGGTAAATAAATTATGAATAACTTTATTCCAAGCCAAAAAAAAAAAAAAAACCACACACACACACACACACACACACACCCCCCCTAGAAACAGAAACTATGAGTCATATTTCTCCTTATTCAGGCTTTTTCTAAACAAACTGATGTACTCTCCTCTTCCCAGGACAGATAAAACGTACAAGCTGAGACACGTACTTTGTCTAAATCACCCGGATGTTTACTTTGTCCCTCAACAGTTTCCTCATCCACACTCCAGATTCTCAGATGTCTCTCCAGCTGTGGGGAAGCAGATTTCTACATCTAGTGGAGAAATCTAGGTTGCCGGGATCCAAGGAGCTCCCCGTTCTTAGTTTCCCTAAAAGCTCATGGATTCCTTCTGAACTTGTTCATTACAGAACAATTCTCCTGATGGAAAACAACACCGTCCCAGATGCACCAATCATTGGCATACAAAACATTTTAAAAAGATAGGACAGTAAGTAGGCTCAGCATGAAATATACAGAAATGAAATAAGCCTCTAATATAGTATTGTAAATCAACTATACTTCAATAAAAAATACAGAAGTCTCACTACAGAAATGATTTATAAGGATCAAAACTACAGCAATAAAATGAAGGAATATTAAACTGCTTTATCACACGGCTTTAGTTTTTTAAACCCCAGTGTTGAGAAACTATCCTAGGAACATGATGGAGGAAAGTCAGCCTACAATCCCCAAAGGGACACATCCTTTCAAGCTTAGCCTCAGGATGAGCAGCATAATGAATCAATGTACTAAGTCCCTTAGTTGGGGCCTTGTCTTCCTCAGAGCCAAACAGTACTTGTCTGTATAAGACTCATTACTTGACTTAAATGGACAATTTTAGCCACAAATACCATAAATCAGATGTCTTATTAATCATTTGCAAGAATTAGAAGGAATTCACACATGTGGAGGTGAGTATGCCTATACGTAAACATTGTAGATGAATAATTTTAATCACTATATCATTATGCAAATATCAGATTACATGTTCTTTTTAAAAAGGATCAATATGGAGACACTTGTGCAAATGCTAGATGACAACATGAAATTAATGGCCACTTACATTTATCTGCTCCTGTGTCACCTTTAATGAGAATGGATCTGCTACCATGAAATGGGCTGTAAGCAGGCCAACTTGAAAATGGTGTGAGAAAGTACCTCTTTATTCATCACATCATTTGCCGTCAAATTAAAACTATGCCAGCTTTGCAGAGCTTAATTCTAATGCGGGTTTCACAATCTTCTAGAAAAGCTCTATTAAAGCTCAAAGCTTAAGAGCTTAAAAGGTCTGTCACTTATCCTTTGAAAAATTTTTAAAAAGGTCCAAAATCCCTAAAACTATTTTCATATGCACCTTCTTTTGCCATCTCTCCCCATAAAATCTAGGGAAAGTGGGATCGTGATTTTGCTTTTCCACAAATGTGATCTCAACAAGTTGATTAGACTATATTGTTGTCCCTTACATAATTTGTGCCCAAAAAGTAGCATCATGAGTAGCATCATGATTTCTTCAGACTAAAGTGTACCAAAGATACTCCATCAATAAACGCCCAAATAGTGCAATTCCTTAAAGAAGTTCACAGAACTCAGCTTAACTAAGCAAGGACAGGTCCTGCCTAAAGACCACCATCTGTGCGAGGGTAGAAAGGAGCTTCAAGCCACAAACACTTTCCTCTGATGCCAAAAGACAGTGACCCTTAGTTCTTGGTTATTTAATATCCATTTTAGTAATAATGGTGCCTTCTGACATACAGGTGGTGGATTTCCAAACATCACTGAGCCTAAGCAATTCTAAGACATCATCACTTTTATTCATCATCATTTAAAGTGACAGCTCTTATGCTATTACAGAGTATTTATTTCTAAGAACATATCCTCAGGGGTGGGAGGAAGGAAAAAATTACTGAGGTTTGGGGAAAGGGCAATATTAGAGAAAAAATTACAGTAAATGGGAAGAAACCCAGATACACCAAGGACAAAGTCAGTGGAACTTTATTTAACTCTTAGGCCTCAGTTTTCTCATCTGTAAAATGTAAATGTTAGTACTTACTTTAAAGATTTTTCTTGAGGATTAAATAAGTTAATACATCTAAAGTGTTTTGAACATTGCTTAGCACACACTCAGTAACTGCTCATATTATCGTATTTTGTTTATTCCTAATTATAATCCTTCATCGTGGGAGGGTACCCTATTTTTGGTTGTAGAAACTGAGAGCCTGTTTAAAGAAACTCGCCTAAGATTACATACCTATAAGATGCTGAATCCAAAATTTAAACAAATACTCTTTTCATAACAAGTCACACAAACATTTAAAATATTTGAAATATATTTTCTACCTTCATCTTATATCCTAGATCAGGGATGCCCAAGAGCGGTCCCCAGAACAAAAGCATGAGCATCACCTGAGAACTTGTTAAAAATGTAAATTTGCACACCCCACTCCACATCTGTCATTCAAAACTGACATTACAAGGGCAGCTGTAAGCAGTTACTTTCTCTTCCTATGGACAATACAGCAATCTTAGCAGGAGTATTAAAACATATCCTAGAGGAATTGTGAAACACTGGAACATGTGTTTAGTCAAGATCGTGTTGAGTTATACGCTGGAGGTTTTGAACAAAAGACAGTTGAATTTCAGCTTTACCTGAGGGCAGAGAGCTGGATCAGTATAGAGTTAACCCTGGAACAGCAGGGATTTGATCTGCATGGGTCCACTTTCATGAAAATGTTTTCCATAGTAAACACTAGAGTGCCTCATGATCCACGGTTGGTTGAATCTGAGGATGTGCAATGGCAGATACGGAGGAACCATGGATACAGAGGGCTGACTATAAGTTATATTCGGATTTTTGAGTGCATGGGGGTTGGTGCCCCTAACCTGCACATTGTTCAAGGGTTAACTGTACTACCAATTGTCCGTGTGACTTTGGGCAACTCCCACAACCAATCTAGGCCTCGGCTCTCTCATTAGTGAAATGAGCAACCTCTCATATCCCTTACAAGTTTGTATTCTACTCAAAGAACTCTAAATCTCTCCCTATGTTTTTATAAATATGATAAACAATAAAAATCTGACAAACAAGGTGACCTGTTGGATTGAGTTATAAGAAAATGAAATCTGGGGGGTTTTTAAACTGGATCAGAGAAGAAAAAACTTGCAAGGCATTTAAAAATTTCATTACCCCAGGCCGAAAGTAAAAATATAGAGTATAGAAAAAAGCCTATATAATATCAAACTAATAATCTAAGTATGTTACCTTTGTGGAGAGGCAAAAAGAAAATACCACTAACCCAGCCTCATGTTAAGTTCACTACAGTGAGGAGCTTCATTAGAAGCTGTGAATGAACTGTGAACTTGAGTCCAGGTATGGGAGAATACTCAGACTGGGAATTCAGAAGCCTGAGTTCTAAGTTCTGTTTCTAACTGAATGTGAACTTATTTTGGCCTCTGAGACTCAATTCCTTCACCTATAAAATGCGCACAGAGATGAAACTATATCTTGTCTTAGATTTTTCTAAAACTAAAATTTAATCATTATTGATGTATCAGACCAGACATGAAGATGCATCATTATGTAGGCTAGGCCGCTGCTAGTGACAGGTGTGGTCAAAACTACCAGATGAGAGAAATGTAAGGCAATTAAAGAGACATTTCAGGAAGGTTGGTCTGGGATATAGACTGAAGTCAGAGTCAACCCCAAATGAAATTATCCACATAGTGAAGGTCATTCTGATATCCAAAGGATAGCATGAAGTTTCTAGAACAAAGTCATATTGCTTTTTTTTTTTAAAGGAATCACTTACTTTTCTAATATGCATATGTAAGTAACATTTAATTATATGTTAGATGTATATACAAGTATTATTGTTTTAGAGAATAAGGGGGGATAACAAACTAGATTTGGGCTTACTCCCTAGGAATGGACATACGGAATAAGGAACCTTTACACAACATCAAAATGTATACCAGGGCTCTCAATGAGAAAACTGGGGCAGAAGGATTAATCAACCGAATAGTTCTATGATTTGCCAAAGGTCCACTCCTCATCTGGACACCTTGTATGTGGATGCTGCTACGGCCCTCATAGGGAGCCATTAGCTTTGGGCTTTGTTATAAATTAGCTTCCAGGGATCTGATCAGAGATCCCTGAAGAAGATCCACTCTTCTGCCCAAAGAGGGCCAAACCACATGACTGCTAGTTTTAAAACTGAAAACTGGGCTTCCCTGGTGGCGCAGTGGTTGAGAGTCTGCCTGCGATGCAGGGGACATAGGTTCGTGCCCCGGTCCCGGAAGATCCCACATGCCGCGGAGCGGCTAGGCCCGTGAGCCATGGCCGCTGGGCCTGCGCGTCCGGAGCCTGTGCTCCGCAACGGGAGAGCCCACAACAGTGAGAGCCCCGCGTACCACAAAAACAGAACAAAACAAAAACAAAAAAAAAACCCCAAAACTGAAAACTACCTTAATGGTTGGAGAGTCAGCTGAGAATCAAATAGGTAAAGAACTTCAAAATCCCTAAACTTTAAAACGCTACTTATTGAAAATACAACATGAAACTTGGTGGCTAATACTATTAATTTCTCTTTCAACCTAAGGAAGGTAAATCAGAAATCTGTAATTGTTTGAGACCAGATTCTTTTTTCTGCCATAATGGCACACCATTTCCAGAGTGCTACACCATAGATCACCCTAGAAAATGCATCCATTCCAAGGAAGAGGAGTGTCTTAGGAGGATCTCCATTGCGAGGGAACACAGCATATAAGGAAATGAAGGCTCACCAGGGGACTAGAGCAAAGAGGTAATGAGAAGACAAGGAAGGAGAAGATGGAGAGTGAGACGAACCTAGGGAGGTCAGCAGTAGCCAGAGGAAGCAGGGCTTTGACGACGGTGCCAAAGACGTACTTTATCTTAGGAGTGAGTAGTAGTCATGGAAAGGTTTTATGCAGAATGATGATGCGAGCATATCTGCCTTACCAAAAGATTCCTTAGTGGATCAAGAAAAGGTTTTTTTGTGGGTCGACAGGCTTGATTGAGTAGCTTAAATTCCAAACAGTCCCTGCTGTGTCTCTGATTTGTCAGGGAGGCATTAAGATAAATAGAGGTTCAGCATCATCATAGTTTGGGGCCAACAGAAAACCCAGTTCCTTCAAGCATATCCCAGTGGTCACACAACTGCATTCTAATGCTCCTTCGGGTATAGATGTCTGTGCCAACAGTAGCACAGAGAATATGCTCAGAAAAAAAGCAACACAAATTAACTCTGGCAGTTAACTCTAGCAGTTATTTTTCAGAATCCATCTGCAAAACAACAGCATTTTTCAGTAGCCAAAGAAGATAGAAAATGCATCTCACAAAATCGCTACTGGACCTATAGCAATCGTACCTTGCTTCGCAGCACTGCCCCTTGCATATTTTTTGGTTTTGCTATGCTTGCATAGGAACATGTGTTTACATCAGGGAATGTGAAATTTAAGCACAAAAGAGAAACAACTAAATAGGATTAAAGACCAGAATCACGGTCTGATGTGGCGTTTAATAGCAAAGAGGAGGCCAGACCACACGAATGGTGGTTACAAAATGAGTAAACACACTGGAATGAAAAAAACCGACTTTGATAAGAAAAATCCTTGCATTTTGTCTATGCATTTACATGTCTGATATGTCCCCTCCTTTTCTCACCCTCCAAATTTACTGCTTATTTAGAAAAGTGAAGTGTGGTATGGGGAGATGAGCAGTGATACAGAATCACTCCTCTTTTAGCCTGTCCCTACCCTTGAAAGTCCTCCATTAGGAAGGCATTCCAATGTACCAGAGACCCTCACTGTGAAGAATTCTGATGATTTCTAATACCATCTGCTAGAGTTTTAATTTTTCTGATTGTGTCACATTGCTTAAATCCTTAACAAACTATGAAGTATATGTATCTATAGTAGAAAAATTCAGATGAAAGTTTTTAGCAAGCATATTAGAGAAAAACACCCCGCCATGCGCATACACACAAGCGCACGTGCACACACACACAGGCTGCTACAGAGGATTTAAGTATTAAGTCTATGTTTTTATGATAAAGTAAGTCTTTCTAAACATGAAACCATAAAGTAAAAAGTTGGTTGACTTAACTATATAAACTTTTAAAGCTTTTACATAATGTAAGAGTAGTAAGCAGAATTTTAAAATCAACAATAAACAGGGAAATAAAAAGTTCTGAAGTTATGGTAGAGAAGTTTAATTAATTTTGGTCATCTTAGTTTTTGACAAGATCTACATTTCCTTGGGGAATATTATGTCATTCCAACAGCCTTGCAAAATAAATGGCAGAAAGTATTAACCTGGGAAAGTGAAGGAGGAATGATTACTCACTCTTAGTTTCACAAGTATAATAGCACAGGGCCCAAGATTAGAAGATCACTATACTTGGTTTCATACTATGCCACCAGTGTCTTGAAATTTTTCACAATTTTTGCAAAAGGAGTCCTGAATTTTATTTTCCAGTGGGCCCTTCAAATTACGTACTCATCCCACACTTACTGCCCTGTAAACTGCCTGTCTACAAAGTGGTAAGCTGTGTGCCAAAGAAGAATACCAAGATGCTTAAGAAATAGCTCTAGTCCCGAAAAGTCTGTAGTTTAAAAGTAGAGATAAGTTTAGCAGTGAGATTATAATAAAGTAGAAAATAACACACATGGTAGAAATGAAGCTCCAGAGAAGAGAGAGATTGCTTCCCAGTAGAACCATCAGTATCTGTGGAAAGGGCAGCTTTTAGTTGAATATAAAAAGAAGAGAGAGACTTAAACATTGACAGTGGGGGAAAAGGCAACAGAGGCAGTGTGCTATATAAAAGCACAAGGTCTGCTTGGGCACATGGAATCATTTGGTTTGCCTGGGGCGAGAAGAAATCTGGCTGAAAAAGCAGGCTGCCATTGGCTGTGGGAGGACCTTGAATACCCAGCTAATGATGCTGTAACTAATTCAACAGGAACTATGAGCATTGTAGAAAGAGAACCAGTTGGTCACAGTAATAATTTAGGAAGATTAAAGCTGGCCCCAGGCAACAGTGGTCATTTGTCACCTTTCTGGACTCCCAGCCCACTACTATATACACAAATGATGTGGACCTGATGTTTTACAGAGTGGCCAGATGAAGAGTGACATCAAAGTCAGTGCCTGTCTCTTTTAGTAAATCAGTTCAACTCCACTTGCTCTAAGCTGACCAACAAGAAATGTTTACGCAATCTAAGAGAACCAACTTTTATTGTTTAAGGTTTGAATTGTCAAAATAGATGATAAATTTGGGCATCTCTGAGAATACAAAAATAAAAGTATATCCAGGATCAATTACACACACACACACACACACACACAGAGACATGTACAATTTCCTGAAATTGTGCCTCTAATAAAGAGTTTTTGTTGGAGCCATGAAAGACAGCATTGGCACTCATTCCATTTCCTTATGAAAACTAACTTATGGAAGCTGAAACCAGCATCATAAATACCCAGCTCTTAGGTATGTGAGACAAACAGTTAACTCTGTCCCACAGACAAGCATTTCACTGATTACCAATTGGGATCTTTCTCTGTCAGGGCTGCATCACAAGAAATCAGTAACTTGTACTTTAATAAAGGCTTAAAAATGGACATTCACTCTTATCTCTTTCTGTCTCCATTCACATACACACATCTATGTATCAGCACACATATCAACATATATATATATATATATAACATACACAGATGGCACCTGAATAATTTAATTTCCTCGCAAACTATACTAATCTTCAAACAGAAGAAATTCACATTTCCACTTCTGTTTCATTCAATCACCTTTAGTAAAAAAACCAACACCTTAACAATAGAGTAATTTTTTTAATAGGTCTCACCTGATGTCATATTTGAATTTTTATTGTCCTTTTACCAGGAATAAAGAAAAATTATGTGGAAATAAAAAATGTAATCAGAAACAATAAGTTAACCAAAAGAAATACCCAAGTAAGGAACAGCAAAATTGCCTTTAAGAAAATTCAATAGATATCCATTAAGATTTTTCTATCACTGACACAAAATATGATTTTTTGACTCCATTTAAACAATTTCTTCACCAGAAATATAAAATAAAAAGGCCAGTTTAACATTCTAGCTCTCAAAAATGGACTCTCAATTGGTGTTGCACTCCCATTTAGCTCACATACTCTGTACATCACTATTTAGTGATGGTTCTGTTTCAAAAGAAAAATTATACAAAATAACTTTTTCAAAAAAAGTCAAAGTTGTCAATATTCTTTTTAATGATAATATATACTCTTTAAAATAAAATAAGCCTAGAGACAAATGAATTTCAGTGACTATCAGTATATTCCTAAGAAACGAAAGCTGGCATTTTTTTCCAATTCCTATGGTATACTGAGTTATTATCATAATATATAATATCAGGAAAAGAAAAGCTTTTGATACCTCAGAACTGCAACATAAAATGAATTTAATTTGGGAAATTAAATTCAGGATTAAAGGATAATAAACTTCTTCTTGGAACTTTTCATCTTAGTCATCTGATCTTTAATATAGAACCTCACACAGAGATGATTCGGTCTTATACTGTGGGTTGCTTTAGAAGAGGTAAATATATTAATTGATCAACAGTTAGAGATGGACTCAATATCCTTTTTGTTGTCATTGTTCCTGCAAATGCTCACTTGCTTCTCTCCTCTATGCTGCTCTCCTCTATGAGAGGATGTTGGATGAAACTCTGAAGTTCTGACTTAACCACCTATCATGAAATTTGGCAGCAGAAATAGAAAGAAGCCAGTGCAAAGTCTTGTACTTCCACAAATTTGTAGGCTAATAAGACTGAGATAAAGGCAAAAAGTGTTCCCCGGGCTGCGTTTCAGAGGAAGGTTGAAAAGACAATAAAACACTCTCAGGAGAAAAGAAAGCATCCTACCTTCTTAAAAATTCCATATACTCGGTATGCTTGATGAGTCCTGTCCTCATCATTATTGTTTGAAAACATTGTCGATCAATGGCCCAGAGTTTCACATTTACAAGAGCTGCAGAAAAAGAAAAAAAAAATAGGAAAAAAAATTAAAGAATTTCAACAGTGAATTATAATGTGCAAAAGCAAGGAGTTATTCAGTGGAATAAAAGTGATTAACCTTGGTTTAAAGCTAATATCATAATGCTATCCTATTTAGTTAAGAAGTATTCTTACAGACAAAATGTAGTTCATAATTTTCAATACTAGTATTAATGTCTATAAGGAAGATTCCTGTTGCTCTTATGTCCTTAAGGGATGAGACGGTCTAAGAACACATTGAAAGTATTTAGTAATTCCAAGACCATATACAAAGGAAATCGGATGAAGAATAAGAGACGTTCACAAGAAATAACACTCCCTGGTAAGTAACCAGAATGGGGTTAATGACTCACATGATCGATCATATTTTAATTTTTAAAAATATAGGTGAAAATTTAGTTTTCAGGTTTAGGGGTTAACTTAATAGAATAGAAATAATAATTACAATTAAATTGTAACCTGTGCCCAAAGTTACCATATGAAGTTATCAATATATTAGCTATGTTTGTTTAATTTTAGTTTCTCTCACATACCACTGTCTTTGACAATGAATAATTAAGTATTGAAACTGAATACCACAGAAGAGATCACTATTCGATCTATTAAGCACATGACTAAAAAACAAGTTTGAGAAAGACAGATGTTATAGCGTAACAGAACAAAATATTAAGATAAACTTGGGTTTTAAAAGAGTACACTAAAAAGGTTGGTAATTGAATCTGTGTGGTGGGTATTCAAGAAGCATGTTTTACTATGCTCTCTATTTGTATGTTTGCAAATTTTCATAATAGAAATATTTTAAGTTAGCACATGAACTAAAAAAAGACAATTCATATATAGTACCCATGGAGTATGGGGTAGAGAAGGGCTGTGCAGGGGTTTGAGCAGGACCAGTGAATGGGGTTGAGGTATAGTCTAGTGATCCAAACACAAAAATTGACGAATGCAGTTCTCTCTTCTTCGGTTCTCAGACTAAGCCCAGTGAATGCGATAGATCAAGATTTGGGCATAAGGGAGAGGAGAAAATGCTCGAGTAATCAGGCCATGTATGTGCCTTGCAGGAGTATGCCAGAAGTAATCCACAGAGGAACAGATGAAAAAGATGACAAAAGGAATATTGCACTCTAGAGCAAACCTTTATCTTTGAACTTTACCTAATTTTTCCTTGCAAAATTGTTTGAAGCTAAAAAAGAAAACATGACTCCTCCCTTGGCCAGCTCTTTACTGGAGAACAAAGATGGTCGGTTAAGTAGAAAAAGAACAAAGCAGCAAGGACCGGTGTGTGCAAGGCTCCATTCCAAATAGCCTTCAAAAATCAACCTTCAGCAGAAAACAACGCTCATCTCACAGGTATTCTCCAGTCACATTCTAGTTCCTCTGTTGAAGCCAGGCTGCTTTCCAGAACACCTGTTTACTTGAGACGAACCATAGAACTGGATGATATAGCCACGAAGGACTGAGAAAATCAGGACAAGATTCATAAGAAGTAGACCCTTAAAAACGAAACGGGACTTCCCTGGTGGTGCAGTGGTTAAGAATCCGCCTGCCAATGCAGGGGACACGGGTTCAATCCCTGGTGCGGGAAGATCCCACATGCCACGTAGAAACTAAGCCTGTGCGCCACAACTACTGAGCCTGTGCTCTAGAGCCTGTGAGCTACCACTACTGAGCCCACATGCCACAACTACTGAAGCCTGCGCGCCTAGAGCCCGTGCTCCGCAACAAGAGAAGCCGCAACAATGAGAAGCCACCACAATGAGGAGCCCGTGCACCGCAACGAAGAGTAGCCCCCGCTCGCCGCAACTAGAGAAAGCCGCAACAAAGACCCAATGCGGCCAAAAATAAATAAAATAAATAAATTTATTTTTAAAAAATGATAGGAGTTGAACGAGAAGAGAGTAGTCAAGTGGGGAAAGTACATAAACAAGAGCACAACTGGAAGTGAGTTTGGGCCGTGGGAGTCCAGTCAGGGATAAAACAGACTGCAGTGGTTGAGATTTCTATAAGGTTGCTACACAGTTTGAGAGTAGGTTGATGCAGGGCCCTGGAAGCCAGCATAGGAAGCAAGGATTAATTTGATGAACAACAGAAAACTACTAGAGATCTTAAAAAGACAAAACAAAACAAAGAACCACAATGTTAAAGGATATACCATGGGGATATCAAAAAAAAATTAAATGCTTACTAGAAAAAAAAGTATTTTCTATATTCATCATTTTTAATGGTTCCCAGGTGTTTCCAGTATAGACGCTCCTCCTTCCAAAGGACCAATTAGGATATGCCAACAAATTTTATTTTAAAAATAGCAACAATAAATAGTTGTATTATACATATTTTTAAAATGCACAAAGGCATGATTAAAAGCATAATATCAAGGTGAAATAAAGCATATATACATTTTAAGGCTTTGCCCCGCAGAAAGACATCACAGTGCATACTCCTGGTAACAGTATATAAAAGCTTCTATTACATCTCGTAAATCGAAAGATATCATAGTGATAGCTGAGAAAGACTAATCTAGGAGGGACACACTGGATTCAGAAACACCGGAGTCAAGCAGAACACGGACCAACACTGGCGCCATCAAAGTAACACTTTTTGTACAAACCATAGGGCACAGTAGTTAATATGATAAAAGCTCAGCGTGAGGAAAACTGTTCCGATACACTGTGCGCACAGGTTCAGACAAGGAGTAAGGAGTGCCAGGAAGAGGCCACAGTAATTCAGGAGTGAAGTGAGGAGGGTCTTAGTGAATAAGGCAGCAATGGAGTAACAGCAGTAAGTGTGTGTGTGTGTGTGTGTGTGTGTGTGTGTGTGTGTGTGTGTGTGTGTGTGTGTGTGTGTGTGTGTGTGTACTAAGTTACCTGCAGCACTATTAGTCTGAGCTCACACTTCAAGGCCAGGTTCCATCCCTTGTCTCTCCTGATAAACAACCTTTTTGTCTTACAACTATAGCTTTTTCTGTGTCATTTACTGGCATTTTGCACATGTTACCAACACGGTCAATTATCTCTGTCTATATTACATTACCTCAAATAAGTTTGTACTACACTCCCTCTGAGAAAAGTCCCTGTCTTGTTTTCTCTAACTTCCCCCAACGCAAGAAACTTGCTTTTTATTTGATAAACACTGGGTATAATTGTTAATTAATGTAATTTGTGTACATGAAGTTCACCTGCAGAAAATATATATGCCTAGTCAGACTCTAGGGTTACATTAAAATGTCTAAACGGAATTTATTAGATATCATAATTCATGTGTAGAAAAACGATCTCTGAAATTAAGTTCACAGAATTCAGGATTTTTATCTTGATTTCAACAGCCCATGTAAATGGAATGTCTGAGTAAAACTGTGTTCGATATTTTGCATGATAATCAATATGGCTTAATGAAACTTCAAGTTTGTCCATGACCTTGGGCAAGGTGCCAACACCTTTTCTGTATGCTGCCAATATGCATATTAGTCAAGTCAGCATTTTACAGGTGGGCAAGCATGACTAATAATCACCTTGTAATGCTGTCACAAGTATGGTTATATTGGAGTTGTGATTAACATCTTGCTTCTTAAACAGCCTGCTAGAGTATATGTCTGTTGCTTCCATAACTTAGAGAACATTCAAAAAAATCCATTTACCTTTGATATTAAGTGGTATATTAATCTCTGTAGGGGATAAGCACTTCACAGTTCCTGTGATTTTCACAATGATTACTGTTGTTGAACACATAAATCTGAAGAGTGTAAAGCAGAAAAAGGGTTGGGAAGGGATTTTCCTTTTTGTTCAAGTATGTATCTAAAATTCGCTATTGGAAACATTTCTCTTTTTTTTCAGGTTAAGGCCAGATTGAACTCTGTGGAAAAGATACAAGTTACCATTACTCTGGGATCTCTAAGTGTATGAGTACATTAAGAATATCTTCACTGTAGGCAAAAGTTGACCTTCATTTAGGGGACACCAAGATTATAGAAGAATGAGCCATAAAATGGTGCTAGACTATGAAACCACAAATCTGGGTTTGGCTTAAATTCTCCTACTGGGGAATTCATCTGCTGCCCAATTTGAATTTTGGAGAAATTCAAGAGAAAGCATGTGTAGGTATAGAGCACCTATAGACTCAAGTAAGTATTCTGCCCATATTTATTTTACTCCAATCTAGTTGACACTGTTGCTATATATAAGGGACAGAAAACAAGGTGATGATTCTTGCCCTCAAGAAACTTGCAACCCAGTACAGAGGCCGACAAACTATCATCCTTGCCAAATCTGACCTATGGTCAGTTGCTTTCCTCACTTAGGAAATTCCAAGGATTTTAGGATCTCTGTGCCAGAAGAGATGAAGACCAATACACACTTCTTATTCTCCCTCCTCCTTCCCACCACGCACACACCTATGTCCTTCCTGAGGACATAATCAGGAAGAGGGTCCTCACCAAGAACTCCACCATACTGGCACCCTGACGCTGAACCTCAAGCCTCCAACACTCTGAGAAATAAATGTTCGTTGTTTAAGCCAACCACTCTACGGTATTTGTTACAGGAATTTGAATGGAGACACCTGGGATCCATGGGGTCCCAAGCAGTCTGTGGATGAAACACAAAGGATTTGTGAATGTGAGGTGGGACGACATCTTTATTTTTACTACCCTGTTACTGAAATTTAGCATTTCTTCCATACGTATAGGCAACAACCCACAGTAAGTGGTTTGACAGCAATAGAAACCATGGTTATTTTTATATCATCCTACATTTGCTGCAGATATCTTAAATGTAATTTACCTTCATCATTATTTTGAACTCATGGTAGTTACTAGAGCTCTAGATCTCATGTTTAATGTGTTATTTTATCACAATTATTAAATGTTTTATCATTGTATCTCAATATAAATGGTTCTTTGTAATCCTGTATATTTTTTATGCTTTTATAAACATTCTTAGATGAATCCATATGCTTCAGAGTGACAAATAGGTCCACGGCATCCTTAAGATTAAGAGCCCCTGCTCTAAGTATCCTGGAGAAAGGATTACCTCAGGGAAGGAGACAGGAAGAGTGGTAAGGGAAGAGGTAATACTTTAGCTGGTCTGCATCCATAGGGACATACAAATTACTAAGTAAGCATGGTTTACTTATTAACAAACAGCCACTTCCCTAAGTTCCCTGACTATTCCCAGCCCTCTGCCCAGCCCTCTGCCCAGGACTCCCAAGGATTTCCTCAGCTCAGCAAATAAAGGGTTAACACTGAGCCCCGCATATCAATATTCATATAATTTCTTGGCATGCTTCTCTTGTGCCTGGGATGGCACAAAGTACAGCTCATCAGGTATTTTCTAAATTGCATTTTGTGTTTATGTCAAACATTCTGTCCAAATAAAATCTCTATTCTTGTACTTCATTGGAAAAATTACTCTAGACCTTCATAATCTCTATTAGAAAAGGATGAGTTTTCAATTTGAGCTTTTCCAAGTGTCTTTCCCTAGCAGCAAAACACTGAGTTTTCTGACAAGGATTCCAGAGTGACCTATTCTTCCCCAAGTCGGCCCCTGTTTTCCAGGGGACATTCTCAGATAGTAGGTAGGTCTCATCTCACAGCTTCTGCTGATCTAAACTGTGTGTGAATGAGCTAGAAGCTTTGGAGGGCTTGATGTGGATGGAAGAACAAGACAGGTGTCATTAGCTTGTTCTCCTACTTCACCTTCAACATTAAAAGAGCTCCAACTCATATCATAAGGTACTTTACTATATGCTCCAGGAACTCCAGAAACTTTATTTTTACACCCCACCTCACCCCCCATTTTCTTGAAGCTTGAATCATCTGTGATAACTCAGATACTTAGTGCTACAGAATCGGCTTACAAAAGACGTTTAGGGGGTCCATGAAGCCCACAATTGCTTCCCATCATTATTAAGGCATATGTTTGCCTAAAGCCAAATTCCAACTGCTGGAATGTTGAGACAAATGCTTCATAATTAGAAAAGGCCATTTGCTGTTTACAGTGCATCCGGAGAGCATCGATATCTCCACTGTGCAGACTGCATCACTGTTAGTATGGGGGTTATATTTTAAACTTTCTTGCCTAGAAAAGTTCTCTCTTTAATGATATATATTCTATGAAGATGGTAGACTGTCAAGGTGGACATTGCAGGACTTCGCTGGTGGAG
The DNA here is from genome assembly GCF_949987515.2 of Delphinus delphis. Taxonomy (NCBI): domain Eukaryota; kingdom Metazoa; phylum Chordata; class Mammalia; order Artiodactyla; family Delphinidae; genus Delphinus; species Delphinus delphis. The sequence goes on along the minus strand of NC_082698.1, from coordinate 39,727,952 downwards.
CAGTGGTTAAGAATCTGCCTGCCAACGCAGGGGACACGGGTTCGATCCCTGGTCCGGGAAGATCCCACAGGGCGCAGAGCAACTAAGCTCGTGTACCACAACTACTGAGCCCGTGTGCCTAGAGCCCATGCTCCACAACAAGAGAAGCCACCGCAATGAGAAACCCGCGCACCGCAACGAAGAGTAGCCCTTGCTCACCGCAACTAGAGAAAGCCCGTGTGAAGCAACGGAGACCCAACGCAGCCAAAAATAAAGATAAAATAAAGTTGGACATTGCAGATAAGAATAATCATTATTATAAGCTTAACAGTAGAAAAATCACTTATCAGTATTGTCATGATGTGCATGTATTTGAAAGGAGTTGGTACAGTGGGCTGCCCTTTAAGGAAGCCAAAAAGGAGTGATAGTTTCTCTAAATTCCGCTCAACTTCATACCTTGAACAATGTAACTGGTAAGACCAAGTGCTAGCTTTCTGAAGATACTAAAATATTAACTAACATGATGATTTTAAAATTTAAATTCTCTCAAATGTTAAAAATACTGAAAGGGCCAAATAGGTGGTAATTTATTTTTGTACAGGTACACAAATAATAATGAGCATTATTTTGGTACCATTATTCAACATTTACTATACAACATAAGAACTTTGTCTGTTATATCTATTTATCCTGTAATAATCCTACGAGATAGTCTTGTCCCCTTCCTATAAATATGGAAACTCAGTCTCAGAGAAGCTAAGTTGCTGCCCAGGTCACACATATAATAATTCTAAGATTCAGTTTCATTCTGACTCCAAAGCCTGGTTCTTTTTCTCTTGCATGCTTCTGAAATTGGGCTAAGGATATCTGCTTTCCTCACCCTCTTTCTCTGACCCACTTCACCACCCTACTCATCATCACTGAATATCACAGGAGCAAAAGGAATAGGAATGTGACTTCCACAACGGAGGTGGTGAAGATTTCTTGAAATTAAAACAGAAGCTTGGGCTGCAAGTTTCACCTAAGGTTTAAAAGCAATGGGAGCCTTCAGAAGTATTTTGTACCTGAGGCAGGTTCCTCGTGACCATCTTCTACCCCACCGCTCCCTCTCCTGGCTCTCAGCACCGTGGCGTGCCCAGCACACCCCTCTCCCTAACCTCGAGTTACCAGGAGCTACCTTCTGTCTTTAGTGGCCTTCAGTGACAAAGCTCAGGAAGCATTGTGCTTCATTCTACAGGCTCCAGTTTCAATGCAGGGGGAGTCCCAGTGGTGTCAAAAAGTCATCTTTAAAAGTTATAGTCATGTGAGCCATCCTGAGGCCAGCCGACAGCAGCCACCAAGGGCAGCAGAGAAAAATATATGTGAGGGCCAAGTGTACCAGAGCAAACTCCACTCATGCAGAACTCTAACCACATCTCCCTTCTTGCTGGCCAAAGCCCATAAACACCCAAAGCTAAGTGCTAATTAGTAACAGGGACTGGGGATGCAAAACCTGGCCATGGAAGCAGGGACTTCCCAGGTGTCAGTCTTTCTCCTGGCACTCCTTGTTAAGACAATAAAGTGTGCTGTTGTAAACACCTATTAAACCAAAGTGCAATTATTTAGAAACCTGTAGACACCTAGTTCTATGTAAATCTGGTAGTGGGGGCTGGTGGTTGGAGGGAGGGGTATAAAAATGAATAGAGAGAGATAAAGAAGCAAAGGAATCAACCTCAGGTCATCTGAAACAACCCTGACATGAAGGAAAATGTCAAGTGTATCAGGAAAAAGAGCAGGAAGAAAGGGGGAATGAGCCTCTAGGAAGTAAGTGGCTTTCTCTCTAACTTAGATACAAATTAGGGACCAAGAGTGAGAGAAGGAGCCAAAAGACCCCCAGATAATAGTCATGAAGACCAAAGTGCTCTGAGTTGTCTAGTGAAGAAAAGATTACATAATCACTTTGAGCTACTGACAGAGAAACACAGTTAAGAAAGTGATAAACTACTCCAATCAGTACTACAAGACTGATCTTCCTAAAGTACTATTCTAATCCTGTTACTCTACCCACAAAATATTCAGTGGCTCCCTACTGCCAATAAATAAAGCAACACCTCTCCATCCTTGCATTTAATCCATATTCAGTTTAAAGTACCTTTCAAAATTCATCTCTCACAATCCTCTACACAGACCTTTTATTTTATCAAATGATTCTACTGTCAGGTTTCTAAATCCACACTTCCGTTCTCTGCCTTCAGGTCTTTGCTCCAATTATTTTCTTCTACTCATGACAATCCTAGTAGCCCTTCAAGACCCAGGGGCTTCCCTGGTGGCACAGTGGTTGAGAGTCCGCCTGCCGATGCAGTGGACACGGGTTCGTGCCCTGGTCCAGGAAGATCCCACATGCTGTGGAGCGGCTGGGCCTGTGAGCCATGGCCGCTGAGCCTGCGCATCCGGAGCCTGTGCTCTGCAACGGGAGAGGCCAAAGACCCAGTTTAAAAGCCACTCTCTCCATGAAGACTTTCCCGTTCACCCCAGCTAGAATTTCTCTATTTTTCTCCTACAACCTTCTGATTTTGCCTCCTTTGTGGTTTTTTATCACCCTGACTTGCTTCGTAGTTATTCATGTACCTCAATCATATCAGTACCATACATGGTCCACTATGAGTACTGTGATACCTCACAGGATTCAACAAATGTTTTAGGGTAAATAAGTGACTAGGTTACAAGGGGAAAACAATCTGCGAAAAAGAAGAAACAGGATATTCACTCTGGATAAGAGAAAGCGAAAACTCAGTAACTGTCCTAAAAGATTTGATGGCTTTATTAGACTTTAATTCAATGAAACTGTTTATAGTAGCATTAAGGGCTAGCCTGAAATCAAAAGTTGGGAGACATTACAAACATTCTTCAGACATTTGAGAACTTACTACGTGCCCAGAACTGTATTAGGCACTGGTGATACAAAGATAAATAACATACATACCTTGTTCTCAAGTACCTCCTTGCTGCTGAACGCTAACTTTCCTTACTTTTCCTGTTTACATATTCACTTCTTTATTATACCACCTTATGCTAATTAGTCTTAATTATTCCACCTCAAGCAAAATTTGAATCAATCCACTCCATAATGTTTCTGGTGGATTAAGAAGTAATTCCTTCCTACTTGTCAAGGACAGAACTAAGCCAGTAATTAGAACTGACAGGATTGGTGATTAAGACTGATGGAAAGACAAAAGGAATGCAGCCATGGCTAAATCTTGTCCTAAGAAACTTCCCATCACAGGAAATGCTCCAGTAGACCACCTAGTAAAATAGTGGAGAAAGACTTCCTATATCAGATGGAAAATTGAATTGGATCACCTCAAAGGAGTAACTGAACCACAAGATTTTATACTAGGTAAGAGATCAATGCAGAGAGAAGTGAGTCATAGATCTACATGAATGAATACATAATGATAGTTATTTTGAGGTAACATACTCCTGTAAGGGGCATTGTACACAGGATGATGGTTTCGTTACAGGCCTATGTGAGAGTCAAATGTCTAGAAAAAAGGTGATGTCATTTGTTAATGTTAAGGAAAAGGCATCTCAGTCAATGCTTTATGCACAAATTGAAAGGCTCAGGAATACAAAAGACATAAAGGCATGAGACAGCATGCTACAGCATGAAAGCCAGTGATCTGGCCTGTGTATCTTCCCTGTAACCACACAGGAGCTGTGTGGCCTTGGGCAAGTAATTTAAGCTTTCATCAGTCTATTTTAGGAAACCGAGATAATAAAGTATGCCTCATGAAATTCTTCTCAGATACAAATGAAATGACTCATCGTAAATATTCAGCATGATACCTGGCATCTCAAGTCTTCTTCACTCAAGGATGTCCTTTAATGATGTTTCCACCTTATAAACACAGAGAAAACAAACACTAACCTGTGGGCTAACGGCAATGAATTGAGTTAAAAAAAATACCCAACCAACCAAACAAAAAACCCAAAAGTTTACAGCAGTCATGAGGTTGGTTCACTACCTCAGAATAATAAAACAGAACATTACTTGGTGAATTGCATACAGGTTTAGGAAGGCTTAAAGGTTAAGAGGAAAATTACGATAATGACTCAGCGTGTCTTAATATGATAACAAAGATAAGAAGCTGGCTTACAGCAGCATAGAGCTCTTTGAGGGCAAAAAGTGGGTCTTGTTCATCTTTTTATCCCCAGTGCAGTGTGTCTCCAGTTACTGGCATGTAGAAAACGACCAGTAAATGTTTGTTAAATGAATAACTCACATATATATCTGCCTGGCACATTTAGGTATTCCTTAATTCTATTATAAACAGGCCTCATATAATTTAGTTGAAATCAAATCTTTGAAAAATTCTAGAATATTCTTCAACAGATGGTTTGTGATCCTTTAGAAAGGAAACAGAGGCTGGGTGGCCATTCCACCTCGATGATACTCATTTCCAATGAGTCCTTCAGTACGTAGAGGCTCTCCACCACATCAGTGAGGCTCCAAACATGGCACGTTTTGGACCTCCATCATAAGCTTCAATCTCTGGCAAGTTACTGAGGTGCTTTAGCTAGCAGCCCTATTATGGTGACAATTTCCTGCAGTTTGGCATATTTTGACCAGTGTGCCTAATTCAAAAAATATCAGCACGTGGCTGGTAAGTGTCATAGCACATCTGTTCATAACAGATTTTAAGTCTCGAATCTCATTAAGGAAATGGGTATTACATCTGTAAGTCCTCTTGTCAGTTGGATGAGCTGCATCCCAAAACACTGCACCAAGATGCTGGAAACATATGCTTCCCTATTTGCTGAAATTCAAGTAGACATCTTTACAAAGTCATACTAATAACTTTTCCTTGCAAGTTGAATTACGTGACTTCAGCTTGGAAATGTTATTAAAATTCTGTCTCCCAAAGGAGGGGTTTCCTGTTTCCTAGTCAGTTCTTACAGCATACTGTTTCTCTTTCTGCAAACACCATGTCTCTATGCCAGAAGCCATATATTTGATGTATGCCTAATTAATCTCATTTCTCAAGGGGAAAAAAATGAAGCATTAAGATTAGATGTCCATTAACCTCCTGTTGTATCTTCCCTGAAGAGCTCCCTGTTGATGTGCTTTAGAAGTTTCCATTTTCGTTGTATACTTCTACATCACCTTAGTTCATTGTTACCTTAAGGCTAGACTCAGCCATCATAATTTATGATCCCTTTCAAGTCCTCACATAAATATGAAAACCAATGCTTCTGTCTCGGTCCCATTAAGTATATGACCCAGCTGGTTAAGAGAAACAGCTGCAATATGACTTCATATTTATTTTCTAGGCACTAGTAGGCTTTGAAATAGAAATGTCCATTTTTGGCCCATCTCTTCTGTAGTAAGTTATATATAATTCTCTACGTTTGGCATAATTCTGGGGAAAAAAATCCTAAGGAAAGGGAGTACTCTAACCATGTCCTCCACTGGCAGATGAAGTAGAGGACATCAAGAAAGTCAAGTGAGCTCAGCTGTTTTATATTTTCAAAATTGTCTACTTTTGGCATATAAAGAGAATGCCGTTGTCCTTCTTGTGATTTTAGTCGCCTGGAAGATGCAGTGTTGCAATGACAACTGATCATTCAACAACAATTAGAAAAATGAGCTTTAATTGAACTGAATGCAGAGGTTGGTTGTGCTATGATGCAATATAGAAACGGACAGTTCTTATTTTTACAGATGAAAAAAGCAGTATCTTCTATATTTTACAGAGTCACTGGTTTCTTCTGGAGAAAAAAAAATCTGGACTTCTAGAAAAGAGGATTCTCTGCTTAAACATATTAAATATATCCACTTTTCTTGCACTAAACATCGTTTTCACACAACAGCACCAACTGTGAAGGCATAAAGGTGATAGAGTGAAAACTAACCACCTAATGATTTGCCTTTGGTCAGAATAGCTGTGCCAACTCCTTCGGCAAATAATGACAGACCAAGCACAGCCTGTCATTTGCTCACACCACTGAAGGATGTATATTTGCTAAGAGGAGGTGAAGACAGATGTAGCAGGAATAGATGTAGCAGGGTTACTTCTAAACTCAGCCTGCATGGGCGTGTTGCTGTGCCTGCCCCGGCAGCGTCTCTTCCTTGGAGAACCACCATGCTGAGGAATTCAATCCCAGGGTCCCATACCTACCCATTCTTCATCCTCCTTTCCCCCTTCCTGAGTATGTGATCAATCAAGTTACATTTTTGCTCAAGCCAGATCGAGTCTGGTCTCTGAAGCCCCAGAAGCCTCTGGCATAATCACTGCATAATATAGAAGAGGTTAAGCTCTGGAATCTTTAAGTCATTTGAATAGGGTTTTATAGTTTTCAGAGTGCTTTCACATATATAATTCTAATTTTTTGAAATGATACTTAGATAAAACAAGTTATAATAATTCCATTATATCAATAGGAAGAATAAAAAACAAAAAAAGGTAGAGAGATTAAGTGATTTTATAAAAATATATCCAGCCAGATGCCGATAGCTACAGAGTACATTTCCCAAAACTCCTTCAAAGGCATTCTCAATTCACTTATCACAATTGTAACCATCATGACCAAAAACATTCAGATCAATAGGGTACTCATTGAAGATTTACATTTTCCAAATTGTAAATTTGGACTGCATGACCTTTATAGAAAGTAGATTTTCTTTTTTCAAGGATACATTGCCTAATAATAACTGACACATTTCTAGAAATCTTAAGCAGTCTAGTTGTCTTGATCTAATTCTCGAAAGTTTTTTGAGTGGTAAAAGATCTCAAGACACAGCTGAATCATTACAAAGCACTGATACATAAAGAAAAAAAGGAAAACACTGAAGTCATAGGTGAAGCTTGAATGTGGTAAGTTATCTGTTCCACAAAAAAGTGTTTAGGAAATACTAACTGCCATGCACTGTAGATATGATAGAAAATATATGTGTATTGTTTGCTATCTTCTAGGAGCTTGCAATGGTTCAATGGAGGAGAGAACAATTAAGCAAACAATATCAATACGGGGTGGTAATTGCTAGGCTCACCTGGCAGGTTCACAAGGTCCGTAGGGAGCATATCTAATCAAGTCCTGGGGTGAGGAAAGATTTCCCTGAGAAAGAAGTGCTTACGGTGAGACCAGGAGGATAACAGTTTGTCGAAATAAAGAAAGGGAGGACTGGTCAAATTCCTGACGGTAATGAAGTTAGCAAAACTTTACAACTTAAAAAAAATTTTTTTTTAATCTTATTTCTCTTTTCCTTTCATTTGGCTCCATCTGCAAAACAGACACTCCTTATTTAGCTCAAAGCCATAAACTCCTAAAAAACATGCAAGGCATCTCTACCCCTCACCACTCAGATCAGAGACAACAAACCCACCCCCTTAGATTGCTCTGCTGCCATATTTTATAGAAGCCAGGCATGACTGCAGCAGATCTTAGCCAAAATTAATGAAACCTCAACAAACTTTCCACCTTCTCTGACTTCCTGATACCATTCACTCCATTCTCAAGCTCCAGATTTCTAAAAATTACCCCATACATCCTGACAATATCCTCAGTTACAGACTTCTGGGGATTTCAAATCTATATTCTTTAGTATAACTAATACCACCTGCTTTAAGTATGTAGTAAATCACGAGAAGTGGAGACAGCACAGCTTAAGTTCCTTTACTCCGATGCTACAACGGTGTAACCACAGATACATTACTACGTGAAGATAAATCAGTTACCATCTTAGGCTAATTGGTCTATTTATCTATATTGGCTGCTTGAGATGTCTCCCAGTCACTAAAAAAAGTAGCCGGTGTGTGCTTTCTTAACCATACGATGTCCTCATCCACTTGGCTTTATGCATTTAAACATGGCATGAGTGTATTATGTCTGTTCAAATACAAACACGTATCGGACATTGAGCATGGTTGACAGTGGCCTTGGCTGGAGTACAGCTCAATCTAAAATGTGGAGTTGGGACATAATCAACATAACTAGCCTCAATCTTTATTGTTCCTTGTATCTTGTTTCTGCCTAGTATTGCCAAATAAATCTACGAACAAATTTGAAATCTACATTGTAAATCAATAATACGATAGATAGACATTGATCTGTTACAAGCTGCATTTAACTAGGCAGCCAGAAATATGTTTTAGGATGTAAATTTTATCCTTTTGATTTTGCCTTTGCTGGCTCTTTCAGCATCCCTGGTCAATGTTTTTATGCAATTGTTTTCCAATCAGGAAACAGTAATAAAGAGGAAAAAAACAGTATCAGGGTAGAAGAGGAGAGATGCGTATGCAAAGGATAAACTGAGAACTAAAGACTGGAGTTTATACTCAATACCACTGTTTTTTCCCCTCTCATTTCATACACTGGTTTACCACTCACCTAGCGTCATAGTCCATCTTTTTTAGGGCATTAATGAAAAATACCAAGAAGAAATAAAGGAGCTATTTCTGTTGAGGATTTGACATGATTCCAAATGTTCTTTATATAAAAATAATCAAGTTACAATTTTATGGCTTAAAAAGAAAGAAAGAATAACAACCCCAGTGAGCAACCTGGATTCTAAAAATGAGGAGAACGTTTATTTTAATTAGTCATGGTCTTCACACTAATTACTCTCCTGTTACAGGTGAGCCTTTTTTCCATCAATAACATACTTGTCCTTTCAATGATAAAGAGGAAGATGAGAGGCAAAAACAAATAAAAGAATTATCTTTTTATAGCTTTTTTAAAAATTTTATTTATTTTTGGCTGCATCGTGTCTTTGCTGCTGCGTGCGGGCTTAGTCTAGTTGCTGCACATGGGCTTCTCACTGCGGTGGCTTCTCTTGTGGCAGAGCACAGGCTCTAGGTGCGCAGGCTTCAGTAGTTGTGGCGAGCAGGCTTGGTTGCCCTGCGGCACGTGGGATCTTCCCGGTCCAGGGATCAAACCCATGTCCCCTGCACTGGCAGGTGGATTCCTAACCACTGCGGCACCAGGGAAGTCCCAAAAAAGGTAATTTTTTATTCCAAAAGCTGTGACCATTTTTAAAGCTAAATTAATGGCAGCCTAATTGACCCTAATGAAACTATACAGTCAGATCGAGACTTAGGAAATTGTTCCTTATTTCATCAGGGAAAGAAGTTCAATACTGTATTTCCAGATAAACGCCAGAATTAAGCATGTGTTATAAGGGTAGCTTACTTGAAGTAGATAAGGCAGACATCCCCTCCCCCATAAACAATTACAAGCTCTGGGGTACAGTCACAGTTCAATCAGGCTGCTCCAATAATCAGCAAAGCAACAAGCATTTCAGGACGTATGCCACATGTAAAACAGACTGGTACTGACTGTAAAGAAACATTCCAATTTCTCTAGAAATGTCCCATGATAAAACCATTCATTCTTCCTGACAGGTGTAAGTTGTTCCGTTTTTCTTTTACTTTAACTTCGAAAAAGACGACCAACCTATGCTCGCAGTTTAAAAACACGAGCGCACACAGCAGCTGATGCTGAATAGACGATGGGAGCGCCACACACCGAGGCTGCACCAAAGTACCACAGGGGAAACGCATGCCGGGGTAATTGCCAAGAAAGCTATTCACCTCCACATCAGACACAATGGCATTACCAGGCAGGGAGAGAAAGAAGAGTTGAAGGACGCCATCCTGCACGCAAAGCGTGCGTTTCAACTTTATTAGGCCTCAACTAAGAGACGCTGTGCGGCAGCCAAGGCAATGATTACTGTGGAGACAGCAAAGTCAGAAGCCTGTCAAAGGTCAGCCCCAACCAGCGTGGAGGAAAAACACATCAGACAACCGAGCACAAGCAAGCCTTTCACAAGCAGAGCGCTAAAAGTAGCAATTACGTATAATGAAATGTCAAAAGGGATGGAGAAAGAGTTAACCAAGATGACAAGGGGGCAAACGCCAGAGCCAACCCTTTCCAAAGAATTAGCCACTCTGGCAAAGATTAAGTCAGCCGCCTCATCTGTCTGCAAGAAGCTATGCTCCTATCTTCTAGGACTGTGGTTTGTTTTCGATGAGACTAAAGTTCACATCAGACTTTTCTACACATTCATAAACTGCCTCGTTTGCAAAACAAAGGAACCATACCTTTAAAGGAGGGCTCAACAGCAAAGGATAACCCACAACGTCACTCAAAGCGGGCGTCATTTCAGAAGAACTGAGGCAGCGGTTCTCAAACTTGAGAGGCACTGAATCACCTAGAGGGCTTTTTAAATACAGATTGCTGGGCTCCACCCCCAACAGGTATTGGTTTGGCCCCAAGAATTTACATACGTAATAATTCCCAGGTGGCGCTGATAGATGCTGCTGGTCCAGGCACCACAACTTAAGAACCATTAGTCTAAGAAAAAGTAATGAGTACATATACTTTCATGCCTAGACTTGTGACTGGAAGAACAAACAGAGTAACTTACTTAAACATTTTAAATCTTTTTGACATATCCAAAACCTGCAGGGAAAATCAGGGGGCAATTTAATTGGGGTAGAATATTAATTTTGTTTTTCTTCTCAAATAGATTATTTTCTATTAGTAAGGGTCTTAGATCAGTACTTTGTAAACTTAAATGTATATAAGAATCCCCTGGCGGCCTTGTTAAAATGCTGATTCTGATTGCGAAGGTCTGGAGTGAGGCCTCAGACTTAACCTAACAAGTGCCCAGGTGACACTACTGCTGCTGGTCCAAGGGCCCCACTTAGAGCAGCAAAGTCTAGGATACAATAAGAAGCAATGTAACATGGGGGTCAAGAGTGAGGACTCAGGAGTGGAGCTGCCTGAATACAAGGGCAAGCTCTGTCAGTTACTAGCTGTGGGACATGGGCAAGTGACTTAACCTCCTTATGGCTCAGCTTCATCTGTAAAATTAGATTAAAAAGAGTACCTACCTCATACATTGTTGTGAGAATTAAACAAGTCAATATGTGTAAAGCACGGTGCTTGGCATGGGATAAGTATTCCACAATCATTACCAGTGTATGCAGAGAAAGGGAGCTGATTTGCTTTTAAGCAACCCACTTCTATATTTGTTTTTTATATTCTCTTTACAGCTGCTTCAAGTTAAGCAGTTCTTGTTGAGGATGGGAGGCCAGGGTCTCATAAGATTAAATATTTGATTTGAAAGAATTCCTCATCTAACTGCTGGTTGCTATTGCACAGTTTATACTTCTTAAGGTTATATATAAAACGAGCCTGTCCCTGAAGATTTCAATGAGCTTTTGTCATTTTTTTTTCATCCAAGGCAGTACTGAACTAAGTCGTGTGTGTGTGTGTGCGCACAGGTGCATGGAGGGGGTTCTGATGATAAGAAAATATATACAAGTGCTTTGCCTAATGTTGCAGACATAACTGGTGGTGAAATATTCACATATAACTACTTCCTTATTTTGTGTATGGAATAGAATTACAGGGACTTCCAACTCCTCCCACTACTCAAGTTTTCTTAGAAGCAATAGTTCTTATAGACAGGCAGCAACATACTTTCTCCTACTTTGCTTGCCCCCCCAGTGGAGAGAAGTAGTGTTAATTCCAGCTGTGATTACTTAAGAGTCCCTATACCAGCCTTTGTTTTCTAATGGGGAATATAAAGTTCTGGTGAACTAGAAGGTACTGGCTGAATATTTATGAAGTGAGAAAAGCAATAATTTCCCATTAACAATATAAAGAGATATTCTGAGGCCCAAACCACTTCTGTTATGATGGAACATTTTGCAATGCCTGTCTGCTTCCAAATGTCAGCATAGTAAGACTGTTTTTGCGAGGCTGTCAATATTTTATTGAAAGGGTAATCTGGGATAATTGTAGAGGCCTGAAACTGCACCTGCTATAATTTCACTCTTAGCTTTGGGGAAACAGCCTCTTTTAAAATGACGACATAACAGAATAGCTTTGTAACCAACGGCTTTTTCACATCTACACCATTCATATTTGAGATCACAAGTATAAACACACATGCAGACACACTGAGATCTGATGACTGGAATGACTGAGACGTCGTGGGTTTTTTTGTTTTGTTTTAATTCTTTATAAAGCAGAGAGGGCATTTGCCCTGAAAGGAAAGAGAAAATTATATCAGAAAGGGGAGAATTTTGAATTTTAGTGACAGTTGTTCTCTCCATAGAACACAGTAATTATTATGAATATTTTTAATACCACTCTATCCAACAAGGCATTCCTTATTTCCAGCGTCTTTAAGGTAAATAAAATGCCTTGCTACAATTCCAGAATCTTAAAATAAATTCTGCAATTCTAGAGAGATAAGCATTCCTTTCAAAGGCTGTACGTTTGCACTCACTCTATTGCAAAGTTTTATAGCATGGTACTGCTCTCACATAAATGAGGTGGGGAAGTAGGCTATCCATTTGGTTTACAAATGAAATGCAAGACCTTCTGTAAATAACTAACCAAAGATACGCTTAATGATCTCCCCAGATTTATTAGAAGAAAATTCCCTATCCATTAATTAATATATTATACAATCTGTAGCCAAGCACAATGTCTATTATCAGAGTGATTTAGGTAAGTAAAAATCAGTCTACCAAGCCAGGTCAATAATGGATTAATTTGGAAAACTTGTGACATACCTCAAGACAATCAAAAGACCAGAAATAATTAAAAGCTGCTAACAATTTTATAAGTTACTTGGTATCTTAAGACTATTGGCTATATAATATTTGCATGAATGTGTGCATGAAAATACGTATTTTCATACTTTAAATGTATGTATTAAGCAAGATACACTCCTACCATAAGAGTCATTTCAAATATGGGTATTAAACATACCTTTTTCTTCTCTCTCCAAAACTAGACATAAGCAGATTGCTTTTATAAAATTTATAAAGGGGATAATATATTTTACATATTTTATTCAACAGGAATTGATAAAGTCTTCTCTCAGCTGTAGCAATGGGAAATAGAAGGAGCATCTGGGAGATCCAAGGAGTGGGCATGCAGCATCAAGTTTTTAAAGTAAATAAATTAAAAATGTGTGCACAGAATTGATTTCACAAGTAACTTCAGAAATAAGGGATTACATTGAAACATAACTATCGTATATTTTAAATATATTAGAACAAGCTTATTAGCATCAAAACTATAACAGATGGATGAAAACAAATATATTCAGCAAGACAAATTTCAGAGCAATGAGTATACACTGTGAAGTACCTAATACACACTACTGAAAAGATTCTTCAACCATGACATACCATTCAAGCTCTTACAGCTTTATTTTCCTCTTCTGTAGAATGGGAATAATAAAATCTGCTATACTTCCCTCAATTATATGAGCAAATGGATGCAAAAGCATTTGGAAAATTATTACCTACAATATAAGCGCAAGATAACTAAAATGCTCGTTAACAATTCACTAAGAGCTTACATTGCGTGTGCTTTGCGTTTTGCACAGGGCTCCCTTATATATTTTTCTTGTCATCTTCAGAACACCTCCAAAGGTAGGCCACACATGTAATACCTAATCCTATTTTGTTGATAAGGAACTAAAGACAAAAGAATATGTGATTTACTCAGAGTCAGCCTGAACTGACTAAGGGTCCAAGGAAGAAGGCTTCAGAGGAAACCAAACCTGATGACACCTTGATCTTGGACTTCTAACCTCCAGAACTGTGAGAAAATAAATCTCTGTTGTTTAAAAAAAAAAAAAAAAGAGTCACAGGGCTGAACTCTGCATTTCTACTGGGAGCATTCTCAAAGGAAGTGCCCCATGAGAAATGGAGGATAACAGTAGGATACCCAAAAGAACGTTGCTGGGTGTGTTTCTTTGTTTGCTTTCGATTATGCTTTGTGAGCGTGTGTGTGAAAAAGAGAAATTCAAATACAGTGTTGTAGAAATGAAAAAAAAAATTAATTTTCCTTTTACCAAGCAGAAAGCTAAAATAGTCTGAGCAATACAAAGTAAGGCACTGGAACATCTGGATTCTACAGGCTTAGAAGCATCCAGATACAACACCAAGAACAGGAACACAGCCTCTGCTGGTGATCAGTTCATAGTGATGAACTCTATCCTCATACGGTTTTGCAGGCAGCCAGTCTTGAACAGGAGGTCAGAGCATTACAAAGTCGCTGCTGCAGCACACACAGAAACATACCAGAGACCCCTAAAAAGATCTAATGTGGGCTTTCATGCCTGGTGTTAATTCCTATATCCTCAGTTTGGCAATCCCTGGAGCATTCTAAGTCATAGTTTTTAAGCCTTTACCATGGACAGGCTACCATGACAGGGGATACCTAGAGAGCAAAACACAGACCTAGCTGTAAAGATACAGTGTACTGTAGGAAAAGGCATGCATAATCAGACAAAATAGAACAGTCACTGGAAGCAACCAAGATATCCTTCAATAGGTGAATGTATAAATAATCTGTTGTACCTCCAGACAATGGAGTATTATTCAGTGCGAAAAAGAAATGGGCTAACAAACCAGGAAAAGAAGTGGAGGAGACCTAAGTGCATATTACTAAGTAAAAGAAGCCAATCTGAAAAAGGCTACATACTATATGATATTCTGGGAAAGGCAAACTATGGACACAGTGAAAGGATCAGAAATTGCCAGGGGCTGGGGGTAGGGAGGGATGAATAGAGCACAGAGGATTTTTAGGGCAGTGAAACCACTCTGCATGAAACTGTAATGGTGGATACATGTCATTATACCTTTGTCACAACCCATAGAATGTTCACCATGAAGAATGAGCCCTAATGGTAAACTATGGGCTCTGGGTGATAACGATGTGTCAATGTGGGTTCATCAACTGTAACAAATGTGCCACTCTGGTGTATGACTTAGATAGTGAAGGAAGCTATACATGTGTAGGGACAGGAAGTACATGGGAAATCTCTATACCTTCTGCTTAATTTTGATGTTAACCTAAAACTGCTTTAAAAAAAAAAAGCAGTACATAAAAAAGCAAAAACAGGTCAGTCTAATGAGAGAACACAGTGCTATGTGAACACACAAGATGGGCATCCTGTTTTGTGGATACGAAGGATGATTTCTGGGAAGGAAGGTGAAGAGTATTTCTTGTACTTTCTGGGTATGTTACTTTTTATAACCAATCTGAACGTCAAGTGCTTCCTCTTTAAAATGGGCATAATAATGCATACCATGCCCATTATTGTGAGGATGAAAGATTATACATGTAAATCACCTAATACTGCCTGGTAAGCAGTAGCCCCAAAAAAGGTCCTCATCACTATCTTGTACAGTGCAAACCAGGCTATTATTTTATCAGTCTAGAACAAAGTTGTACAAATTATAAATCAATTAACTTAAAATTAAACTAAGACATTCTAGTTGCCCTTTTGGGCGTATTGAATGAGCTAATTAAAAAATTCATTGAACTGTGATTCTAATGCTTGTTTTTAAAACAGTTAAAGTCCTTCTGCTAAACTGTCAAGTGGAGAACCTCCCTAAAATGGCAGATGGCCTCTGTAGCACAGGGTTTTCAAACAACTAAGACCATGTCTACTCTCACCTCAACCTATGGACCACTAAAAGTTGTTTATTAAGTAATCATTAATTTGCTTTCCTATTTAAGATAAAAGGCATATTAATTTATCCTGGGTTTTTTGAAGTAGTGAAAATAGTCTTCAGGCATCCCTTACTACTTCAATATCTTTCTGATTCTAGAAACTACCCTTGCGTTTGTAGCTATCTCTTAAATTATCTGCAACAGACATCTTAGCCAAGAAGATTCTAAATTGTTTCTAATTCTAGTGTCATTACAAGATAAATACATTGTGGTTCTTCCTCACAAATATAATAGACAGCTATAATATTTTACATGTTATTTTATTTATAGGAATATCTTAGAAAATAATATGTATCATTTGTTTGAGTGTTAACTGAAATTCAGTCTCCAGGTAAAAAAACGTTTTACCTAAAATCACCTTGCTTTTTACTCACAATCCACTGAAATAGATACTCATTGCATAGATACTCACTACTTCCTTTTTGTTTCCCTGTGGAAACCAGCTGAGAAAAGTAGAATAACTTGCAGAAGGTCCCACAATAAGGGTGTAGTTGGAGTTTGAACTAAAACAAAGAAAGGAGTAAAAAAGGAGAGAATTTTTTGAGCAAATAATAAAGAATATAGAGGGTAGCAGTGAGAAAGGATAGAAAGCAAGGAATGGAAATGAATTAAGTACAGAAGTGCACCTCTTCAGCAACATGAAAGGAGAAGGTCCTTGTTTTATCCACAAAATCATCTCAATTTTGCATCAGTCTTACAATTCAAAATACCCATGTAATAACGCCTTTCAGAGTGGGAAAAGTTATCATTTGGTAAGCACCCAATTAAACTTCAACTCAAGGGACCTAAATGAAGGTGAGCCAGCATCTTCTTTTGACTTCCACTACTCCCAAGAAAGAAATCAAGCAATCTTTGAAGACTTGTAAATTCTTTTAGACCATTATGGTATTTGTACACTAAAACAACAAGTTACTACAGGATAGCTTGGTCACTATTAGGACAGATTTTTCATGAATGTTACAATTTGAAATTGTATTGCCATAAATCCTAGGGCATGATAACCTCTCTCAGAAGCAGCTCTATGACAAGCAATTTTTCTTGATAAAAACGTTGATAAAAAAGTAATAGAGTTCCAAACATTTAACTAAAAAAAGAAAAAAAAAGTCTTCTGAAAGAGATAAAGCTATTAATATATCACACTAGAATATCTATATTTGGGGGTAAAAGGTATAAAGAATAAAATAACTATTTTAAAACATTAACAAAATAGGATATTAAATAAATTTAGTACCTAGTCGCTAATAATATCATTCTCAAAATCAACCAACCAAACATCAATGTTTTAAAATGGTTTATCTCAGATTTGTATATTCCCATCTGCACATTCATTTTATGAGCTTCTTAGGTACATCATGAAATATGCATGTCATCATTGTCTTGTATAGTATTTTAAACTGACCTTTTCTTCATGAAAACATTTTTTAGAAAATTGTTGAGACACAATTTTACAGCACTAAGACAGTTTTCATGCCAACTGCAATTTCTTTTAAATAAATAACTGCTTAAAATAGAAATGAAAAACATTTTAAAATTCAAGAATTGGCAATTATCACTGATTTATTTGAAAGTCTTTCATGATAAACATCTATCCACTTGCAAAAACACTAAATAAATATGAATGTGTGAAGAGTTAAAAAAAATCCACTACACTTCTGAAATTTTGGTTTGGATTCAGTGAGACTTTTAAATTAAATCTGAATTTTCTGCTTTTGAATTTAAATCATCAGGAAAAGATGATAAGGTTAGACTACAAATTCAATTGCTTCCAGAAGTTTATATCACAATGTTATATGAGAATATAATACAAGGGGAAAAAATGGAAATTTTCCCACTTACTTTGTATGTATTTAGTTTATCTTTAATAGATACTCCAAGAAGAATAAACCAAATGCAATATATCTCTTGTTAGGCAAAAATATAAAAGATGGGGCGGGGTGGGACTTCCCTGGTGGCGCAGTGGTTAATAATCTGCCTGCCAATGCAGGGGACACAGATTTTAGCCCTGATCCAGGAAGATCCCACATGCCGCAGAGCAACTAAGTTGGTGTGCCACAACTACTGAGCCTGCACTCTAGAGCCCGTGAGCCACAACTACTGAAGCCCATGTGTCTAGGTCCCCATGCTCCGCAACAAGAGAAGCCACCGCGGGGCTTCCCTGGTGGCGCAGTAGTTGAGAGTCTGCCTGCTAGTGCAGGGGACACGGGTTCGAGCCCTGATCTGGGAGGATCCCACATGCCGCGGAGCAACTAAGCCCATGAGCCACAACTACTGAGCCTGCGTGTCTGGAGCCTGTGCTCCTCAACAAGAGAAGCCGCGATAGTGGGGGGCCTGCACACTGCGAAGAGGAGTGGCCCCCACTTGCCACAACTAGAGAAAGCCCTCGCACAGAAATGAAGACCCAGCACAGCCCAAAATAAAATAAATAAATTAATTAATTGAAAAAAAAAAGAGAAGCCACTGCAATGAGAAGTTCCTGCACCACAAGGAAGAGTAGCACTGGCTCACTGCAACTAGAAAAAGCCTGTGTGCAGCAACGAAGACCCAACGCAGCCATAAATGAATGAATGAATGAATGAATAAATAAAGACATGGGTCATGGAGCCAGAGAAGCCTGGGTTTAAAAGCTGACTGTATGCTACCCACAAGCATGTAGACCCTAGACTGGTTGGAAACAGAAGTTTGTTGACTCCCAATTATCTCACCACCAACAAATCAGAAGAATGTCCATGAGCTGATCACGCCCTGCTCCTTGAACACTATAAGACTCCTCTGTACCCCCTCCAGGGCGGGACACAGTCTTGAAGGCATTAGCCTGCTGTGGCCCCCTTTGACTTGAAAAGCAAGAAAAGCTACTCTTTTCTACCTCACCCAAAACTCTGTTTTCGAGTTCTATTTGGCACTGGTGAACAGAGGCCGAGTTTCAGCAACAGACTGACACAACACAATTTAAATTTTCTCCCCTATTTCTCTAAGGAATGCTATCAAAGTCGTCAAACATGAAGTCAGCTCGTCATGTATCATTCACTATAGGAAATTCATCCAGTGATCTAAAGTGGGAAAACTGACATTGAAAAAGATATCCATTTCCAAATAGGCTTAATAAGAGATAATGCTCCTTTTTTTTTCTTTTTTTTTTTTTATTAGAAGGTTTGGGTCAAAGAAATAGAATGTGATGGTTGAAAATTATTTAATATGTGAAATCTTCCTTTGAAAGGAACAAATAATGCAGAGGGCAAGAATCCTCCCAACATGAAATCAGAAGTGTCAATGGGAGTAATTTATAAATGATTCAAATAAAAATGTATAATTTTATATAAACACTTTGAATTAACTCAAACATTTAATTTTAGTTTCATTTCTACCATGTAGCCTCCCAGTAATTACTTCCTTATTTCATATACAGGCAGTATGCTAGACAGCTGAGACTAGAAAAGATAATTGGTTCAGTTCCCTGTTTCTAATGCAGCAATTCTAAAATTTGAGTGTGTATAAGAAGCATTAAGGGAGATTTCAAGGCCTCAACCTACAGGGTTCCTATTCAGTGTGTTTAATGTAGGAATAAGAAATGCATTTTGTACAGCCAGGTATTTTGTGCACTTCTTTCCAGATGATGGGGAGAAGCATTGTTCTAATGAATATCGAAATTGCTTTGAACAAATTTTTTTTTTTTTGAAGGATCTCCAAAGACAGAACTCTCCAAATATACTGGTACTTCATTCTAGTTTTGTTTATCCCTGTGATGGCCAAAGACTTTTTTTTTCCTTATGTCCATTAAAGATGTCTACAATTATTTTAAGATAAGGTACAACACATTAAGAGTCAGTGTGGAGCTTCCCTGGAGGCGCAGTAGTTAAGAATCTGCCTGCCAATGCAGGGGACACAGGTTCGAGCCCTGGTCTGGGAAGATCCCACAGGCCGCGGAGCAACTAAGACCGTTGAGCCCAACTACTGAGCCTGCAAACCACAACTACTGAGCCCGTGTGCCTAGAGCCCATGCTCCACAACAAGAGAAGCCACTGCTATGAGAAACCCGTGCACCGCAACGAAGAGTAGCCCCTGCTCGCCGCAACTAAAAAAAGCCCACGCGCAGCAACGAAGACCCAACGCAGCTAAAAATAAATTTAAAATAAAATAAATTAATTAAAAAAAAAGAGTCAGTGTGGTCTACATAACTTTCTGATTTATGATATTCCAGTACCTTTTCTTTGTTGAATAGTCTTAGTTCCTAAAAGCATTTTACCATTGAGCTAGCTAACTTCACTAAGACCATTCTGTACTCAAAAGATAAATCTCATACTATCTTCTTCCTTCCCATCCCCATTCTGTTTTAATCTCTTAAGTACTTTATGCCTTACTTGAATATCTGATGAGGATCTGTAAAACATAAGGGGAAAAAAAATCCCAGAATTTTCTTTACAAATTTCATTAGTTCTCAATTCTAGTATCTATTGATTGAAATAAGTGGTGGTTCAGATAACGTTTTAAATTTATGGACAGCCATCATAGCCTCCAAAATTGAGATACTGCAATGTAGACAAAACATTTCTTTTGTCATTCCAGACATCATTTGTTTCTGTGCGGTTTTTTACAAAATATATATTCTAGCAATATTTTAAAATATAAAATATACCCAAAGAGAGCTATGTGTAAAAGAGCTAAAAGAAATTTTTTTGAAATTATGGCCAACTCCAGAGATATGTAAAAGCAGTAAATATAGCCAACGCAATTCCTAGCTTATGAAATACCTGATATAGAGTGCATCCTAACTTAATAACCAAAAAAATTCTGCTTCCAGCTTTATCTGGAGAAGCATTTTGTAATAGTGCCACACATATATGTTGGAAATCTGATTTTTTTTTCCCCCAAAGCAGCACAAATCTGCACTTCATGACAACAGCTACCTTTTATATGATACTCTGTGAAATTATGTAAATCCTAAGTTCAATTTTGGAGATGGGTTTGCTAGGACAATAGTTTGGTGCATTAAAAAAAAAAAGATTAAAGACAGTAGTAGCAAAATACATTTACCTAGAAATGGATCTATTTCTTGACTTATGCCTAAAAATGCAACATAGGTATTTGTCAATTATTAAGTAGTTGATTATCTGTCCTTTAACTTTTCCACCCACAGCCCATCTTCCCACCCCCATGGCTAATTTTCCTGGACAGCTTATAATGTCTTTGAAATAGTAGTCACAACACCACCACCACCATCAAAAAGATGAAACTACAGATATCTCAGTTTGTTTCTTAATACTTCTTTACCTCTAATAATATGACTGAGAATGATTCAGAGGTCACCTATTGATATTATTATATGCTGAAACTTGCATGAGCTTTGGAAATCATCTTCTCCAACAGTCTGATGTTATGGGTAAGAAAATGCAGACACAGAGAACTTAAGTAGTGATCTTGTGGTCACAAAGCTGGTAAGCAGCAGTTGGTCCTAAAACCGAAGGCTTCTGACTCCGAGTTGAAAACCCTTTCCCATCATACTGTGTGTGGGCAGGCAATCATTGCAGAAAAGACTGAAAAGGCTACTGATATTTATTCTTAAATTTCCCAACATTAGATGGCCTTTATCTAAACTTTATCAAACCAAATTTCAGTTCCTATAACCAGTTTTGTAGGAAGTTGGAAATATTTTTCTATCATTAAAATGATTATTTAATAATGTATTACCTAGCTGTAACAGTTCAACCTGTATATGTGTTTTTAAAATTTTATGTACTATTTATTTATTTATTTTAAATTTATTTATTTATTTTTGGCTGCGTTGGGTCTTTGTTGTTGTGCATGGGCTTTTCTCTGGTTGCGGTGAGCGGGGGCTACTCTTCGTTGCGGTGCGCCGGCTTCTCATTGCAGTAGCTACTCTTGTTGCGGAGCATGGGCTCTAGGCACGCAGGCTTCAGTAGCTGTGGCACGTGGGCGCAGTAGTTGTGGCTCGTGGGCTCTAGAGCACAGGCTCAGTACTTGTGGTGCATGGGCTTAGCTGCTTTGCAGCATGTGGGAGCTTCCTGGACCAGGGCTCGAACCTGTGTCCCCTGCATTACCAGGTGGATTCTTAACCACTATGCCACCAGGGAAGTCCCTTATGTACTATTTAAAATCTTCCTGGGAATTCAGTTCAACTAGCTCTCACAGGAGGGAGAGGCAGTGCTGAATTTTGGCAAGCACACATGCACTTGCACCAATCTCCACTCCGCTTCTCATCTGGGCACATAAAAGTCTTGTTGGGAGGGTGGTGAGAGAAAGTTATGTGTGATTTGAAAGTTCCCTATAGGATTTTGATTACACTGTATCTAGCTGAGAACCACTTAAAGACATCCTGTAGATTCATTACTCCCAATAAAAGTTACTTTCAAATGAATATAAAATGTTGGTATAGTTGATGCCACAGTTTACCATTAGATTCCCTGGATCCAGGAAGATCTGTGTAGCAGATAAAGTGAAAACAGCTCTGATGAGACCAAAGTTCATGACCTCCCACAATGCCTGTCATGGTGCCTGAAATTCCCTCAAAGAGATTCAATTATCAGAGTAAGGTATATTCTTTAGAAGATTTAGGTATAAAAATCTGCATTACTTGGAAAGGAATCCAGGAACCCGGCTGAGTCCTCCATTTTCCATCAATAACACATACTAGCATGAACTGATTTATTACATCAATTCTCGCTATAGAAGACAGATGGGCACTTCTCGACAAAATGAAATCCCAAGTATTTCAATACTGTGGGAAACACATAAGGTCATGTTAGTGTCCTACAGAAATCTGGACCCAGGAGTCTGTGGACCTTACTAAAAAGTAGCCAGTCGGAAGGCACACCATACCTTTCTCACAGTTCTGCCTCAACCTGTGCCAGGCTGACAATTTTCTTTTTTTAGAAGGAAAACATTCACAGAGCAAGATTAACCTTTTACTTCATGGAAATTCAAAGGATCGAAGCAACAGCAACTTGATTATAATCTCAGGGCTATTCTTCTCCACCAAAGGTAAGCAATTTACTTGATCTGAAAAGCCAGGGTGTGAGAATCTCACCTCTACATTCAAACCTTCCAGCGTTCAAAGACTTCCTACACTGATAATATGAGCAATTTCTCCAAAGTCTGGATAAACCCAGTAATGATAGATCTATAAAAGAGGATTAATTTTTTTGTATAAATTTGCTTTATGTGATATAAGAGTGGGATTTGTACTATTTTTATCCTGAGAGAAAGGCCTGTCACCTTGAATTAAGAAACAAGTAGGGGCTTCCCTGGTGGCGCAGTGGTTGAGAGTCCGCCTGCCAATGCAGGGGACATGGGTTCGTGCCCCGGGTCCGGGAGGATCCCACATGCCGCGGAGCGGCTGGGCCCGTGAGCCATGTCCGGAGCCTGTGCTCCGCAACGGGAGAGGCCACAACGGTGAGAGGCCCGCGTACAGCAAAAAAAAAAAAAAAAAAAAAAAAGAAACAAGTAGTACCACCCAGGTGGTACTACTGATGGACCAGCAATCGAGACGGTTGGGGAGAACACTTACTTTATTTTGCATTTGTTCAGTGTTTTCCAAATTTTAGATCATTTAAAAATACTTAATGTAACATTATCTTTACAACTACATGGGAGACAACCTAAAGCATTCTATTAACTGAATTATTATTCCAAATAATTTACCCGAAGTAAAACAGCTTATAAATAATAGAGCTGGGACAAGAACACAGGTCTTTTAAACTCTAGTTCTACTATTCTTTCTATTCCATGACACTGACTATTTAAAATGACAGAAATACAAAGATACCTCTACATGCACCAATGTGAGGGTTCAGATCCTTCAAGCCATGGCATTGGTGAGAAGAAAGAATGAAGGTCTCAGAAGCACAGCCTTGTCTGGCAGGTATTAAAAATGGTTTTCAAGGGGATAAGCAAAAGAAAGCAAGGACTATCTGTAATTAAGGGGTGGCTTTAAAAAGTCAGTTTACTGTTTTCTTCTGCTGACTAGTCTAGGAAGAGGCTGGCATGGACGAGGAGCCAGGGGCAATGGGAATTTTCTGTAACACCCTCCGGTAAAAGAAAGTCAGTTAGGCTTCCCTGGTGGCGCAGTGGTTGAGAGTCTGCCTGCCGATGCAGGGAACACGGGTTCGTGCCCCGGTCCGGGAAGATCTCACATGCCACGGAGCGGCTGTGTCCGTGAGCTATGGCCGCTGAGCCTGCGCGTCCGGAGCCTGTACTCCGGAACGGAAGAGGCCGCGGCAGTGAGAGACCCGCGTACAAAGTCAGTGTCACCATGGCTGAGTTTAATAGTAATCGTTCACTGCAATATGACGGCATTTCGCATTTTATCCATTATATTTTAGATGTAGAATTTAATTGAATATACTATTTTAGATGTATATTTCAGATGTAGAATTTATACTATTAAGTTAAAAATGAGATTTTTGAAGGAAATCAATTAATGTTTGTATTTTTATGAAACATCTTCATCTCTCAAGTATACACAGTCAAGAAGAGCTTTACCCTTGTGCCCAAACAGCTACATTTAGGTAATAATACTTCCCTTATTTGTGTTACCCAAATGAGGAGCATACTACCTATCTTGAATTCACAGAGCTCCATAATAATCTCAGACCCTGTGCCTATTAACCTTGCAAGATATTATGGGAAGCTAAGGGATTCACATTAAATAATGACTCCGGAGTCATCATCTTTTGAAATATGCTCTTCTACCACATGGACCATGGGTTTGAATCCCTGAGCGTGAACAGTATGCACTTGTATCTGCTACTATAAAACTACAAACTCAAGGAAAATTCTCTTGAATATCTTCTATGTAAAAACCTCTTTTTAAAACACAACTTATAATTTAATACTATTTGAGTTTTATGCAAATGTTATATCTAGTTTATATCTTAGAAAGACGGGAGCCATAATATCTTAACATTAAACAGGTATTAGAACAATATAATTAGCTCTCCTAAAGGAAGTATTTCCTATGCTAAGAGAAATGTGCTTTTATTTGTAATGTTTAGGGATGCACATAGTAATAAGTAAAATCCTAGCTAAATAAAAATTACTTTTTTTTTAAAAAGTAATAATAGTCATTCTACTTTCCACAACTTAACACAACCTGGCAAATAAATAAACAATATTTCTATTTTTGAAAGCATCAAAATGCCTTCTCTTTACTTTGTTGTAATATGCATTTTTCACATCATCAGTGATACCCTTGTGTTCACAGAATGGCTACCAAAATACATTTTCTGCAAAGCTCATTCAAGTAGACTGGACAGCAGGAAGCCATGTAGAATCCCATTTACACAGCTAGACTCTTTCGAATGCATAGAATGCTCAGCTGGATACTTTCATTCATTAACAACAACAAGAATAAGCATAACCATAAAAAAAAAAAAAGGGCACAGCCTATACTGGCATTTAAGAAAAGTTGATTGCAAGCGAAGATCCCAGTGGTAGGATTATTTTAAAAGCTAAAAAACAAAAGTCTAATTAAAGACACGAAGGATCAAGTAAAAGTAGAGCAAACCATCATCAACACCAGAGCTTCAAGCAGATACTTCATATTACAAAGAGATAATTGTGGAAATAATGGGTTCCCGTTGATCCTCTCCACAATTCCTCTGACTTCCCCTCTAATTTGGTCTTTTTGAAAAGCCGAGCAATATATTTAATAAATAAATAACCTGCTCCAAGGAAGCAACTACTAGAGACTGAAAGCTGCTGTCTCTTTACATAGTCATTTATTTGTATTTGAATGGAGTGATATTCCCATTAGCTAAAGCATAGTTTGAATCCTGGAGCTTCAGCTTCTCAGGCTTAAGATCATTCAGTGACAGACTAAGAAGCAAAACAAAACCAGTTTATGTAAAATGTAAACATTTGACATCCCAAAACAATAATAACCACCGAATATTTTTAAATGAGAGACCTTTTATAGCATGTTAGACAAAAATTAATACCTTGAATAAAACACACACACACAACAGGGTTAGAACAGTCATTTCTAGACTGGGCTCCTCAGTGCTTTAGGGGATGATGGAAGTAAGCTGTGATGGGCCAGCCAGGCTGACAGGGTTCCAGGCCCCCAACCCTGCGTCTCACACAGATGAGTTTTGCTTTTATTGATTTTATATACTGGACTTCTGAGTAAAGCTTTTGTTTGAAAAACTTAGTAGACTAATTAGTAGACTAATGGTATTAAAACAAAAACTCTGAAACCCACTGTTTTAGAAATACCTTTATAGACCCAGAAAAATGTTTATATATTAACAGTATATTGTTGATATATAAACAGTGTTAATTATAAAACCGCTTGATCCCATTTTTTATCCGATTTTTATTATATACACACAAAGAGATAATTACCAAAATGATGTTAACAGATTATTTTATTTCTAATAAAGGAATAATAGTATCTGTATATTCTAACTTCCTGTAATGAACCTGTATTGTTCATGTATTTTCTTTTAAGATCACAAGTGAGGCTGGAAACAATAATAAAGTTGATTTTTAACTCAATAAGTTGATTTAAAACAGAAAACCAGCTGATGCTGGAAGATCTGTCCATTTTACTCTTCTCTCATTAGCACAGTTTGTTGAGAAATAATTACAGTAATAGGCTCTTAACCTACAGGTCTTCATCTTACTTTCAGAATCAAACAGTAATATCGCATAGACACATCATTTTTTAAATTTACTTATTTTGAACAATATGTTCATTTTATTTTTGACTTGAATAATATATACTTTTTTTATACAGCAGGTTCTTATTAGTCATCAATTTTATACACATCAGTGTATACATGTCAATCCCAATCTCCCAGTTCATCCCACCACCCCCACCCCCCGCCGCTTTCCCCACTTGGTGTCCATACATTTGTTCTCTGCATCTGTGTCTCAATTTCTCCCCTGCAAACTGGTTCATCTGTACCATTTTTCTAGGTTCCATATATATGCGTTAATATATGATATTTGTTTTCCTCTTTCTGACTTACTTCACTCCGTGTGACAGTCTCGAGATCCATCCACGTCTCAGCAAATGACCCAATTTCGTTCGCTTTTATAGCTGAGTAATATTCCATTGTATATATGTACCACATCTTCAATATCCATTCATCTGTAGATGGGCATTTAGATTCATTCCATGACCTGGCTGCTGTAAACAGTGCTGCAATGAACATGGGGGTGCATGTGTCTTTTTGAATTATGATTTTCTCGGGTATATGCCCAGTAGTGGGATTGCTGGATCATATGGTAATTCTATTTTTAGTTTTTTAAGGAACCTCCATACTGTTCTCCATAGTGGCTGTATCAGTTTACATTCCCACCAACAGTGCAAGAGGGTTCCCTTTTCTCCACACCCTCTCCAGCATTTGTTGTTTGTACATTTTCTGATGATGCCCATTCTAACTGCAAGAGTGAAGAGTGAAGTTTCTGTTTCCCCTAGTTCTGTCAATGTCCTGCAATCAAATCCCAGTAGCCTTCAAAGTCTGATTCTCTAGGAATTCTTCCTTCCGTTGCCAGACCCCCAGGTTGGGAAGCCTGACGTGGGGCTCAGAACCTTCACTCCAGTGGGTGAACTTCTGTGGTATAAGTCTTCTCCAGTCTGTGAGTCACCCACCCAGCAGTTATGGGACTTGATTTTACTGTGATGCGCCCCTCCTACCATCTCACTGTGGCTTCTCCTTTGTCCTTGGACGTGGGGTATCTTTTTTTGGTGAGTTTCAATGTCCTGCTGTCGCTGATCGTCCAGCAGCTAGTTGTGACCCTGGTGCTCTCGTAAGAGTGAAAGCACGTCCTTCTAGTCTGCCATCTTGGTTCCAATCTCAGACACATAGTTTTAGCATTTACTTTCTAGACTGCTTTCTATGTACAAGGCTTTTGAAAAAGTCAAATATGATGAAATGTATAATTTTCTTAGCACTCCATTTCACTTTGAATTTTAGACAGGTGCAAAGTAAAGAATAACATCTATCAAATTTCTATATGAAAGAACAGATGTCAAAGTAAATAATACAAGCAAAAGTCTTTAATATGGGCTAGTTTAAGTCAGCAATCCAGAAATTGTGTTTCTTCTTGATGTGTGTTGAGTTCCTTTGGTTATCTACTAGGTTGCAAGTGATAAGACATAGCTAGCCTATAACTAAAAAGATTAATTGATTACAGCATTTTACACTAGTGCTGCCCAACAGCAGTACAATGCAAGCCCAAGATTCAATTTTAAATTTTGTATTTGCCATATTAAGAACAGTTGGAAAGAAAACTTTAATAATATTATATTTAACCCAATATGTCCAAAGATTATCATATATATATGATAAAAAAGATAAAAATTATTAATAAAATATTTTACATTTTTTCATATTAACTTTTGTGAGTCTGGTACATATTTTGTATGTGTAGCACATTTCAATTCAGACTAATCACATTTCAAATGCTTAATGGCCACTTATGGCTAGTGGCTATCATATTGGACAACTCAACTATATGAGATTTTAAACATATAAAATTATAAAGTAATGTCTTCCTTTGGTATAGAAAGCATTTCATATCTCCTCAATCATCCTACAGCAAACCACACTCAAAGACTTTTATACGTAATTTGTTCCAGTCTTATCTACTCTCGCTATCTACTTCTCACTTCTCTTCAAAGTAGGCCTCTGAGTTCAGCCAAATGACTTTCCTCAGTTTCCCACAAAAAAGAGTTTCTGTCAACCTGTCTAAATCATTTCTGTCCTCCAAGGCCCAACACAAACCCCATCAATTACAAGAATGTGTCCCTGATTATTCTACAAGTTCTATAGCACGCAATGTCTGTATCATTACATTTGCTGTTTAATTGTAGATGGAACTCTTTTCAGTTATTATATATTTCTTTTGAATTCTAAGGTCCCTGAGAATAAGGATCATGTTTTATGCATTTCTTGTCTGTCTCCAATGTTATCTAGTAGAGTATTTTGAACATATTGAATTGAAATACTTTATGTAAGTCCTCTATATGTTAAAATTTATTTGTCTCAAAAGTCATGATCCAGGACACTTGAACTGTAGAAAAGAAAGAAAGATAAGAGAAGAAAAGAAAAGAACAGGAAACAAAGGAAAAGAAAAAACCTGATAGATGTAAAGGAAAAGAACTTACTAATAATTAAAGCTGTTGAAAGAAGAAACGAGTTGGTCATGAGGGTTTCATTACTGGTAGAGAGTTTAGTTAGCCACTTATTTGGGAAGTTATAAGGAGAATTTCTATACCAAGTGGATAGTTGAATTTGATGATGGCTAAATACCATTTTGATTTTAAGATTCTGTACACAAGAAAGCTAATGTGTGAAAATCCAAATTTACAATGCATCTGTTATTTCAGGATCTGTCAGTCTGCAAGACAGAACTGGTTAAATAAATAAATAATTGGACAGCTTTTAAAAGACTTGATTAGCTTCCATTTATCCACAAATATAAAGTTAGCTTTGACAAAGTTGGCTTACATTTCTAACATAAAGCAGGTATAAATCTAATCAGCTGTGCCAAAACTGCTTATAAGACAAGATCCTTGCTCGACTATTTTTGGAAGCTATTTTAGTACCAACAGATCTCTAGCTTCTAATGACTTTGATGTAGATTGCTAAGGGGATTGTTTACTAGGTGAGACAGTGAGAAGGCTTACCTCCCAACCCCATCCCATTCCAGACCTAAATACTCTCTCCCTCTCTCTATCACTAAGAATGAAAGACAATATAGGGCAGAGTCAGCCAACCGTCAGTTCTCTAGATGGTCGATATCAATCAGCAATCTGCCCCTGACAGCATGTCAGATAGGGCCACCCCTCTCCTAAGTGTCCAGGGAGTGTGTACAGCTTAACAAGTAAGAAGCTTTCACCTCCATATTTGGCTTGAAACCTCAGAATCAGAGAGATTAAAGCAATTTGCAAGTTCAGAATCAGTTAACTCAATTCCTAAGTATTAAAATGATGTCTTATTCCATACTTCTAAAAAGAGAGAGAGATTAGTATCAGTAGCTAATCCACATGTGTCTGAATTTTTTGTAATAGAGTTCTGATTTTCTTCCAAAGCATAATTGAGAGGGCTAATATTCCAAATTGAATACCGCCTAGCGGTACCCGTGGGGAGCCTTCACATTCTCATCTAACCCAGCACTGCCTTTATTTGTGACAGCACACCTCAAGAAGAAACACAATTTCTGGATGTCTGACCTAAACTAGTCCTTATTAAAGACTTATAATAATGCTCTCATTATTTAAATAGCTTATCTGGAATTCATGCTGCCCTCTCCTAAAAGTTATTTTGAAGGGAGATACAATCCTCTTTCAGTGGCAGAGGGTGTTCATGGTGACCACTTTCCAAATGGGCACTTTCTTTGTGACAGCATAATAGTTCTATGAGTTTGGCTGAAGGTCTAGTGGTTCAGCTGGTGATAGACCAAGGAAAGAAACAAACACAGAGTTCCACAAGGTAGGGAGCCCCATTTTGCTCTGAAGGCAGAGAGACCTGAGTTCTAATCACAGACTGCCTCAGGCTAGCCTTGTGTCCTTGCTAACTCCCTCAACCTCAGTGGACTTCCGTATCATCCTGTGTTAAATTTAAGGTCACCCATTTGGGTAAGTGACTACCGAGGAAAGTAAACGAAAAAGCCGCGAGCACGTGATGGACCCCCAACAAGAGTTAATGAACTCTTTGCCACTGAATGGGTCATGTAGCCAGAGAATTACCAGTAGGACCTGAAGTGATGTCTCAGGACAGATCAGGATGGAAACCTAAGACTTGCTTGTAGGGTGAAAGACTATAACCAAAGAAGCACAGGGGGCCAAGCTGGGTCAGGAAAGAGGCTCATGCAGTAAGACTTTCCGTGGGGAGTCAGAGAGTCATAAGCAAACTAAGGGAAGAGTCGGGCACCTGGGGAATAACTAAATCCAGAGAAAAATCAGAGCAGCCAGACAGCACGGCCCAAAGGATGAACTGAACCAGTGGCTGCTTGGGTCATAAAAGATTTCCCATCCAGGGCTAAAGGGTCCCTGTTACACTGAGCTTAGGATTCACAAGAATTCTGAGAAACTCAAGACAAAGCAGCAAATTAGGGTGTTAAAAAATAAAAAAAAGAAGAATGTCCATGTGCTTCAGGGAAAGAGACCTTTCCATGCTACCAAATACACGTAGCCACTCAGAGGGTTAAAACATTTATGTGAAGGAAATCCATTTCACAGTTTACAGTTCATATTTTAAAGACCATATTAATTGAAGCAGAGTTACCCTAGGCCAGTAAATTATGAAAGATATGCTTTTTTACTCTGTCAGTTGGAATATACAGTTTAAAAATGTTAAAGCTATCAGCAAACATTTATTAAGGGCCTACTATATTCAAGGCACAAGACCCTCTAAATGAAATCCAGACCCAGGTACATTTTACTCTCTCTGACCACATGCCTATTGATTTAATGATCAGGCCAGGTATTTTGAGGGAAACTAACTGTACTGAGAGGATAAAATATAATTGAACAGATCATCTCAGTTGTGCCTGATTTGTACTGACAGAGCATCTTTGCTTCTCACAATTTTGAGGACAGTTCTGCTATAACTGATTTTGTCAGATAGATATGAATAGACCATCTAAAATTCTTTTATGATTTTTTTTAAAAGCAATTCAATAGGAATTGAAATTTTATAATTCAAACTGGGGTCTAGAAATTCTCATCATTTCAAAAGAAGTGGAATAGAGACCAGTATTTCAATATACGTGGGTTCTGATCATTACACAATCGCTTCTTGAATATTTTCTTCCATGAAATTGCTTCTGTATTTTACCAAATTTTTCCTAACTATGTACATATGTGTTCATATTGTTAAGCACAATGTCACTACCTTGAAAAAGAGTCGAGGGCCCCCCAGGTTAGAGTTTCCAGGTAAAATACAGGATACCCCATTCAATGTAAACTTGAAATAAGCAACAAGCTAGCCAAACTGCTACATTCCCAATAGCTTACTAAAAGATTATATTTTATTTATAATTTAATTAAGCACCAAATGTATGAATTGCCAATTGTGAGGTGCTAGATTCAGTATCACTAGTTTCTTTTACTCAAGTAACAGATGAAACATCTTAATATTAGTGCTTTTAGAGTACTACATGAGACGTGCCTGTGAAATAATAAGTATATATATATATATATAGTTCTCTGTCCCTGGTACCTGACACAGAGCTCCTAAAACTCTTGTAAATAGGGATACTAAGAGAATCTTTTGTTCTAATATTTAGCCTTTGATCCTAGTACCTGACAGAGCTTCTAAGACCTTATAATTTCCTGATGATTGCAGGGTCTGACATAGAGCTCCAAGCACCTTGGAATTTTCTGGGTGAAATGAGTGTCCTTTGCTCTAATGACATGGCCCTTTGTGGGCTCCTGAATGGGAGCTGGTCACCAGAAAGAACAAGCCATAATTAGAAGTTTGGAACCTTCATCTCCATCCCCCATCCTCTGGAGAGGAGAGAAGGGCTGGAAGTGAGTTAATAATCGCTCATGCCTACGTGATGAAGCCTTTGCAAAGGTCCTCGAAGTATGAGGCTCAAAGAGCTTCCACGTTGGTGAACACATCCATGTGCTGGGAGGGTGGCACCCCCCAACTCCACAAGGACAGAAGCTCCTGTGCTCAAGACCCTTCCGGACCTTGCCTTGTGTATCACTTCACCTGGCCGTTCATCTGTATCCTTTACTATAGCCTTTAAAATTAACCAGTAAATGTAAGTGTTTCCTCGCGTTCTGTGTACCATTCTAGCAAATCACCAAATCCAAGGAAGGGGTCATGGGAACCCCAATTTATAGCCAGTTGGTCAGGAGCACGGGTAACAACCTGGGCTTACAATTGGCATCTCAAGTGCGGGGGAGACAGCCTCGTGGGACTGAGCCTTTAACTTGTGGATTCTGATGCTAACTCCAGGGAAATAGCTTCAGAATTAAACTGAATTGTAGGACACTCAGCTGGTGTCACAAAATTGCTTGATGTGTGGAAAACACACATAGCTGGCATCAGAAGTGTTGTGAGTGTTGTGAGGTGTGAGAATAAAGCAAAATGCAGGAGAGTTTTTCTAAGACAGCATGTCACAGACAGTGAAATCAAACACTGCAAAAAGCTCTTAGGTGATTCTGACAATTGCAGCAATATTTAACTACTAAATCTGCTGGGTGCAAAGAATGAAAGCATAAGGTTTTGTGAAATTGTACACCTGGGTAGGGTTGCCAGATTTAGTAAATAAAATACAGGATGCACAGAGAAATTTGAATTTCAAATAAACTGAAAAAATAATATAAATATGTCCTATGCAATATTTGAGATATACTTGTGCTACAAAATTATTTGCTGCTTATCTGAAATTCAAATTTAACTGGATGTCTTATATTTTTTCTGGCAACCTTATATCTGGGGGGGCCTTCACCTAGTCTGAGGGCTCAGGAAAGGTGTCTATTAGGAGGTGGACTGATTTGAAATGATTGTGTAATTATCTTTAAAAGTTTTATGGGAAGAGGGCTTCCCTGGTGGTGCAGTGGTTAAGAATCCGCCTGCCAGTGCAGGGGACACGGGTTCTAGCCCTGGTCCGGGAAGATCCCACATGCCACAAAGCAACTAAGCCTGTGCACCACAACTACTGAGCCTGCGCTCTAGAGCCGGTAAGCCACAACTACTGAAGCCCGCGCGCCTAGAGCCCGTGCTCCGCATCAAGAGAAGCCACCACAATGAGAAGCCTGCACGCTGCAATGAGGAGTAGCCCCCGCTCGCCACAACTAGAGAAAGCCTGCACGCAGCAACAAAGACCCAACTCAGCCAAAAATTAATTAATTAATTAATTAATTAATTAATTTTTAAAAAGTTTTATGGGAAGAATAAATATGCCTTTGAAGGAGACCCATCACCTATGTTAAATTAAAAGTGTTATCATATGTGGGAACTTCCCTGATGGTCCAGTGGGTAAGACTTCGTGCTCCCAATGCAGGGGCCTGGGTTCGACCGCTGGCTGGGGAACTAGATCCCGCATGCATGCCGCAACTAAGAGTTCGCATGGCGCAACTAAGAGTTTGCATGGCGCAACTAAGAAGTCCACATACCGCATTGAAGATCCTATGTGCTACAACTAAGACCTGGAGCAGTCAAAATAAATTAATAAATAAATAATAAAAGAAAAAAAGGAAAGAAAAAAGTATTATCATATGTAAGGCCTGATGGTCTGAGTTAGCTTGATTCCAGCATGCTTTGACTCCTAACCACAGAGATGTTTCCCAGAGCTCTTGACACACTATCTCTGTGATGTTTAGACTATCTTTCCTATCAGACAATAAACTCTTAAAGGCAGCAAATGCATCCTTCCCTATGGCTAGCCCAAAAGCTAGCTCAATACCAGATACATACATCTTAGAGCATTAATACATGTTTTAAATAAATAGGAGAATTATAAACTGTATTTCATGGTAAAGTGGACACTAGTCAATCAGTGTAAAACTGTTATAAAATTAAATATATTTATTCTATTTTAATCCCTGTTATGTCTGCTAGTGATTTCACATTATGCCCATATGCATAAAACATTCAGACGAAATTGATAAATACATTTTTTTGGTTGCAAGTCGGTTGTGGGACCACACCTGCAGAATTATGGCTAATATTTGGAGATTAAAAATCAAATACTTATTAAACAGAGATATAGCTTTAATATGTTTTAAGATCAAATTCATAAGCCCCTCAAATAAAGTGCTGCAAAGCTTTTGAAAGTCACATAAACTTGATTAAATGTTAGAGATTTGGCATCTGTCCCCTGAGGAGCACTTTAATATAACAAGAATTACAAATGAATCTCCCAGGGTACATCTAGGAAAAAAATACTTGGGAACGATATATTGAGAGGTTAAAACTGGTGCTATGTATTCTAATTAGCTCTAAATCTAAAGTGTGTAACAGCTGGAGCTGGCACCTTATATAGCAAACGACTTGCTACCATTGATTGTTCCTGCCCCCGGCCAATTCATATGTTGAAGCCTGAGCCTTAACCCCCAATGTGACTGCACTTGGAGATGGGGCTGTTAGGAGGTGATTAAGATTAAATGAGGTCATAAGAGTGGAGTCCTAATCCAATAGGATTTGTGGACTTATAAGAAGAGGAAGAGAGAGATCTCCTCCACTCATACACCAAGGGAAGGCATGTGAGCACACAGCAAGAAGGTGGCCATCTGCAAACCCAGAAGAAAGCTCTCACCAGAACCAACTATGCTGGCACTCTGACCTTAGACCTCCAACTTCCAGGACCTCCAACTTAAAACTGTTCTTTAAGCTACCCAGTCTATGGTATTTTGTTACGGCAGCCTGAGCAAACTAAGATGGAACTGAAATAAAAAACATTAAGCATTTTCTCATAGATGCCAGACACTACAACCTGCACTTCCCTGTTCGGTATTCAATGATTTAGTGTTATGTATGTTTCATAATCTCATCTTTTCAACTTCAGTCTTGTCTGGCTTCCCAACTAATGAAAGGCAGGACATTTCTACGCAAATTCATTAAAGCTTATCTGAAATCACAACAGTCACTATATAGTTTAAGCAAAAGTAAAATGAGTAGTGGATTTTAACTACACTTCCCAATAAACTAGGTGTTTGACCAAAGATAATCTGAAATGGTGAAATATTTAAGAGAACTTTCACAAAGAATAATGAAAACTCTAGTAGCATCTGCTTAGATGCTATTTTTAGAACTCCAACTATCCTTAGTTACCTGACTGGTGGAACTATACATTCATCAGTTTATAAATCTGCATAAAGGTGCCTCAAAAATATTTTCAGCTACCCAAATAAAAGCATGTAATGAAGTTTGTGATTTTTTGCAAGATTTGTAGCATTGTTTTCATGACCTGTGTTTCCCCTCAAACACCCAGTTTAAAACAAAACATTTTCTGAAAAATGATCATTTCAAAAAAACATTTTTGTGGGGACACATTTTTTTAACTATTGAGATGCTACCATTCAGACTCACTTATATTCTTTCCCAAAAGGATGAAGCCTTGACATATAACCGTTTAGTACAATAGAATTTTCTGCAGGAAATACACTCTTGCTATAGGACACCCTTCAGAAAAATAAAATATAAGCAAATGCCAATGTATTAAAAATAACATGAACAATTTAAGTATCACACAGACTAGAACATTCCCTGTAGCACTCTCAGGGTATTTAACCCCATGGGCCAACCTACATGACAAGTCAAATTTTAAAAAGACTGTTGTGTAATGAACATGGAATCAGAAAATGGGACTTGGTTAGTTGTGTTGAACATCTAATGACATCTATCAAAACAGATTCAGTCATTTCCACCATTAAAACGATAACGTTCAAAGTCTTTTGACTAGACTCCCTTCTCTCTTCAATGATACTGGATGGGCACTGCAAACATGCGGGGGCTCATAGATTTTACCAAGTGAATAATCATCTTTCTGGAGAGACAAAATTTATACTTGGTGTATTATTGGACTAGAAATAATACAATAACAATGGTATTAAAGTCAGGCGTCATTGATCTACTGCTATACACACCTTGAGCGAGCAAGGGGCTTACTTGGCTCCAGGTTTATAATCTATACAATTAATGGGACTAGATTTGGTGATTTCTAGGGCACTTTATGGCCTTGATATCTGAAAATTCAAGGAGCTACATGCTGGAAAGATTAAAAAGTCACTTACTAGTTAGTGTCAGTATTCAAGTTTCCTTCAAACTGCCATTAGCAGCTTACAGATCTACAAAAACAAAACTATGAATTTATTGGGAATTATCTCATTTTCCCTTGAGTTCACATGTCCTGAATTGTTCTTACATCCATGCCTTCAGGCATCCCAACAGGGCCACTCGTGATTTTTGGCAGAACCTGAGGAAAAGGCTCGGTACCTCTGATCAGTGAGCGGCTTCCTTCTTCAACAGCTGGACGCTAGAGTGCGCAGAGTCACACTCAGAAACCATGACAAGTACAGCCTGCTCCTTAGCAAAGGAGCTGCACTCTTTGTCACATGAGGCAAACACCTGCCTGTTTTTCAGTCTGAGCTGATGATGATTGTGAAATGCAGGTGATATGGCCGATGCTGACTTCTTTCTGGGTAAATCTAAACTACTTCTGAGTCATGCAAAATAGTTTATTCTTTCTTTCCTCCTTACATTTGGAAATGCTGACTTCTCTGAGAAGCAAAGACCCTCAGTGACCCCAGATTAAATAACAGCACACAAAGATTTGTGCCTCCAGGCCGTTGGCTGCCATTGGTACAGATCGAGAACGACAGGGCATTAATAATCGTTTAGAAATGAGGTGGTAACCAGAACAGCTGCCCTTCAAGTTCCAACAGAAGTTCAGTGGACTAAACACAAACCATGAGTATTATCGGGAAAATAATATTTTGTTGCCAGACCTACACAGAAACTCCTCTGGGGACCAGAAGAGAACTAACCACAAACGTGCCAGTCCCTTTCATGATGGAGTAAATGCTTTAAAGTAGGAAGGTGTAGAGGTGTGTGGGGAGAACTTCACAGTGATGCGCAATCCCTGAGTCAAAGGAGGAACTCCAAGATGGAGGGAAGAATGGGCTGAAAGTGAAGGGGACCCCAGGTTGATATGCAGACAGCTGAGGTGTGTTTTTAATGTAAACTAGTCTTGACCCCCCAAGTTGCTCACAACACTTGTATAGGTTGATTATTTAATTTGCTTTGTACAAAATACCCAATAACGGCACACAATGTGTATGAGCCTAAATAGGAAGAGGATGCTTTCAAAGGTCGATATTCATTAATCAAAGCAATGACTTACCATTTATCAGTTTTAATATAAAAAGCTACAAAGTAAGCAGGAGGAAAAGAGCCTGACTTTGGGCACAGGCAGTTTTGTGTTTAAAACTCTATGCTGCTACTTAGCAGACTTGAGATTACGGACAAGTTACTTAATCTTCCTAGCTCCTTTTCCTCATTTGCAAAATGGGGATAACACCATCTGCCTCATATGACTTTTGTAACAAATTAAGAGAAATAAATAAATAATGTCAAGTCATAACAGAGGGTCTGGAACATAATACATAATCAATAAACATTACTTCTTGACTTCCCTTAGCTAAGAAAAATGATGATATCATTAACTACCACTTGTTTTTCTTCATCCTGACCATATATTCAAAATATTTCAGCACCATTAAAAGTACTTTATAGAAATTTAGATCATGATATCATTCACCTAAAACCACAGATGATTCACAGACACACAGGTACATATGTATGTATATATCTAGGGAGAAAAGAGTTCCAGAAAAAATTTAATATTTCTAAAAATGCATCTTATATGCTCTAAAAGCACTAATGTTATTTTCAGCCCTTTGTGTCTATAAGGTAGCATTTAGTATATTAATTTTGCAAACATCATGGCATCTAATAAGCTAGCTTGGTAAGTTAATAATTGTATAATCATTGTAAAATGATTTGAAAATGGCCAGATATTTTCAAAATTACTTGACTCTTAAAAGTGATATATTAACATGAAGTGGTGGTAGGAAAAGGGGAGTGAGGCAAACCATACGTTTGGTTTCTATTTTTAATCTTTAAAATGTTTCACAAACAGTTGAGAAAATGTATTTAATTTTTATCAAACATATAATTGTCTACTAAGACTTATGTTAAGATGAACTAGTAAAAGTCTGCTTTATTATAAGTATACTGTTCCCTTAAGAGCCTAGCAGTTTTAAAAATAAAAAACTCAAAATCTCTTAGCCGGACTGAGGTTGGAAATTTGTTTCCAACCATTTTCACAAAACCACTTAGAAGATAGCTGTTTTGCAAATTAATTTTTCATGAAGCTCTCTAAGGGTCGATATACTTGTATTAGCCGCCAAACGTGTTCAACTTGAGACAACCGGGAAGATCCATGATTAATGCAACTTGGTGTTTTTCCTAACATTTACTGTACCCATCAATAGTGGTTAATGCAACAGCTTCCAGTAAGCAGCTGCCTTAAAAGCTCGGAAACGTCGAGCCATAAACAACAAAAGTGCATCTGTCCTTCTTCCATACATAAATGTCTTCCTATACAAATGAGAAAAATATATGCAAAAGTCTAACATAAGAAACTATATCAATATTTTCATGTAAAAGCGTGGCAAAATCAGACTAGAGAGACAGTTTTGGTAAAATAGCATGCTAATAAGAGTAGGGGGTCCTGGGCCCTTATCTTCACTCTGACACTAGCTGTGGTTCCTCTGATGAGTCCCCAACTTGCAACTAGTTTCCTCAGCTAATAGCAGAGGTGCTCTATCAGCTAGGCCCCACAGTGCAGGGCTAAGATGGGGACTCAGACAATGAATCAGAGACGAGGCACTGAGGCAAGGAATACAACTCTATTCAGAAAAGCCGGCAGACTGAGAAGATGGCAGACTGAAGTCTCAAAATAACCATCTTATCGGTGTTTGGATGCCAGTTTCTTTTATAGCACAGAGAAGGGGAAGAGATGAGGAAGTAAAGTAAAAAGGCCATACGTTTTGCAAATATCACCTGGAATGGCCCCCCTCAGGGAGGGGATGTGTCAATTTCTGCTTTCTTGTAGCCATCCGCAGGTGGACAGGGTCTGGATGTTTCCCTGATCAAAGGCACTTTGGTTTAACATTCAGGCAGAGGGGCAGGGTTCCCCGAGGCAGGCCATTATGTATAGACAGTATCCTTCTAGTGAACAAAAGCAGTGGAAAGCAAAGGTTAAAATAAAAGTAACAGATCTAACATGTAGTCAGATTTGGCTCTTCCTTGTTACAGAAACAACGGCCTGTAGAGGTGCTGTGATCTACCCCGCATGGAATCAGGTCCTAGCTCTTCAGTAACGCTGGGCCCGTTACTCAACTGGCAGTGCTTCAGTCTCCTTCTCATTGAAATGAGGAGGGCAGTAGCACTAAGTTCACATGTCTGGGATAATTAAATGAGAATTCATGGCTCGGGACACAGTAGAAGAGCAATAAATATATTAGCTTACTTATTAGTATTATAAGTAGTATTACTGTAACCATCACTTTATCCTGAAAAAAATAGAACTTTTGTGGCTTACAGTGCAAGAAATATAGAAGTGAAGAAACCCAGGAGAAAAGACAATAAAGGTATGAAGATCAAGCTGATACCATAAAAGCACTATGCTAATTAAGTAATTAACATATTTGTTAAAGTCACTTTTAAGCTAACCCAGAGAATAAGGAACCATTCTCTAAATATTACAATGTGCATTCTGCCTAATATTTAGAACAATCAGAAGTCAGAAATTCCAAGTCTTTCTCTTCAGTTTGTTAAAAAATCAAAAGAATGATCTTGGGTAATTCAAGATTTGAATATATAATGCCAAATAGGTAACTAAAAATGCATATATGAGAAAGAGAGCAAGTTGGGGGGAATAAAGGCTTCTCCAAGAGATGGAAAAGAGAGAAAAAGAATGGATTTTTTGAGTAGCAATCCAAATACCAAAGAGATCCCACCTTGGGCTACTCAGGAAGACAACAGATTTCTGCCAGCTGCCTTGAGGCTGGCTTGCCCTTGGGGAGTATCACATGTGATTATTTCCAAGCTGCTACCTTCATCCCCTGGAGCAGAGGCGCATCCTTCTACTCATGCTGACACTCAAAGTTTGGTTTTCTTCCCTGAAGAAATGGAAAGGGTGGCTGAAAGGGCAGCGCTATGTGCACATGGGCATCTCGTCCCTGGGGGGTCCCATCTGAGCTCCAGACTTTCCATCTGCAGGGGGCTCTGGCACATCTGTCTGGGGCCAAGGAGCCCAGCTACTCTGTCCCTAAATTCTCTCTCCAAATCGCTCCATATTGCAAACTAATTTTTATCAGAGTTATAGCCCATAACAAATGTTTGTGTGTGCTCTAGCTCTCCTGGAGAAAGAGCTGCCAGTCTCTTTGTATCCTTTCTTTTCCTCAAAGAACAGCAGCTCATTTCCCCTGGTTGAGGCCAATCTCAGGTCTCTCATTCTGCACTTTTTCCCTGGGTAACTTTACCCACATTCATGTCTTCATCTGCCACATGTAAGAATCGATGTTTCTCCAATGTCTCCTGAGCTCCAGGGCAAGATATATAGGATATATAAACCCATATCAGGCCTTCCCACCTAGATCTAGTTTTCCCTCTCCCCCATCTCCTTACCTCCTACTCAGCATCACCCACCACACAGCTCCTTCTTTCTGATGTCTCACCAAATGACATCAACTGACCATTTCCAGCAACTTGAGAGTATCTAAGATTCCCATCTCTTCCTTACTTCCTCTGGATTGTCCAATTGGTCATCGAAACTTATTGATTTTACCTAATAACAATCTCTCCACTCTGCTCCTTCTTTTCTAGTCTCACAGCAGTGGCTTCGTTCAAGTTCTTATCGCATGACTACTAAATAGCGAACCAAACAGTTGGCTTTTGGATCTCAAGATTCTCCCCATTTCATCTTCCACATTATTGCTACCTTGAATCTTCCTGAAATACAGTGTCTGCATGGAACCTGATGCTCAGAGATTAAGGAAATTGCCGCAGGTCATACAACCACTAAGAAATTTAGGCTCCAGGTGAATCTCATCCTCTTATACTCATCCATGATCTCTAACCAAGACTCACACTCTGGGGCCCAGTTTACAGTTGAAGGACACAGCATCTTTCCCTGATGGGTAGAGGAGAGGCCACACTTAGTAAGAATATGGCTTCTCCCTAAGGGACAGAACAGAGCAGGACATTTATCTCAAAAGATCAAATACCACAGACAAACACCTTGGATGAGGTATGAATTAGGAGCTAAACTCTCTCGCTGTCCATTTGTTTCCTAAAGTCCATCTACTTGTAACTTTCAGGGAGACAAGTTTATTAAACACAGAACACAAAACTTTGAAGCCCAGTTATAGCTCCCAAAGTGTTTCTTCTTGCTTCTAGATGTTGATGTCACTGGCAAATAGCATTTTTTTCCAAATACCCATTTAAAACAGGCCTTATAAAGATCAGCTATAAAGTTAACACTGCAAACTCTTGTGTTAGAAGCAAAAGGTAAGTACAAGGAACTTTATTATTATTTTTTATTTAGCACCTGTAGGCTGAAATTAAATATAGCTTACCATAAAAGTCTGTCAATGCTATTCTGCATAATTAATCTGGACTTTGGCACTCCTAAGCTTGTTAATGCCGAGCTGCCGATAGTAATGAATGGAAACTAAGTGCATGATACATATTTTCAAATTACAGCAACTGAAATATGCATGAAAATGTACAAAACGTCACACCTGGAATGACTCAGTAATTTGTTCCAGTAATTATTTCAGTAATGTTATTTTTTTTTTCCACCACAGGTTTCATTCCAAGCCATATCCATTTAACTTGATTGTTTTCCAACATCAAGTTAAAAATAACAGAGCTAATTAATTACCTAAACTAAGAAACTTAGCATTGTTTAGAAAGGGCTATGGCCTCAAGTTTAGATGAGTGAGGGTGTCTCAACTGCTTGGTTCTCTCTTTGTATCTGTCCATCATTTACAGCATGTAAGCAAAGTGAAAAGAAAAATCTTAGATAACTCTCAAATCCCATCCCTTGATGCTTTTATACTCAGAGAAAACGACTGGACCATGCAAGTTAGTTAATGTGAAGATTCTCAGCTAAAGGAATGGGAGATAGCATTGTGTCACTGTAAATACTACCTTGATTCTGAAAAACAGCATGGCAGAGAGATGTTCCTCTACTACAGCAGTTCTCAAAAGTTCTCCGGGGACCACTTATGGCCCCTGAGACATTTTCAAGGGGTCCATGAAAAAAAAAAGTATTTTCATAATAATCATAAGTCATTTTTGCCCTTTACACTCTTATTCTCTCAAGAGTGTACAGTGGAGTTTTACAGAAGTTATACGCTATGTGATACCACAACAGACTGAGTGCGCAGATATGTGTATCCAGCTGTCTCCTATCAAACCAGATGTTATAGTGCTTTACAAAACATGAAATAATGCCACTCATGGCAAAATTCTGTTTGGGAATAAAATATTTTCTATAAAAATATGTTAATACGTTATCACGTAAGAGGTTTATTTTGTTACAAAATTGTTAAAACTGTAAAGGGCTCCAGAGACCAAAAAGATTTGAGAATCATTGCACAACTGGTGTTTTGAAGAGTGGAATTCAAGCAATGATTAAGGATTATCCTCTGTGGCCATCCTCTGGGGTCCTTTCCCAGCTTTCCTTCTCTTAGCTAAAATCTCCTCTCCTTTCTTCCTTTAGCCAGTAAAGTCAATTCAATCTTTAGTTAAATTAATTCAACAGTTATATCCTTAGAGGCTGTTAGGAGCAATACCCATGAAGATGGGCACTGTTGGAGATATAAAAGCTCAAAGAGGTTAGAATAACCTGAGAAATAAAGATGACCATATAGCAAAGTTAGATAATGATGCACAGTAATGCATAATTCAGTACCAAAGTGAGTAACAAAAACACTAAATGTTGTTAACTATGAGATGAGGAGAGGAATGTAACTATGAGTTTTGGGGGGCAAATCTTCATAGAAAAAGCAATGCCTTTATCTATTTTCTGCCGGTTAACCAAATGGAAATGTGGTAGCTCACAAAATGCATGCAGGGCAATCAGAAAAAAAGTAAGAATAGGTAGAATAGTAAAAATGAAGCCGGGCTTCCCTGGTGGCGCAGTGGTTAAGAATCCGCCTGCCAATGCAGGGGACACGGGTTCGAGCCCTGGCCTGGGCAGATCCCACATGCCGCGGAGCAACTAAGCCTGTTGGCTAAAACTACTGAAG
This sequence comes from Delphinus delphis, assembly GCF_949987515.2. NCBI lineage: Eukaryota > Metazoa > Chordata > Mammalia > Artiodactyla > Delphinidae > Delphinus > Delphinus delphis. The sequence continues at coordinate 39,684,634 of NC_082698.1, read as the reverse complement.
CCCGCTCGCCGTGCTCCGTTAATAGGAGAGGCCACTGCAATGAGAAGCCCGCGCACCGCAACGAAGACCCAACGCAGCCAAAAATAAAAAATAAAATAAATTTATTAAAAAACAAAGAATGAAACCAAAGATGAAGCTAGAAGAGAAAAACATACATCAAGATCTAGGAACAGCACATAATCTCCAGGGCCCAGTGCAAAATGAAAATGCAGTGTCCCTTGTTAAAAAAAAAAAAAAAAAAAAAAAGTCTTTCAGCATGGTAACAGTAGAGCATTAAACCAAGAGCAAGGCGCTTCTAAGCCTGGACCCCTGTGTGACAGCAGAGGTCACACACCCCTGAAGGCAGCCCCAGTGACACCCTCCACAATCGCTTAAGTTAGATCCCAAGTCCAGCTTTAAACTAACTTAGAAGACAAAGCAAAGAGGAAAGTATGATCAGTTTTAAAATTCACAGTGTCCATTACTCAGGAAGTCCTATTAAAAAAATGGTCAGAATTACATCAGAATTTTACTTAGAATTCTACTTAGAGAAACACATTCTTCCTTTCAAAACCTGCCCCCCTCTGCCCCCGCGCACACACACAGTCATTTTCATCCAGGTACAACACCAAATATAACAAGTAATAGAAGCAGCACATTTCTGAACGTTTAGTATGTGTCATACATTGTTCCACATCTAATTCTCACAATCACTTTATTTATTTATTTATTTTTTGCACAATCACTTTATGAAGGCAGGATTACTGTCACCCCTACTTACAGAAAAAGAAATTTAGAACAATTAAATAACTTGTCCAATGCCATACAGTTGGAACGTGAACTCAGGCAATCTAACTCCTGCTCTTCTACTGCTTCCCATCCTCCTGTAATCCTAGACAGAAATCTCACAAGCCTCCATCCTTCTGAAGGACTAAACAGAGCCCACAGATATAAAAAACAGAAAGAAATCATAGCTAATATCTATCTAGTCCAGCCCTTCATTTTACAAATAAAGAAACTGAGGACTAGAGGAAGATATATAACTTATTGAGATTACCAGCAAGAGACTGGTCAAGCTTGATCAATGCTCTTAACTCCATTTCCCCCAAATTTACTGTGTATCAGAATAATCCTGGGAACTCCGAAAAATGCAAGATCCTGATCCCCCTACCAGACAAGAGGTCCAGATTTCTTGGGACCAGGGCAGGAGGAGCCAGGGGCTTTTCTAGCCAGCAGCCAGCCAAGCATCAGAGAGCAGGGGTGATATTCCCTGCCTCACACTCTCCAGTCTTCCTTCCCATCTATAACAATCAAAACCTACCCCTTTGGGCTTCCCTGGTGGCACAGTGGTTGGGAGTCCGCCTGCCGATGCAGGGGACACGGGTTCATGCCCCGGTCCAGGAGGATCCCATCATGCCGCGGAGCGGCTGGGCCCGTGAGCCATGGCCGCTGAGCCTGCGCGTCCGGAGCCTGTGCTCCGCAACGGGAGAGGCCACAACAGTGAGAGGCCCGAGTACCACAAAACAAAACAAAACAAAACCTACCCCTTTATGTAGCTGTGGGTAATGGAAGTTACAACAACACGACTACCTGACATTTAACATATCTAAATTAGATTGAAATCAATAAACCAGGCAAAACCAAAATCAGTGTTTTAACTCTCTGAAATCTGTTTTGGGTAGATAATAGGCATTTTCAAGAAGGAAAGATTGAAAGGTGGCAGAGACATACAGTGAAAGGCAAGGTCGGGACTGAGCTACAGCAGTGTCCAGTGGGCATGTGAAATAGGGAATTATGGAAAAATAATTTGCAGGGGAAGGATGTGAGGGTGGGACAAGATTGAAACACCTTATCTGATTTCTCTGTGGAGACAAAAGACATCCAGTCTTCTCAATTCCAATAGTCATTCCTACATATACACCGTGGTCAAACGTGTAGTGGCTTACAGGCTGAGAGCATACTTGATAATAAACTTCATATTTGCATATCTGTAAATAATCTTAGGAAGTTATTAATAATCTAGACAATAATATGTAAACTGAAATATTTAGAGATGGTAAACTGATACCTGTAATTTACTTTGAAAAGTACCAAAAGTAAGAGGGATTTATGGATGGATAGAGTGAGGGATGGATGGATACATATGTGATAAAACAAGCAAAATAAAATGCTAGTAGTAAAATCTATGCACTGGGTATATGGGCATTCACTCTAAACTCTCAACTGCGCTGTATGATGAAAATTTTCATAATAAGATATTAGAGGGGAAATGTGTGTAATAAAAGTATCCAAAACCAGATGATATTGTGCTTGCAGACTAAAAAACTTTACTGATTAGAAACAAATCAAGATTTAGCTTCAGGGCTTCCCTGGTGACACAGTGGTTAAGAATCCACCTGGCAATGCAGGGGACATGGGTTCGAGCCCTGGTCTGGGAAGATCCCACATGCTGTGGAGCAACTAAACCCGCGCGCCAAAACTACTGAGCCTGCACTCTAGAGCCCGCGAACCACAACTACTGAGCCCACGCCCCACAACTACTGAAGCCCCGTGTGCCTAGAGCCTGTGCTCCACAACAAGGAGAAGCCACTGCAATGAGAAACCCGTGCACTGCCACGAAGAGTAGCCCCTGCTCACCGCAACAAGAGAAAGCCCGTGCACAGCAACGAAGACCCGACACAGCCAAAAATAAATAAATAAATAAGCAGAGTTTAAGGTTGGAGGAGGAAAAAAAAAAAGTTTCTCATGTGCTTCTTGAAAGCAGCTCATTCCTCAACTGTTGATATCCAAGTGTGCTCATTCCCTTCTGGAAATGGTGAAAAACAGGACACTGGAGTTTCACACATTAAAATGAGGAAAATCAAGTTCCTCCCACAAAAGACAGAACGAATTGGGGTAGAAAATTACCATTTATTCCTTATTAATATAGCCTTAATGGATTATCCATAAATAAAACATGCATTAGGCTCAGATGACAGTTCCTGATTTGAGTCCTAACCCAAGGATTTAGAAAGTAAACTCTGGGCAAGGAACTTTCACTTCTCCACACTGGCCTCAGAAGGTATTTTCAAAGAAATAAATGTAGTGAGTAATACACAAAGACAGAGAATCTCCCTGGAGATCAGCAGTAGCAATTCATCTCTTCCTGGTTTCCACCTGCATCCCCTAAAATCTGCTTTCTACGCACAGTGATGGGACGGTAGATGTGTGCTCCTTGTTTTACCTTTATAATTCTTACCTATTATAAAGGCAACACTAACACTTCCTATCAGATTCAGCTTCTTCGGAGTCCCAGAATTTCTTTGCATATTTCAAGAGCTCCTCCCACAAAGAGAAACAACTCGCGGTATTTTCCTGGACAATCCTTTGCTTGACCCCAGGCACAAAACACACAGATGCAGCTTCATTGTTTTGAATGGGCCTATATGTTTCTGTGGCTGCAGCCTACCAACGAGACACATGGAACAATAGCTCATTTTCAGATAAGATTTCTTTCTTCCTTTTAAATTAGAATTGAACTCTTGGGTAAAGAAGAGAAACAGTGATAGTTGCTGCATTTATTCTGTCTGGAAGAAGACAGTGTTCCCATACCTCTTGTTATTTTAGTTCATGTTTATCTTGACCTACCAATCCTTCGTGAAAAATTAGAGCTTGTTCCTGAGAATAATTCATTTTATTAACACCATCCTTCAACTAAGAAAGAGCCACATTTTAAAGTATCCATTTGCTTCGTGTCCGACATTCCTTCTCAAGACCTATATTTGATTTAGCATGACACTGATCTAATTGTTAACTTCTAAATTCAGTTATTCAGCAAATAATTATTGAGTACTCATTTGCCAGATATTGTATAATCACTGGAATACAAATAAAATAAAATTATATTAAACAGTATCTCTGACCTTTTAATTCATAGTTTAAAGGAAGAAGACACATAAATAATTCCAATGAGGCAAGTATTACCCAGTAGTATGCTTCAAGTTTTAATTGTATTTTAAACAGTTCCCCAAATAGATGCAAAGCCATTACTACTAAGCACATTTTAACATTATTTAATGGAATCCCTTGATCTCCCCCAAGAGTTATAAGGGCAGAAAATAAAATTAAATCAATCTTGACAATTTACTAGTCATATACTGTTACTCACTGCAAGCAAATATTGATAATTTTCAGGTTTGTTTTTTGTGGTATTGTGATTTCTGGCATAAAGCTCCTAAAACCCTTCAAATTTCCTGAGTGATAAGAGAGATAAAGGGGTCTTTGTTATGTTAATTAGTGACTTTTGGACCTCACCTAAGGCTGGGGCCTTGTTGCCAGTGGAATCGACCAAGTAATTGGAGGGTTGGAACTTTGAGTCCCACCACCCTGACCTCTGAGGAGGGTAGAGGGGCTCTGCCTATGTAATAGAGCCTCCATAAAATCCCAAAAGGTCAAGGTTAAGAGAACTTCAGTGTTGGTGAACACCTGCAGATTCAGGAATGTGTTGCACCTAGAAAGGGCATAGAAGCTCAGCGCCCTTTCCCCATATTTTGCTGTATACATCTCTTCCATCGGTCTGTTCCTGAATTATATCCTTTAATAATAAACCAGTAATCTAGTAAGTAAACTGTATTGGGTTCTGTGAGCCATTCTAGCATATTAACCAAACACGAGGAGAGGTTGTAGAACCTCTGATCTACAGCCAGTTGGTCATTAGCAGGGGTAGTAACCTGGGCTTGCGAATAGCATCTGAATTGGGGGTCGGGGGGACAATTTCGTGGGACCAAGGCTTTAACCTATGGAATCTAACATGACCCCTGAGTAGATAGTATCATAATTGAGTTGAATTGTAGGACACCCAGCTAGTGTTGGAGAACTTCTTGGTGGTGAGGGAAAATCCCTCCAAAACGTTGGAATTGGTGATCAGAATCTTAGGTTTAAAATGCCAGTAGTAGGATTTTGTATAATAAAAAGAAAATAATAAAAATAATTGCTAAAGCACTTTTAAAAAGTTGACCAGGGGAATCGGTTATAGAAACCTCTTGCTTACCAGAATGCCTGGAATTTAATAAAGGATAATAACACCATGTAACAGCTGGAGTATGTTGGGTTTTTTTCCTACTAATAATGTAAAATTTTAGTATTTTCTAATCTCAGGTATGCTGAAATTGTCATTACCACTAAATTAAAATGTGGGGACATGGAGAAGATAAAATGCTATTTAACTACTAAGGGTCCGGAGGTACTCAAAATATAAACTGCGATAAATGTAGCATCAATATTATAGCTTCATGACTTTTGGCAGCTTGGCCATTACACCAGCAACCTATTCACTCATGGCTGAGCTTAGTATTGATTTCTTTACTGTACCCTGTTCCTGTAAGACCAAAACCTCTACTAAGCCTCTTACTGGAATCCTTTTTATCAAATCACCCTCAACAAGAAGGACTCTTTTGATGCGAAGACTCCACCTCTTGAAGACACTTGAGGGAGATAAAGTGACCACTAATCATTCACTTGCTTTTTCAACTCTATCCTATATGGAGAAGTAAAAAAGCAAAGTATAAGGCCATAATAAATCTCAGATTATTGGTCCATCTGGTAGTGACATCAAGGAGAACGCTGTAGAAGAGGGTATCTGCCTCCTGGATACTACCACCTAAAAATCCTATACCCATCCAGGGCTTTCCTTCAGCATTTGTCTCAAATTTATTTATGTTCTTCGTGCACAGTGAATCAGGAGTTATGCCTCTATAAATCACCTCTCATCTAGTAAAATAGATTTTCTTATAATTTCTACTAAGACGATAACTTACAAGTTTCAAATTCTATCATTTCGTAGGCTTGTGAAGAGTTATGTTTATTCTTCTTGCCTTCAATTTTGCTATCATCCCAGTAAAATCTAACTATTAGCATAACTCAGCTGAACCTGCTTTTACTAAGATTGTCAATGATTTCTAGTTGCCAAATCCAAGTGATTTTTTCCCTCGGTACTTCTATTATTAGACATCTCTGCTGAATTTGATCACGCATTCCATAGCAAAAGAAATTTACTTCGCTTCCTTAAAATCTTGCCCCTCTGTACCCCTTCCTGACCGTCCTTCTGATGTTCTTTATCAACACGGATTCCCAGTTCTTTATCAATCATTACTTGTTGGTGCATCTAGGGGTTCCATTCTTAGTCTATACCTATTTACTGTCCTCTTATTTACTGATGGCTCCTAAATCTTTCACTCAGACTTCTCCCTTGAGTTACAAACTTATATATTCAAGTTTATGTTGCACGTATGCATATGTTGCATATATGAACAGATGCCTTAACACGTGTTTACTCATATCCATTTTCACATGTACTTTCCTTTCTCCTCTTGATTCTCTACTTCTAGAAAACTGAATACTGGGAGTTCTGAAAATCTTAACTGCTAAATTTTCTCAAGTCTAGTCTTCCCTCTTCAGGCCTAACTGATACCGTTCTAGTTCGAGGAAACATTTCTAAAAACAAGGTCTATGAAGACAGTCTTCATCAGAAGTACCAAGTTGGAGAAATAATAAAAGTGCAGATACCAATTTGTTGTTGTTTTTTTTTTAAGTTAAAAGTTTACTGGATACCATTTAGTATAGATCATTTGTAAAGCATTTTAAGTTAAAATCTTAGCTTCTAACTTGGAATAACCCATTTCTGTGTTTCCAAAGTCTAATCTCTAGTTACTTTGGGAACATTTCCTCCCAGAATAACTGACAACTGAATACTATTTCTCAATATAAACCTTACCAAAAATTTTTTTTGTTTTTGTTTTTTCCGGTACGCGGGCCTTTCACTGTTGTGGCCTCTCCCGCTGCGGAGCACAGGCTCCAGACGCCCAGGCCCAGCGGCCATGGCTCACGGGCCCAGCCGCTCTGCGGCACGTGGGATTCTCCGGACCGGCGGGGCATGAACCCGCGTCCCCTGCATCGGCAGGCGGACTCTCAACCACTGCGCCACCAGGGAAGCCCCCCAAAAATTTTTGAAAGATGAAATACATTGTGTGCTCTTGACCATATATCTACTCTTTTAAATTTAAATAGATTTAATTTTTCCTCTATAAAAACGTTGCCTATCAGGCAAAAGCATAAGAAGTTTTAATCTACTTTGTTTTTTTTCCAAACTGGGGGTTACATGGATTGTGATCAGAATTTAAATAAGAATAAGTTTGTTTCAGATAAATATGTGTGTATTTAATGGACTGCAATATTTGAAGAGAAATTTACTGAGGGCTATGGCCAAAAAGTTTGAAAGCCACTAGTTTAATATATTGTAACATATAATTTAAATAAAGGACACTTATCATATGAATTCTTAAAGCAAGCCAAAAAAATAAAAACAAGTCTTTGTTTTTTCTCCCTTTCCACTTCACAGTAGTAAAGTAACTCTCTGCAAGGTCGAACTCTAAAATGTGTGATGTGTAGTCCCTTTCTTCTCAATTTTCAGTAAATATACATTTTCCAATGGTCATTCACATTTGCACTTCATTACATTTGAAGGCCAGAGACTATGTAACATATTTAAACAGTAAAAGTCATTAAGACATTACAAAGCAATACAAAGACTGGAGGCTACAGGACTTGAACTATTATTGCTCTGGGTTGAAGGTCTGTGCCCTAGCCTGAGGACACACCCTCGCAACAGCTTCTGGAACGTCACCTCGTGAAAACCAAGCCTCTCAGCTTACATTTTCACCACAAAGGTAGTAAGCTCTCTTAAACAATAGACCCAAATTGTCTAAATGCACAGAATTTGCTAAACCAAGAGTGAACCTTGTAAACTGCAGACTTTAGGTGATAATGTCATGTCGGTTCATCCATTGTAACAAATGTACCGCTATGGAAGGAGATGGTGATAATGGGGAGGATATGCATGTGAGGGGCAGAATGAAAATGGGAAATCTCTGTAACTTCCTCTCAATTTTGATGGCAACCTAAAACTGCTCTAAAAAATAAAGTCATATATATATATATATATATTTTTTTTTCTTTCTTTTTAAAAGGGGACTTTGACGGTATTTGAAAACACTGCCAGTTCTCCTTTTCCATAGCTGATGACTAGTTTGAATTACCTGAGACTTTGGCTTCTCAATTTACCTCATTCTTGCCAGAGGCTTTTAAGTTATTTTATCATTCAGATAAAGTGTTTCATAAATGAAAGGCAAGCCATCTTTTCACCCCACTACTAGGGATAATGAACCCTAGTAGAATATTTGAGTCGCATATGCTGACTTTAGCTTGGAACGTCTTTCCTTCTATTCTAGCCAAGCTCTGAACAGGGGCATGCGCTAGAATGTATCTGAAATATAGAAAAGCACGAAAAGCTGAAAAGGTTCCATCGCACTGGACAAAAGGACAGTGTCACATCTGCCTAGTTGCAATCCAACACTTTAAACCGTAAATTTCTCAACATAGAGGAATCTTTCCATGTTGCTGACTGCCTTTCTGAACATATGTGCAGCAAGGTGTGTTGTTTTATTTCTGTGCCAAATCGCAGATGATCATAGCTTGGTTTTAGAAGGAAATAAAATGACTTTCTAAGAGATTTGTAACTCTAGAAGGGCAAAAAAAAAAAGTTCATGCACAATTCCAAGGTACAACATATTTAGCTAGACTTTAGATTTGGAAAACAGTCTTGTCCTCGCCTGCATGCTCACTTGTGGCCCACTGACAACTCTTCCTGCCTTGTCATAATGAAGCATCACCTTTGGGTGGATGAGCTTAAAGTATACTGAAGCTTCTAGAAGTTGCCTTTCCTACTCTTCTGTTCCATGTCCACAGCACTCTTTTTTTTTTTTGTCACTCGATTAATAGCTAATGTTTATATAGCACTTTCTGTGTGTCAGGCACTGTTCCAGATTCATTCCATATAATAACTCATTTAATCTTTATAACAACCCTATGAGATAGATCCTCTGTGAAGTAATAGATTCCTTCCTTTCCTCTTTGATAGCCTGTGAATTCTTTGAGGGTAGGGATTTTGCGTTTCTGCTTTTGATCCAAAAATTGCCCAACAGAATTTTGTTGTTGTTTGTTTGTTGTAAATAGCGTATTTCCAGAGGTGATCGTTTAAAAGAACTTTCTGTTTACTCAAGAAAAAACTTTCTCACTGGTTTATTGATAACACACTAAAAGAAAGCAGCTAGAGAATAGAATTATATAATGCATCATGGCACTAAATAAACAGCAATTTATGAAGAAAAGGACTGGGGGGAAATAACTTTTATCCACACACTGTCAACATTTTCTCAGCTTTTATGAGATGCGAGGCTGAATACGGGAGCAAGTAAAGTATTTGCCAAAGCCAGCCAGCTAGGCTTTGTGAAGGCAGCCCTCAATCCAGGAATCAAATAAGACCCCAATGAAGAGTAACATTTATTCACTATTATCAACAGAAAACACTGAAATTAATTAATTAATTCATTAAACACTGAATTCTAACAGGGCAAATTACTGAGTCTATGGGTTATTTAGAGTTACAGTAATAGAGTGGGAAAAGTAGACATTTTAGAATCAGAGAGAACTAGTTTAAATCTAATTTCACCTCTTAAAAGCTCTTTAACCTTGGATAAAACATCTAACTGCTCTTAGTCTCTTTGTTTTTTGCAAAATAGGGATATAATCTACATTGCAGAGTCAGAGTAATATTAAATGAACTCACATATGTAAAGGATATGATCTATAATCGATGCTCTATAGACTGGCGCCTACAGTCATCACTGCTCCCTTTTCTCTTCTCTTAAAATGCCAACTTCAAGCCATTCCTTGGCTCGTATTTAAATTTCACTAGATAGTAGCCAACCAGAGAAAGAAAAGACTGCAATTTTACTTTATTCAGTAACTTGAGTTATTAAGCTTAAAAGTGGCTCCAAAAACGTATTGGTACAAATAGCTTTCTGTGCAACATTTGGAATTATATCATTTTTCCTTTCCATTCCTTATTTCACTCCTGACACTGGAGGTAGCCACCACCCGATTGTTCCTTACCTTATTCAGTCTTAACTGAGGCACCATCCCTAAACAGTTTCAGAAGTTGGAAAGAAGGGATGGTGAACATTTAATAGGTATCACCCTTTTGCAGCAAGGTTTCCTGACAAAGCACCACAGTTGCTGAGTAGATGTGATAAAGGTTATGTCAACACAATGCATGATGAAGGCTTTTATTATTCTTTGTACATAAAACAGAATAATTCTACTGCTTTTGCATCAAGCATATTTTTGTGAGGTATGTTTTTTACTTAAAAAGTATTTTCCATAGATTTATAACATCTTCCAATTCATTTCTTTTGAAGCTTATTTTTTAAATAATTTGGGAGTGTTACAGGCAATGTTTACTTGGTACCTGTGCAAAGAGAAACACAGAATTAAATATTTAGCACTTTCTCTCATCCGAGGGTGAAAGGAAATCCCTAATTTAATGTACTTCTGAATGATCTAGGACTAGCATTCTATAAATTCTACATAAAGTTTCCCAGGTGAAGTGTGCTACATTGAGTATGGAAAACAAGTTTCTATTAACAGGATCTCTCTTTTCCTTCTATGTGGTTAAGTTTTAGACTCCAAAGATAATATTTTCGAAATAGGACAAAAGTCAACTACTTATCAGAGAAAGACTTTAAAACTGCAGAGAAGACAAGCTATCATTTCTGCTTTTCATTTTTGTTACATACAGCAATTCAGAGAGAAGCATTTATCTCTGAGGGCACATGGGCTTCGTCTGAATTGAGTTTCAAATTGGGCCATGATATCAAGGCATACATATTAATGAATACTCTTTTAGGTCTCAATATATTAAAACATAACAACGTCATTGAAACTCTTAATTTCAAAAGGCAATCATATAGGTTGAAATAGTCATTTACCCTTAGTACAATTACTACTCTACTAGGCGACATAAATCTTACAGCCAGCTAACAACCCACTGAACTGCTGTTCTAAGCTGAGAGTTAGGACGTAAGGTATAGATTCGAGGTACTGTCTCTACCTTCATCTATTAGAGAGGTCTCGGCTTCATTCAAGTAACAGAAGTTTCTAAAACTAGTGAGTATAGTCTGCCAAAGAAAACACTAATGTCAACAGAATCCTGGTTCAACTCATTAGAGCCTATTAGACTGACATACACTTGATCCTGCCTATAGTTAACTGCCAACTCAATTCATCAGGTTTATTACAACACCTCAAAATATCTACCTTACACAGACAGAGGCTCAAAGCAGCATGTTCAGGTATGGTGACCACATATTCATAAACATCAGCTTAAACAAGTTAACACTTACATTTTTCTCAACACCAAAAGAAGATAAGAGTCAAAACCTGAAGCTATCATATTTTCATGAAAGAAGCAACTTCTGAACCAAGGGCTTGTGGAACCATAGGATATGGTTGGAGAGACACGGAACAGGCAGAAGGAATTCTACTTGTTTACTTACCATGAATTCTCACTTTGTATGAGATGAAGATTTAACATTAAAGCAATCGTAGACAAAGAAATAAGTGAGATATAACTCTATTATGTCTATGAATGTTTTACAACCCCAGACTATCAACACTGAGAAAGTGTAGATAGAACTCTAGAGATGACTCTACGCGTATATATTTTTCTATTGCTCTGCTTGCTCCATGAAAACAAACTATACTTTTCCATATAGAATATTTGCCCTGGAACCAAAAGGTAGCCTGGATTTAAATGCTTTCTTTGCCACAGGGGTACAGCATTTTGCCTCTCAGATGGTTGGTGTAATAATATGCAAAATAGATATAACCTCATCTAGATAATGAGTTTGTTACAAACTATAAAGAAATTATCCCATGTAAAAACACTATTAGGGCTTCCCTGGTGGCGCAGTGGTTGAGAGTCCGCCTGCCGATGCAGGGGACACGGGTTCGTGCCCCAGTCCGGGAAGATCCCACATGCCGCAGAGTGGCTAGGCCCGTGAACCATGGCCGCTGAGCCTGTGCGTCCAGAGCCTGTGCTCCGCAATGGGAGAGGCCACAACACTGAGAGGCCTGCGTACCGCAAAAAAAAAACCCCCAAAAACAGAAAAAAACACTATTAAACAGGAGATATTTAATAAGTTTTAACAAAATATAAAAATAAATATAATTACACAGTAAGTTCCTTGAGGGCAGGGATCATGTTTTATATTCTCCATATTAACTAAAGCACCAGGTATGTTATCTTGCAAATAGAAGGTGAGTACTGCACAGTTTGCATTCGAATAATAAAAAAAACATGAAAGATTTTTGGAAGGGAATTTTGATGGCAAACATCCATAACTGAAAACTATTTCATGAATAATTTAATGTTATTAACTTGCATTGACATGAAAACTCTAAAGTATAATCCTGCCCTGAAGAAGGCAAGGCAAAACATACATGCTTACAGCTAAACTACTTTATTGAAAATGGCAAAGGTGGCCCCTGGAGAAAATGCATCAGGTCAGATTATACGGTTACAGAGTGAAGATTCAGTAAAGCATTTATGGTTAATATTTAGAGTTGGGACTTCACACATGGACAACCTGATAACATAAGAAAACACCACTGGTAATATTAACAACAGCCTCTACTCTGTCTAGGCTACTGAGCCGGTTAAAATATTTAGGGGAAAAAGAAGATGCATTATTAATTCAGTTAGCAGCAAATTGTAACAGGGGGGTAAGACTCGTGTACTCATGCACTGAAGAGAGCCCCCTGATACCTTGTCCTGCACTTGAAGTAATGAATCCAAAGTTAGCTGCTCAGTTTATTGTGGCAAATAATATGGAATTTCCACAGCACTTCCCTACCAAATATTTTTCTTGTTTTGGCTCTGGCTCTGAAGCAACTGTGATGGGGGAGGGGGAGTCTCTGTTATTGGGGAACATTCCCCAAAATCCACTTGGATTCAGTGTAGTTCCTGATCACTCCTTTGGCCCATGAACCTAATTCTTGATATTTAAGTCCTAGAGTACATTTAAGTAGTATTTATTTTAAAGCTAGCACCACCTACCAGCAAAATATTGTGCTAAATACTATTTAGGGCCAAAGAAGATGGTCAGGGTTAAGCCACAAACCCCGCCACTCTCATTTATTGAGTTTTCACCCTTGGTAGGCTAGGTGCTTTAGTAACCATCTCATTGAACTTTCACCAAGTCCCAGCAACACCATTTTTACTGATGACAAATGCATGGCTCAGAGAGATCAGGTCACTTACCCAAACCCATAATCTAGCACCAAAAGAGTACTGATATAACTATTAATAACGGTGATTTTGGAATAAGAATATTAATAGTTTAAAAGCTCTGCTTTAGCAAATTGATCTTCACACCAATTTGTGGGGTCACGTGTCTTGGTTTCCCCTGAACAGCCTTGGTTTATACCTGTTGTCCCAGAGTACGTGTCAATAGTGCTCCCTTTTTAGTTTGGACAATAAATTATATAGATGTCCCACCGCTAAGGATCAGCTCTTCCAAGTATAGACCAAGGAAAGAAAAGCACCCTCCTCGTAAGACTTGTTGGGAGCCAATGTCATGATAGAGGTAAAGCTCTTAGCACAGGACATGGCACACTATTAAAAAAAAAAAGTTTTGTTATTATTACTCTCATCATTATTATCACCTCATAATACAACATGAGCATGTTCTGCTGTTTTAAAAGAGTTAGAAAATTAACTCCAGCTGAGTCTGAGATGCCTCGTACCTGGAACACTAAGTGTACCTTGTCTGTGTGTAGGAGATGCAGTGTGTGTGACATAAAAACCGTAAGTAGGGACTGAATTATGGAGGGTCTGGTCGGTCAGAATGAAGAGTTTGGTTTCATATTTTCAGGGGAAACTAATGAAGATTTCTAAAATGAAAATCGGTATCGTTATATCTCTCTTTCAGGGTAATAACTCCTACCGTAGTATCTGTTTTTCCCTCCCCCTCCCCATTCTCCCTATGCCATCACTCCCATCCAGTCCATCACCAAGTCCTCTCTTGGCCACTTCCAAAACAATACCAAGTCTATGTCCTTCCCTCCATCTCCACCACGAGTCTCCTTGGCCTGATCACCACCATCTCTCACCTAGAACATCCAGTAGCCCTGGAACTCACTGTGATCCCTGCTTCCACTCTTGCAGGCCAGTTGTTCCCTCTGACAAAACCTACAAACTATACTTAGTTTGTGACCTTGTCTCAGACCACTCCCTACCCCGCCCTTCCAGCCCACAGAGCACAGCTACATTGACCTTTGCTTGAACTCTCCATATTGTTCCCTTTCCTACCTTGCAACTTTAAACTAATTGGTCTCTGCCAGGAATACTGTTATCTCTGACCTTTGCATTCAGGTCTCAGCTTAAAACCCACCTTTGCAGAGCAGCCTCTCCTAATTACCTGCTCCAAAATAACCAATCAGTTACAGTCACTCATACTCTTTTGATAGCATTCATTATAATTGGAAATTATTATCATCACTCTGAGGTATAAGTTTGCTGTTTGTTCTCTCCTATCCCTCCCACCAGAACGTAAACTGGGTGAGAAAAGGAACTTCATTTCAGCACTCAGAATATCTAGAGCATAAGAGATGATAAACGTTTGATGAAAATATACATAAACAAATGAATGAAGGGGAGGACTAAGAGATCTGACACAGGAAGAGGGATTAGAAAAACACTATAATAATCAAGGCAGGGCTTTCCTGGTGGCACAGCGGTTGAGAGTCCGCCTGCCGATGCAGGGGACGCGGGTTCGTGCCCCGGTCCGGGAAGATCGCACATGCCGCGGAGCGGCTGGGCCCGTGAGCCAGGCTGGGCTCGTGAGCCATGGCTGCTGAGCCTGCGCGTCCGGAGCCTGTGCTCCGCAGCGGGAGAGGCCACAACAGTGAGAGGCCCGCGTACCGCAAAAAAATTAAAAAAAATTAAAAAATAAAATAAACAAGGCAGAAGGCAAGGAAGACTTACATGTCTAAGGCTTATAATTTGCTGTCCATGCTGTTGATCATAGGCTCATTATTCTTTCATTTCTAAGGATGCTTCCCTTCTTCCTTGACGATCATAAATCTCATACTCTGATTTAGGGAATTGCCAACAAATCTACATTTATATTATATCAGCACAGTGACTAGCTTTCAAAGATGATTAGCTGTCCCCTAGGCTCTGCATCCCCTCCCTAGTTTGACAATTCCTTCCCTTGGCCTCCCCAGACTTCTGCCACTGCTGACTAACTACTGCCTAAGCTTATTCAGAGTTAATCTATTCACAGGAACAGAAGCAGACACAAAGAGTTGGGGGAGGGAGGCAGAAAGGCGAGGGAATGCCTGTTTTTTGCCTTCCATCTGCTTTCCTGGTCATTTTAGGCCTGAATCGTCTCTATTTTCAGACCAAGGCACATTGCCCTGAGGGTGCTTTCATGGGAAGAACTAGTTGGAACCCTACTGCCCATCAACGTGTTCACATTGCCTGCCAAGCCCTCCTCTCCGCATACTTTAGAGAAAGCAATGTTATTAACGAAAACTGTCTTACCTTTACTTAAGGGGAAGTCAACAGAGAAAGGAAACCAAAAATTAAGTAATAAACCACTACTTTTTTTTTTTTTTTTGCGGTACGCGGGCCTCTCACTGCTGTGGCCTCTCCCGTTGCGGAGCGCAGGCTCAGCAGCCATGGCTCACGGCCCCAGCCGCTCCGCGGCATGCGGGATCATCCCGGACCGGGACACGAACCCATGTCCCCTGCATTGGCAGACGGACTCTCAACCACTGCGCCACCAGGGAAGCCCTAAAGCACTATTTTTAATTCCATCTTAAACCCATGTGATTTGTGAGCACAAATTTAATACTGATTTTCCTCAGGGATATAATAGCAGTAGAAAGATGCTTAACAACAGCGCTGGATGAAGACCTGGCATTTCCCAGCTGTTGACACAGTAGTGCAGTGGGTTATTAACAGACTCACCCTCACTGTCAGAATATTATCTGGGAGGTGCCCTTGACTGCTTGCAATGCCCTGGTGTATCTTGACTCTGGGCTCTGTACCTTTCTTTTCCTCTGCCTGTAATACTCTTAACCTCATCTTTAACTAGTTAGCTCCTATCTGTACTTTGGGTCTCAGCATCGTGTTGTGTGGAAATTTGTTTTTTATTTTGTTTTGTTTTTTTGGGATAGCACCCTGAGCTTCTCATGTTCTGGCAGTCATCACACTTTGTGAATAGTGCTTGTTTATTTTCTAGCTTTCCTGCTAGACTCATAGTTCCTTGAAGGTGGGGAATGGGTTGATCTATTTATCCCCAGCTCTAGGATGGAAGTATCAACTCAGAAGAGGGTATGAGTCAGGACTCATTAAATCCTGGACTATTTAATCAAAAGATAATTAGAAAATATTCTTACATTTTTACTTCCAAAAAGCAAGCTCCTCAAAGGAAGACAATCACAGGACGAATGTTTCAATGTGCTGTTTACGGTTAATATCCAAGTATTTGCTGTTATTATGTCCCAAGTACAAAAACTTAAAATTCACAGGATGCTTTCAGTCTGCATTGTGTCAAGGTTTCCAAATGAATAATTGCTATAAACTGAATGGCTGTTATTGATTTGTTTGGTTTTTGAAAATAATGTTATTTTTAATTCTTTCCCAGTTTTATTAAGATATAGTTGGCATATAACATTGTATTAGGTTAAGGTGTACAACATAATGATTTGATAGATGTATAAATATTGCAAAATGATTGCCACAATAGGCTATTGTTTGTTTGGTATTTGATCATGTCCTCTCCTTTCAACTTACTTTCAGCCTATCCATTCCTAATGAAACGTGTAGAAACAGGATCTGAGCAACCAGACAGAACTCTGAACTTTTCTACTTTAGAATATTTAAAAGAAAAAAAAAATGCATAAATAGAAACTTGATCAATCAGCATTCTTTGCAAGGGCTGCTTTTTCCTTCTGTGAACCCTTAACCTATTGGAGCAAATAAGGAAAACAACCTGAGAAATCCTGCATTTCCATGTTGCTATTTACCTAATATTAATACTCCTAAAAAATATAAATTTACCTTTTCCACAGGTTATTTTAAGCTTGCTGCATTATTACCTGTAAATGATATTTTATGAGAAACAACAAAAATCGCAAAATAATAATTCCATTTTTATAATGGATGTCAGTAGGAAAACAGAATTCAGTATATAGGCAGCTTTTCTGGAGCAAATCCATTCTGTTTACTGGGGACTATCTTATTAAATATGCTTCCCATGAAACTGGAAGAGCATCACTTGTCCTTTTAAAGAAGAAAAGCTACATAACTAGGTAAGCAAAGAAAACAGCTTGCTGAATAATGCATAGTTCTTAGTATTAACAACTCAACAGCTATATGCATACTGATTCTAACAGTTCACATAGTGCTTGTTACCTAGGCAACCCAATGAATGATAGCAATTACATGGAAACACATGTTGTACTTGTTACAATACATCCTATTATAGGAAGGTCCGGGAAACCCGGGAGCCTCATCAATCGGCTCAGTGTGGGGATGCTGGCTTATCACAGTAAATGACCTGGAAACCTGTTTCCGAGAGACACCCCGGGCAAAATGTTTAAAAAGATTTGGGGCAGATGGTTAGGTCCTAGAATGCCAAAGACCTCACAGAAGTCTTGGGGTACATGAATGTCCAGATACCCAGTCTTAGTTTTGAAAAATGTGTTTGAGAATGGTAGGGAACGCTATGTTTGACTAGAAGATGGACCCTCTCAAATATCCTCCAGGACAATTACCAGAAACCAAGCATAAAGGTTTGTAAACTAGAAGAGCTGGGTTTCTGACTGATAAGGTAACAAAAAATGTGTAATTACTTGTGGGAGGCACATCCTCTCCTGCTCTCCCGGGGCAGTGGGAGATAGAAACTGACAAGAAGCAAGCAGTGGTAGCAGCAGGTGGTAGAAGAAAAGAAAACAGTGAAGTGTCTCATTTCATCAAGAGAAAGAGTGATCAGGGCTCATCAGGCTGCAAAACAATATAGGACAGTCACTTTGAGACATGGTTGACATTCACAAGGCAAAGCCTCAGCCTTCATGAAAAGTGAGGTTTGGGAAGAGGAGATGGAATGGTTTGGCATCCTAATAATTCCAGTAGCTGTGAGCATCCAAGACTCAAATTGTCTAATGACAAGTTTGCAAAAGGCCTGGGAAAGGAAAGTTCACACGAGCATATATAAGGACATCTATATTTTCAGTGATTATCATTAAAGGTAATATGCATATTAGCAGGTTTTCTAAGAAAAGTTTCAAACATTTTCTCATTCTGATTGTCCATATCAGGGCTCTTTACATCATTCCCTCAGAGACAAAGCCAGGTGTATCCAGGTGAGATGATAAACACAAGGGCGATATCTCCCCTCCCTTTAGATGAAAGGAAATCAATAGGATAGAAGATCTAAAAATAGTAACAATATGATAATAATAATTACTATTTTTAACATGCTTTTTCTAATGTGGTCATTGTAAATTTACATCTCTCTAGGCTATTGAAACCCTCATTCTGTGGAGCAATTACATTTTAGTATGCATAAATGTCCTCCACATGAGTACATGCCTTCCACGAACTCAAACGGAGTGTGTCTCAAAGTGAAGTCTATCACAGACACAGAAAACAAACTTATGGTTACCAAAGGAGAAAGGTGTGGGGAGGGATAAATTAGGAATTTGGGAATAAAAGATACATACTACTACATATAAAATAGATAACCAACAAGGACCTACTATATAATCAATATTTTGTAATAACCTATATGCGAAAAGAAACTGAAAAAGAATTTATATATGTATAACTGAATCGCTTTGCTGTACACCTAAAACTAACACAACATTGTAAATCAACTATACTTCAATAAAAATAATTTTTTTTTTTTTACAGGTGAAGTCTATAGACCCCCCTCCACCACCGAGGGCTTGATTCCAGATGTTCACTCCAAATGCAGATTCCAGAGCTCTGTGTCCAGAGTTTTTGATTTAACCCTCCTGGAGGGGACCCAGGTAATCTATACTGTAGCGAGTTCCTACAGGATTGCTGATGCATGCTAATTTGATTGAGAATCTTTTTAAGTTTGTCAATTTATCTATGAAGCTTGACAAACAGTAGAAAACTGGACACTACCTAATGGAATGCTTTTGTCAGGGGAGAGGATGAAGAGCACAGGGTAGATGAAGTCCAACAGTAAAAAAAAAAAAAAAAAAAAGACATACCTCGATAAAAGAAACCTCTGTATTATCCTATTCTCTAGGCTTCTTACTCATAGAAAACTGCAATTATTTGTTTGTTAGATATCCTTTGAGAAATGCCTTATAAACATACCAGTATAACATCTCATATGTGTATACATAGCCCATTGCAGGGGGAGAGGGGTAAAAAAGAATGGGAACATACAATAGCATTGGCCTGTCACATGCTCTTTTTCACTAAAACATATATATAGTTGATTATTCCATAAGTACAAATATAGATGTCCCTCATTTTTAAAACAATTGCATGTAGTTCTATAAAAGACATTATACTTTTATATGATATATAGCTATAATAAATGTAATTCATCTAATTCATTGCTGAAATATATGTTGTTTCTAGCATTTGTGATTACAATGAACGATGCCTCCCAACATTTCAGAACTACTGCTCCAAGTAATAAGGGTAAGGATGGTTCAGTCTTTCTCTGACTACAGGAAGGTGTCATGATCATTATCAGTGTTATCTGCCATTCTCTGAAATGGGCGGTACATACTGCAGCACACAAAAATTTTGCTCTTAGCACCTAAAACATCCTTCTGTCTACCTTTCTATGTGATTTCTTTGCCTTCCAAGAAATTTTTTTCTGTCTTTCAAGAGATAAGAGAGAGACCCTTTTCTCTTCTAAAACCCTACTCCTTTTTACTGCCCTCTTTTATCATCCTCCTCTCTTTGCCCTGAATGTGCTTTAGTCTTCTACACGATTGAGAGTCACTGCAAGAGGATAACTGATGCTCTCCCATGCTGTATACATGGGGTTTCTGGCCACTCTTTCCCTGTGTGAAGAAATCCGAACATCTAATTTGATAAAGCACTATGTAAGTGGAAGAAATAAAAATAACAGAGTACAAGGATCTATTAGATTTAAGTGGCTGTCTTTCAGGTTCTAAATAAAATTTGGCATTCTAAATAATGTTTGGATGTCTTTTTCTGAACAGACACTGGAAGCTATATAATAATATTGCTGCAGTGCACAAATATTAGTCTGACCCAATACTAATACGCCAAACATAATCACTTGCATTACATAAATCTATATGTGCCTGAGGTATGCATAATGTTTGTTTGTTTAAATTTATTTATTTATTTTTGGCTGTGTTGGGTCTTCGTTGCTGCGTGCGGGTTTCTCTAGTTGTGGTGAGCGGGGGCTACTCTTCGTTGCGGTGTGCGGGCTTCTCATAGCAGTGGCTTCTCTTGGTCGTGGAGCACAGACTTTAGGCACGCGGGCTTCAGTAGTTGTGGCTCGCGGGCTCTAGAGCACAGGCTCAGTAGTTGTGGCTCACGGGCTTAATTGCACTGGGGCATGTGGGATCTTCCCGGACCAGGGCTCGAACCCGAGTCCCCTGCATTGGCAGGAGGATTCTTAACAATTGCGCCACCAGGGAAGTCCCTGCATAATGTTTTAGAGTCTGCAAGACTCTTTTATATTCATCATCCTAATTTTAAAGCTAGAAAATATTCAATCCATTTTAATACCCTACTGATAAATCCCTTCTGAACTTCCAAACATGAAATGGACCACTTTAAGTGTTTCCATTTAGCAAAGACTCATATATATCTTACTCCATATATATTTCTTCAGAGTGACAGCTGCAATGAGAAACAGCTTAAATTAATAGCCATCTCTGTTTTACTTTTCTCCTCTGTGAGATAATTTAGTTTCTAGGCACTCTTTTCTTAAGTAAGCAGCCACAGAAGATTAGAAAAGAATTCAGCACAGTGAATTATCTTGGCAAAATAACATATTAGCTAAATGGTGTCTATGAAATCACCTGTGCCACTGGCAGCTGGTTTTAGCGCGATCCAATAAATGACAAAAGAAGCTTCTGCGAGGATTTTTCAATATTCTGTCATGTGGTTATAGATTTCAGAGCTTCTTCCTGTCAGTTTTATGTTGCATTTCTTTACAAAACTGACAGGCAGCTGACAGGGCAAGAAAAGTTAGAAATATCTGGCTGGTGGTGAAATTAACAGAATTCTTCCTTTGGGGGAGTAAAACATTTATTCTAAGTGCAGAAAAATAAGTTACAGCTTTCAGGAATACACTATTTCTCTTAGTCAGACTGCCTGAAATCACGTCTGTCTCTTACTTGCCGTAAAACCCTGGGCACGTGATCTAGCCTATCTAGAAAACTGTCTAGGTAACGAACTGTGCCTCAGTTTCCTCATCTATCAAAAAACCCTCAGAAGGTTATTACGGGGGTGGAACGAGCAGTTCTGTATAAAGCATTTAGTACTGCGCGGAGCACTGTAATTGTAACAAAAATAGCTTGGATTCACATGGCTCTCTCTTAGGTCGTAGGGATGCATATTAAATAATCTTTTAGAGCCATATTTACAAAAATACACGTGGGGTTGTATAATGATATTCTATTCTATAATTATATATATATATATATATATATATATATATATATATAAAACTAAGGGCTGTATATGAAGCCCTTAGTTTTCCAAATAATATTGTGAGTAAGCATTAACAGTGGACAATAATTTTAATCCATGGCTGGAAATGGAAAGACTATTGAGAGAGGAAAGAAGAAAAGAATATAAACCTGTTGCCACCGTGGTTTATCGTGATCTTTGCCATTCTGGATCTATTTACTAAAGTATTTACTTCTATCTTCACTCACAACTCACTCTTCTCCTAATTTAACTTTTACAGCAACCCATCTCATCTGCTTTCTCACTCAACCACCCACAGTTACTGACAGCCACCTCCCTCATGCAGGAAAACTGCTGATGTCTTCTCAGGGAAGAAGGCAAAAAATGCTACACTTTGAGCTAAGCAATCAGAACTGCTTTGGAGCCACCATGACGGAAACCAAAGGGAAGGGGATTTCATCTTGCTTCCTACGGTGCTGCTCTTTCTAGGAGCTTCGGACTCTTTTCTACCTAAACAATAGGAATCATATGTGCTTATACTCTGAGTGAAAGAAGGAGGTTGGAAAGTAATGGACAGCAGCTACAGAAACAAGAGGGAGAAAAAAAAAATTTTTTTTAAATCCAGGAGAAAGTATACGAATAAGGAAGGTCATCTTAGGAAGAAGCAAAGTCCTCAAATGACATAACCAGTTACTGAGCCCCACAAAAACAGGACAATGTATCAAGGCATTAACAGAGGCTTGATGCTACTGTCCCTGGTGAGTAAGTTATTATGATGCTTCACTTGCGAGCACAGACTCGTGGTCAAAGATAAACTCATGTTTGTACCATTTCCTCGAAGTACAATTAACATTTGAATTTAGTTGCAATACTTAATTTAACTAAGAAATAAGTTTGGTTATATTTTATCCATGCTGTACTTAAATACTGTTCTCAAGAAATCATGCTTTGTTTTAAGGTCAGAGTTTAAGGACTAATCAGAAAATAATAAGATGCTCATTGAATAAATGGCCTGGCAATGATGTACCATCCACCAGGAAAGAGCCTTGCCCACATCCCCAGGGTCTAGACAGAGAGGAACATGAAGGGCTGTCCGTTATACTGACTTCAAGTCAAACGCAATGTGTTAAGTAATAACATATAATATACACATATATACATATATGCATGTACATATGTATATGTGTGTGTATACATATACACACGCATATAGGTATATATGTGTATATATACATATACACACATATATAAAATATCTATGGAGAGAGGGAGAGAGGACCTAGCATGGTAAAGAGAAATAACAGTCCCTTTTCTTAGTAATAAGGAAAAAAATTTCATCTTCTACCCCAGCAAGAAGGTCAGTGGGTAAACAGTAGTTATATTTTCATTTTCTATATACCTCTCAGGAAATCAAATCAAAAATGCATCTGTAAACTGTCTGCTCGAATCCTGTATTCTCTATCTTGTCTGACAGAACGGAAATTCCTTGCAGACACAGCTGTTCTTTTGCCACAAATTTGAATCTGAACACCATAAATCCTCAGGAAAAGTTCCAGAGAAAAGCTAATAAAACTTTCTAGTGAAAAGTTCTACTAAAGCAGGGGTCACATTTCAGTTCACATTTAAACCCCACAGTGGCAAACGCAGTGCCTACCTTCCCCAGAGCACGTGCTCCATAAATATTTGCGGAAGAGGTGCTGAATCAATTTTAGCTGAATAATGAATAACAGCATTCCTAAAGAGTTATCAGGCCATTGCTGATCTGAAATGAGTGAGGTAAGTTTCCTTCCTGTCAGAGATGCATACATTTTCCTGCCCTCCTCCACCATTTCCATCCCGTCTGCAGACACCTGCTCTCAGGAGGATTTCTTGGAACCTGGCCTCCCTGTGGAAGTCCTGCAGGTGAGAATGAAGGCCTGCAACAATTGCTCAAGCCTGGGACCTTTGCAGCAGACCCCAGACCACTAAACTGGCAGAGAAACTTCTTGATTCTCCCTGCAGGTATCACCTTCTCTTTCCCGGACCCCTCACAGGCCACGGGCTAACAAGCACAGTTCCATTTTCAGAGCTAACAAAAGACTGACCTCCAAAGGAATCGGTCATTGGAACTTCCCTGTTTCCCTGCAGGCACTGGCTTTGTTCCCCAGAGCCAGGAGGGAATTGGCAAACACCTGCAGGTGAGTGAGAGGACATCTCTCACTGTACCGCTGTGCCAGAAAGTGTGTGCAGCTATTTCAAGGGGAATGTCAGATGGAAGTGATGAAGATGATACATGGAAGAATTGTTACTATTCATTACTGTACCATTAAACTGCCAGGAAGAGAATTAGTAATATTTTAATATGACGGATAGAAGAGTTTGATATTTTAAAATATACGCTCTATTCATCTACAAGAAAATCATACATTATACATGCGTGAGCTCTCTGAAGATCGTGAATCAGTGGCCAAATATTTCTTTACTGTTTGATTCCAGACTATTTTTCTATCTGTAAATCAATATTTAAAATTTCTGTGAAAATGACCCATTTTTGGCACTAGCATTTTGTTTTTGCAGAGACGGAGGGAGTGACCTAGAGAAATGTTGTAGGAAAACTCTCTCCAGTGGGAGGTGCGTTGTCAGGGACCTCTCCATGCTAGCAGGTAAAGGAGGTTAACTCCTGGCACTGCAACAGTCTGTAGAGTCCCTCGCACTCCAGCTGATTGCTGGGTGCCCACATAGAGTTGTGAAAGAGTTTCACTATCACCCTGGATCCACTCCCTTTCCCATACTGTATTGAATCATGGACGGACATCAGAAGAGAGCTACACCACTCTCTCCCGGGAAGCTGGAATTGGTACCCAGAAAACAAATCATTCTCTCTGGGAAAATCTGTAGCAAGTAAATCAAAAGACTGTAGAAGAGCCCCTTAAAGGCAGTGGTCTTGGGAGAGAAATCAGAGCAATCTGGTTCTTCAAGCAGAGTTGGGGAGGGGGGAGGAGGAAGAAATATGGGAATAGAGCATCCTGAATGCATTACAATTGCCCATTCTTTGTTTTCCTGAAGATGACGGTATTACTGCATGTTATGGACTAAACTGTGCCCCACCACCATCACCACCACATACACAAGTTCATATGTTGAATTTGCTGTTGAAGCCCTAACCTCCAATATGACCTCTTTATTACTTTAAAGAGGTAATTAAAGTTAAATGAAATATAAGGGTGGGGCCCTAATCCAATACGGCTGCTGTCTTTATAAGAAGTGGAAGAAACACCAGGGATTTACACTCACAAAGGAAAGGCCATGTGAGGATACAGCTAGAAACTGGCCATCTGCAAGTCAAGGAGAGAGGTCTCTGGAGAAAGCAAACATGCCAGTATCTTGATCTCAGACTTCTAGCCTCCAGAAATGTGAGAAAATAAAATTTGATTGTTGAAGCCTCCCAATCTATGGTATTTTGTTATGGCAGCCCAAGCAGACAAATACATTGCTTGTGGGTTCTGAGAGGTAACAGTGTAGCATTAAAATACCATCCCCTGCTTTTGCTTATCAATGTTGGAGTTGGTTTCTGTACTTGTACCAAGAAGCACTAGTTACCACATTCCTATAAACATTGTATTTTACATGTTTATCCCATGTGTGACTCTGGGGGATCTAACTGTTTGATGGAAAATTTGAACTGACACTCCAAAGTCATGTTTTTTCAAGGATCGTTCAAATTGATAAAAAATCCAAAATACTTTCTGTGACGCTGGTTTTTGTTGTTGTCATTTTTAACAATCTGAGCCCCCAATCAAATATTTCAGAAAGACCTCTTTCCTGTAACTTGGTATAAATATAGGCTCGTTCTACAGGCCCGTCGAGCCTCAGAAGAGAGGTAGCAGCCTAACTTCTGAAGTGAATGGCAGTTCTGACACTTCTCTGAAGTTGGGTATTGGATTGTTCTGGTTACAGAAAAAAAGATTCACAAGTTGATAATCTTAAACAGTATGTCTTTTTCAGGGCTCTTACGTTTCCACAGTTTATGAGGACACTTCCTTCCTCTGTGTTCTTTCCGGTGATAGCCTGAAGCAGGAATAGGGAGCTCTGCTTCTTGCCCAATTAGTTCTGTTTTTCCACGTTTGAATAAATGGCCTCTGTCTGCCAGTGAATGCTCGAAAGTAGTAGTTGTGCTGGACACGACTGTAAGCTCAAATAGGTATCCCATGTGCCAGACCAACACACTGTTGTATAAGCCTGGATCCTCCACAGTCAAAGTTCAGGCGGGCCCTTTTAATAATAATGAATAAGTGGAATTCCAGCCAACTAAATATTTGAAGAGTGCATTTCCTGATTTAGTATAAGAACTCAGTGAGCACCAAAAATGATCAGGAAAATTCTCATTGCACTGTCCTATGGAATTCAGCCTAAAAATTATCCATATTCAACTACAAATCTACCATAAACCAAAATGGCAATGTTATCCAAGGTTGTCTCTGTACAATGTTTTTAAAAATATCGTCTGACAACAGACCATGAGTTCACCCAATACAACCCCTTCAAAGATAAAAATGAAGATCTAAATTTTACCTGGATGAAAAAATGAAGATATACATTTAAAAATAAATAGCATTAGACTAAAATCTGAGTCTCTTTCCACTTAGGATGCTGCTTCTACCACAACAATTAATTTTACACAACAAAGGTAGATTAACAATTACCATACAAAATAAATAGTGATCAAAAACAAATACATAATTTATTCCATGCAAGAGTTCAATACAGGTGATGTTATTGCCATTTAAGTGATGCAGAAATGGAAGCACAGTGAGTTTATGTAATTTGTCCAAGGCTACACGGTGACTTGTTGAATTAGACAGCTGACTCAAAGCTCTGATTAAAGTATGTATTCTTAACCCCTTCACTCTACTGCCTCTCAGAAGTGCTGAGAACAGTTTGGAAGGGAAACTCAGAAGCTCTAGATCCCATTACAAGCTAGGCCAGTAACCAGGCATCTGACCCCGGTTGAGTCCCTTGTCTTCCCTGAGCTTTATTTTCTTCACCTATTAAAAAAAAAAAAAAAAAAAAAGAATGTGGTTGGACTACACAGGCCCACCCAGGGAGAATGTTTGGCTCTGTTCAGTAAAAGTGATTCATCTCACGTATAAGTAAATGAATTTTACTATTTGTTCATATTAAATACATTTTAAAATTTGGGAAAAATGTCATGGACCAATATTATTTTAGGTTTGAGAAATTTGGGCTCTTTCATTTTTATGGAAAATACATCATTACCTATCTAACTAGATGTATTTTAAAATCCTTATGTGATGTTTAACTATAGCCATGCAAATTGAAAAAGGAAACATTTTCTCAATTGCTTCAGTTTTTATACCTTATAGTCCATCTGTTGCCACAGCACTGATTGTGATATCAAAATTGCAATTAGTTACACTCAGAGACAATCAGGAAAAAGGCCAAGGGAGACTGTGTCCAGGTCTCAATAACCTGTGATTACTGTGAAATGGGAATTTAAAATCAAGAGACCTGGTTTCAGGCTACAGTTTTGCCACTTATTAGCTATGTGTCCTTGGGAAACTTATTTAATGGAATAATAATTTAAGAGCTTGAGTCAAATGATGTGTGGGCAAATCCTGGCTCTGCCAGTTAACATCGGCACACTGGTTAACTTCTCTGTGCCTCTGTTTCTTTAGCTATAAATTCAGACACTATGACTGCCTATCTCAGAGGGGTTGTTGGAAGGATTAAATAAAATGTTGTATTTTATAAAACATTTATCAAAGGGTCTCCTTCCTCTTAAGGGCTCAGAGTTAGGTATTATGACTAGTATCTGTATTTCGGGTGCGTCCATTGCTAGGTAAAGTTCTAAGTAACAGTTAAGTTTCTACATCTTTAAAATAAGGATGCAGTAGTATGTACCTCACATGATTGTTGTCAAGATCAGATGTGGGAAGCCAAAGAAATTATTTTGTAAACTGAAAGCCTTAAATTACCATTTGGTTAACATAAGTAAATTGTTATTGTAAAATGACCTTGTAATTATTTAAAAAATATTTACTGAGTGCTCAGAATATAAGACACTGGACTAAGCACTATGAAGAATATAAAACAGATGTGGGTTCTATGCTTAAGTGATAACACAAGAATATCAGTACCTCTAATGACAGAAGATAATGGGTGTCAAATCCATACTCTAGTCCAAGTATTAAAAAGGATAGTCCAAGTGCAAAAGATATCCTGGAGAAGGATTGGATAAGATTGGTAGTCTTACATCTCTGCCATTATCATTCTATGTTCATATTTCAGAAAGATGAGAGAAAGTCTAGTGACTCTTAAATCAAGTTTACATTTCTGAATCTGATCTTCAAAACCTTTCGTAATCTGATCCAAAAGACAGTCTTCTCTCGCACTGCTCACTAACTCTCTATTGGTTTCCTCTGAGGGCATCCAAAACACCAGGTTCCAATTTCATGTCTTGGCTATTCCAAGCTCCTGGCCTGTTCTCTGGATCTTCTGTTTGTACATACTAGATTATAACCCATCCCTTAAATCCCAGCTCCATCAGGAAGTCTTCCCTGATGAGCTAGATCTTATCACTCTCTTCCATCTCTACACACTTTATTTACATATCTATTTTATCAAATAATAACCTGCAGGAATTATCACTGACCTAAAATAAAATGACAAGGGTCCTGACAGCAGGTCTCCATTCTGATTTGGGGCATGCTATTTAATGCCACAGGTTTCTTCTTATGTAAAATGAACTCTAATGTCACTCCCATCATCTATTCAACATATAATAAGCACCCACCTGTGCTAATTAAGCTCTATCCTAGGGGCTGAGGATACAGTGGCAAAGAAGACAAAGTAACTATCTATCTATCTATCTGTCTATCTATGATTGTCTCCCTTTTAGCTCAGTGGTCCTCAAACATCAGGCTGCATTACAGAATCACCTGGGGAACTTGTTAAAACTATACGTGTATACACACACACACACACACACACACACACACACACACACACACACACAAGTCCCTGATGCAGTAGGTTTGCAGTAGGGTCCCAAATTTTGCATTTCTAAGCTGAAGCTCATGCTACTGGCCCAGGGACCATACCTAGAGAGTCTATTCTAGTGGAATGTCTATCTTTTTCACTGCTATATTGCCAATACTTAGAATAAATATTTATGTAATAAAAGAATAAATATAAGACACTGTTAATTGACAAGGGGGAGTCATACTCTTTCCCTTAAAGATGTTATAGAAGGAAAAGTACAATTCTACTAAAAGGTAGAAGGGTTTCTATCAATGTTAAGATAAGGAATGGTTTATATCCAAAGGAAAATGAACTTACTTCCAACCTAGAGAAAGGAGGAAGAAGATTAGGGAGAACTTTGTGGAGTAGTATATTTGATCTATTCCTTGAAGGACCCATACATTTATTTTAAAAATGCCTATCATAGCTAAAAATATTTTTAGTAATTATCTTTGGAATTTGTCTAATTAATCTATGGTGAATCCTTTTTAAATCCTTCAAAGTCAACAGAATCTTTATATTCTGATGTAAGATTTGATATTTGGAAAAAGCTAAACATCATATTTTTTTGCCAAGTCTTGTCAGAAAGTCAGGTGATTTAGCTGCACAACTCTGTTCTTGGTTGTAAACAAGGTATACATTTGAGTTAAGGCACCAATTTCCTAGTATGACTTACAAATGGAGCCTTGAAACAATTTCAGGGCAGTAGTTTAAAAATCATTTTGAACACTGGAAGCCTTGATGGATTAAGTTTATAGTTTCTGAAGGTGATTAGTTTGAAGAATGGCCCCCATTTGGCCGTATGCCCTGATATATTTGTTTAAAAATCACTCTTAGTATAGTTGGTATTTTGATGTAGTGAAAGAACTGATGTCTGAACATGAAAGATGCCATGTACATTTTTCTTCAGATTGCATACCGTGCTATAAATATCTAAAGTTTAAACATTATGGAAACAAAGAAAGCAACGTAAACTGGAAGTTCTTCCAAGGCAGATCTGTGAAAAGTATGTGTTGGTACCAGGAGATATACAGGTTCCTAAGAACTCTTGGTAATTCTGGGCCACCCAGTTCACTAATAAATATTAGTTTATGTGTCCTGCTCATTGAGCTATGTGCTGGGTCACACTGGACCTCTATGAAGGGGGCCTATATCAAAACATTCTTCTAGTCTGGAATACGGGAACTAAAGAGAACATACAAGGCCTCTGACAAAAAGCACACTGTTACAGTCATGGCTTTTCCCTTCTTGTTTGTCCCCAGAGCTCCTCAGCTACTCTGTTCACCCATCTTTGAGCCCAGGGTTTCTTCAGGGTAGGGTCAGCATGTCCTAGCTCTACTAGGTCAGCATTAAAAGAGTAATAGATTTTTTTAAGAGCTCCCATATCTTATACCTTTTAACAGAGTGTACTAAGCTTAGTTTGGTCTGATACAAATGAAAAAAACCCAACACTTCAAGTCTCTTTGTTTAGACCAGTGATTCTTAAAGTGGGGTCCCCAGAGCAGCAGCAGCAGCAGCATCTGAGAATCTGTTAGAAATGCAAATTCTCCAGTCCCACCCCAGAAATACTGAAGCAGAACTGGGGAGGGGAGGTGGTGAGGCCCAGCTACCTGACTTAACTAGCCATGGATCTAGGTGGTTCTGACGTATGCCAAAGTGTGAAGGCCACTGGTTTAGATTTTATCAGCAGGGGCAGTAAAGAAACTCTCACTATCAGATAAGCTGCACGGACTTTTATGAACTTTACAACTTATTGTAATAGCCTATTATCATCCGCTTGATAACTACATTTAACATAAACACAATTGCACATGTAATCGACATCTAAGTTGTCCTCGACAGAATGCATGTTAAAAGGTCGTGGCTTGGGGCTTCCCTGGTGGCGCAGCGGTTAAGAATCCACCTGCTAATGCAGGGGACATGGGTTTGATCCCACATGCCGCGGAGCAACTAAGCCCCTGCACCAGAACTACTTAGCCTGCGCTCTAGAGCCCGTGAGCCACAACTACTGAGCCTGTGTGCCACAACTACTGAAGCCCACGTGCCTAGAGCCCGTGCTCCACAACAAGAGAAGCCACCGCAATGAGAAGCCTGCACACCACAACGAAGAGTAGTCCCCGCTCTCCACAACTAGAGAAAGCCCGCAGGCAGCAATGAAGACCCAATGCAGCAAAAAAAAAAAAAAAAAAAAGTCATGGCTTTCTTAGTAAAGAGATGGTATGAAAAGGAGACAAATGAACCTAAGGAACTTGTTTTTAGTTTTCTGAAATGATGACATCCTCAACTCCCCTCCACCCCTGCCCCACCTCAAATAAAAGAATCAGGGGGGAAAATATTACTATCAAGTAATACACTTTATCATTTGCAGATATAGGTTATCATACATCTTGAATGAATAGCTATGTCCAAGCCTGTTTTAAAGAACTATTAAAACACTTGAAGGTAAATGGATGCTTTGTCTGATTTGTAGCTAAACCCTCACACTCATTTCAGATCTATTCATTGAACTATGATACCCAAGATTCATAACACAATTTTTTGATGAAACGTAAAGTTTCATAATCTCCTCAAAAGGCATACATAGAATAAAATGATTCTCTGCTTAAAAGTTAAGACTTAGGCTCTGCAGCAGTACAGTTCATAGACATGTAATGCAATCTATATATGTAACTTTAATTTTTCTAAGTAACCACATAAAAAAAGTAAAATAAAATGAGTGATATTAATGTTAAATATATTTTGTTTAATCCAATGTACTAAACATATCACTTCAACATGAAAAAAATAAATTAGTGAGATATTTTTACATTTTTATACTTAGTCCTGAAAATCTTGCATGTATTTTACAAGTATAGTAAATCTCAGTTAGAATGCTAAATTTTAACTGAAAATACTTTTTATTTAGGTTTAATAAATTTTATCATTGCGAAAGTAGATTCCTTACTCGTTGTTCCAAACATACTAAAAAGTTTTCCAAAAGCCTAAGTGAATATCAGTTTTTATATTAAAATTAATAAAAGTAATGAAATTAAAACTTCAATTTCTCAATCACACTAGCCAACTTTCATGTCCTCGACAGGCTACAAGTTGCTAGTAGCTACAATACGGGGCGGAGACGCCCTGGAGCTGTGAGGGACCAACCTGGGTAAGAATTCAGGCTTTGCCGGTTACCGGCTGCTTAGCAAATTACCTAGCCCTCTCCAAGCTTCAATTCTATCGCCTGTTAAATAGGGGAAAGACCCACATTCCACATGTTTCAACTTCTGCCAGCAAAAATAGCAGCAGAGAGAAACTAGTTTGTTTTCTCCTTCATAATAGAGGTGGCGAAATCATTTCATCAATTTATAATAATCAGAACCAATCTAAATGCCTACAGTTTAAGAATGGTTAAATACTTTTAACTCATCCGCTGTAGCCCTAAAATTCAATTAATTATTATTATTAATATCGGTTAATATAATTAAGAAAAAGGTATCATTTTGAATAGCTCGACTGCTGAGTGCGTGCACAAAGATAAACTTATAAGGACCAGACACCTATCGACAGCGGCTGCCTGAAGCAACAGGATGGGGGCGGGGATGGAGCTAGCACACGCCTTCAGTTTGTATTTCTGGGCAGTAATTGTCCAAAAATGCTTTTCTAAAAAGGAGCTATTACTTTTGTATTTTAATGAGAAAATCCCAAATCTGCTTTGAAACGACTACACTTCTCCCTCACTGTCTGCATTGTGATTTTAAATATAGCATAAATGTACTCTAATAAGGAGAAACTGCTGTGCGGAAATACTTTGATCAGAGCGCAGAACACGCGCCCTTAATCTTTCAGTGAGCCGTTTCCCGCCAGGCAAACGGAAGCAAAACCGCCCTTGACGTCATGGGAGGCGGCCTCTCCGAGTTACCATGGTGAAGTCTACGCGGCCATATTTACTGTGGTCAGCCCGCACCAAGCTTTTTCCTAGCGCGGGTGGTGGCGCGCCGTGGAAATGTCTGCAGAATAAGAGATGAGAAACGAATCATAAGCCTCAGTGAAGGACCAGGGGCAGAACGCCTTAATCTAGTTAGTGGAACGTAGAGGTGCAGATGCCGCGGATTAGCGGAACGATTCAAGCAGAGTAGTGCAGTTTCTGCCCGGACTTTGAAAGCCGCTTCCGTTGCGCGACGGAAGTGTGAGTCGCCAGAGGACGACTCTGGGAAGAATCCGCTGTCCGCTGTGTGTGCGCAACCGGAGTCATGTCGAGTTTGACGGTGAGAGACCCGGCAATGGATCGATCACTGCGTTCCGTGTTCGTGGGGAACATTCCGTATGAGGCAACTGAGGAGCAGTTGAAGGACATTTTCTCCGAGGTTGGTTCCGTTGTGAGTTTCCGGCTGGTATACGATAGAGAGACGGGAAAACCTAAGGGTTATGGCTTCTGCGAGTACCAAGACCAGGAGACCGCGCTTAGTGCCATGCGGAACCTTAACGGGCGGGAGTTCAGCGGGAGAGCGCTTCGGGTGGACAATGCTGCCAGTGAAAAGAACAAGGAGGAGTTAAAGAGCCTAGGGCCTGCAGCGCCCATCATTGACTCACCCTATGGGGACCCCATCGATCCAGAAGATGCCCCTGAGTCAATTACCAGAGCAGTCGCTAGTCTGCCCCCGGAGCAGATGTTTGAGCTGATGAAGCAGATGAAGCTCTGTGTCCAAAACAGTCACCAGGAAGCTCGAAATATGTTACTTCAAAACCCACAGCTGGCTTATGCGCTGTTGCAGGCTCAAGTAGTGATGAGAATCATGGATCCAGAGATTGCTCTGAAAATTCTGCATCGCAAAATACATGTCACACCACTCATCCCAGGCAAATCTCAATCCGTTTCTGGCCCTGGCCCTGGCCTTTGCCCAGGACCTAATGTTCTGCTGAACCAGCAGAATCCTCCAGCCCCTCAGCCTCAGCATTTGGCCAGAAGACCTGTGAAAGACATCCCTCCTCTGATGCAGACCCCTATCCAGGGTGGAATTCCAGCCCCGGGCCCAATTCCAGCTGCAGTTGCTGGCCCTGGCCCTGGCCCAGGCCCCTTAACTCCTGGTGGAGCAATGCAGCCCCAAGTTGGAATGCCAGGGGTTGGTCCGGTGCCCTTAGAGCGGGGACAGGTGCAGATATCAGATCCTAGAGCTCCTATGTCTCGTGGACCCATGACTGCTGGTGGCTTACCTCCTCGAGGACTGTTAGGGGATGCTCCAAATGACCCACGTGGAGGAACTTTGCTTTCAGTCACTGGAGAAGTAGAGCCCAGAGGCTATCTTGGCCCACCACATCAGGGCCCTCCAATGCACCATGCGTCTGGTCATGACAGCCGGGGCCCTTCCTCACATGACATGAGGGGAGGGCCATTAGCAGATCCCAGACTGCTCATTGGAGAACCCAGAGGACCCATGATAGATCAAAGGGGTCTACCTATGGATGGTAGAGGTAGCAGAGATTCTCGAGGGATGGAGACTCGAGCCATGGAAACTGAGGTCTTAGAGACACGAGTAATGGAGAGAAGAGGAATGGAAACCTGTGCAATGGAAGCCAGAGGGATGGAAGCGAGAGGCATGGATGCAAGAGGAATGGAGATGAGGGGCCCTGGCCCCAGTTCAAGAGGCCCTATGACTGGGGGAATTCAGGGTGCTGGTCCTATTAATATGGGGGCAGGTGGTCCTCAGGGACCCAGACAGGTCGCAAGCATTTCAGGGGTGGGAAATCCTGGAGCTGGCATGCAGGGGGCAGGTATGCAAGGAGCAGGCATGCAGGGGGCAGGTATGCAAGGAGCAGGCATGCAGGGGGCAGGTATGCAAGGAGCAGGCATGCAGGGGGCAGGTATGCAGGGAGCAGGCATGCAGGGGGCAGGTATGCAGGGAGCAGGCATGCAGGGGGCAGGTATGCAGGGAGCAGGCATGCAGGGGGCAGGTATGCAGGGAGCAGGCATGCAGGGGGCAGGTATGCAGGGAGCAGGCATGCAGGGGGCAGGTATGCAGGGAGCAGGCATGCAGGGGGCAGGTATGCAGGGAGCAGGCATGCAGGGGGCAGGTATGCAGGGAGCAGGCATGCAGGGAGCAGGCATGCAGGGGGCGAGTATACAAGGGACAGGCATGCAGGGAGCAGGCATGCAGGGAGCAAGCATGCAAGGGGCAGGCAAGCAAGGTGGAGGCCAGCCTAGCAGTTTTAGTCCTGGGCAGAGTCAGGTAACCCCACAGGATCAAGAAAAGGCAGCTTTGATCATGCAGGTTCTTCAACTGACTGCAGATCAGATTGCCATGCTGCCTCCTGAGCAAAGGCAGAGTATCCTGATTTTAAAGGAACAAATCCAGAAATCTACTGGAGCTTCTTAAAAGGTTTTAGAAAATACTTGGCAGTAGTCCCACAAAGGTTTTCTGTAGCATAGAGAATGGGTGGGTGCAGTAAGCTGACTTCGTATCCCCACCCTTGAATGATTAGGAGTTCCCTCCTCTCAGAACCTAATCTCATTTCTTGTAGTCTTCTTAGTTTTTATTTTTAATTGTGGGGTAGGGGGAGGGGGGAAGTGGGTCTCTTCACTTTAATTCACTGTAAATAATACAAAAATAACTCTGAACATGATTATATTATACCAAATAAGATTACAAAGGATACGCAGCATTGTTAAAAGGGTCTACAAGGTGTTAAGTACATTTTTAAAATACTGAGCAAAACAATGTGAAAACTGCACCTAAAGACTAAAAGATGACCTGTTAAAATGGTAATGTACTAAGATAGTTTAACGTGTTTGGTTGTATAAGAAAATAAAGACGTGTACCTCAAAATTACAAGATAATAGTTTTTGGTAAGCCATTTAAAACACAGAATCCTATTTCAGGGGCAACAGAATGCTGAATTAGGTTAAGTACTGTACTATTTTGGAATTACTTCAGAATGTTAAGAGCTAAACAGATAATTCTCAACTTGTGGTATTGGAATTGTTTTTTTTTCTGAAGCTATGCTACCTGAACAATCAAGGAATGCATCTGATGTGATGTTATTTCATTTATCCCATCTTTCAAGCAATATTTTGGCCTGGCCTTGTGCATGACAATTTTGCTGGGACAGTTCTAGGTCAATGAGGTTACTTAAATCTGCTCTGATGAGACTCTCTCTCTCAGTACCTTCCTATTTCTCAATAGTCTTCAAGCCCTAAATCTGAATAATTCTCTCACATCCTTCCCCAAAATCTGTGTAGGGACCAGTTGATCTGCATGAATTAAACATGGCCTTGGAGTTTTCATAAATAATGGAAGGTTTCATGCAGTAAAGCTCTCAGTTTTCTGGTAACTAGCTTCCATTACACAGATCTGTCTGGTCAACCAGAATCAGGAGTTAAAAATCTTAGTCTCAGCAACATTTAAAATGCCTCTTAATTTTCTTATTTCAAAATCTGCTTATCTGTCACCATTTTACCAGAATAATTGAAGCCCAGGTAGGTAAAGATATCTTTGTAGCCTGAAATCTGCTAAATTGGTTATTACTTTCCTTTTACAAGTAATAAAGCCATTTAATCCTAATATACATGCCCATGAGACATATTTAAAAATCAGTAGGAAGGTGGGGCTTACCACAGTAACTTTAGAGCTACTACTTAATTTGTCTGTAAGCCTTGAGGATGTGGAGACAAACATTTGTGTGACAGAACAAGTAATAATAACAGAAGTATAAACACCTAAGTAACCAGGTGATCTTACTCAGGAGAAGAAAAGCCAATACCTAATTACAGAGGAAAAAATTAATACAAGGAGAGAGCGGAGGCTTAGAAATTTAATTACTTTCCCGTTGCAAGGTTTTTACATCTTAAATGGATAATTCACTCTTTTTATAAAGTTTACCTCCCTACGATGTTTCCTGCTACTTATTTTACTCCTGTTTTATTGTTCATACTGTTAACTTCCCCATGTTTTCTATATGCTTCCCCTTATTGGAGGGGATAACTCTCCTTTACATGTATAGTAGTTCTGGTTAATACTAATTCAGAGTTGGCTTGATTACTTTGAAACTGTAGTTGCTTTATCTCAAAGCTTTCATTGAAAGGCTCTAACTGAAAACTATTAAATGTTATGCTCTTTGTTATAGTAAAATCTCAGCATTGTTTAATGCAGACTAAATAAAAAGAATGTACAATGAAGGCTGAATTTAGTGTCTGATGTTCATTTTATTTTTTTTGTGGTATGCGGGCCTCTCACTGTTGTGGCCTCTCCCGTTGCAGAGCACAGGCTCCGGAAGCGCAGACTCAGCGGCCACGGCTCACGGACCCAGCCGCTCCGCGGCACGTGGGATCTTCCCGGACCGGGGCACGAACCCGTGTCCCCTGCATCGGCAGGTGGACTCTCAACCACTGCACCACCAGGGAAGCCCCATGATGTTTATTTTTAATAAATGTGTTATTCAAAAGTTATCTATTGAGAGTTCCATGGGGCCTGAATACTTTTTCTTTCAAATGAAAAAGGCAAATCTAAAGAAATTACAGGACTGAATGGAAATACCTTTTTTAAGATTCATTATCTATAAAGTCCCACAATTGAAATACCTATATATTTTATATGCCAATCATGTTTTTCTATAGTAGGTATCAGTAGCAACATCTTGGATACTCAGCTGTTAGGCTTCCTTTTGTTTGTATTCCCCACTGAGAACGCCTCTGTATCCCAGGAACACCTTACAGGTACTGTATCTTCATTACTGACAGCACTTGTTATATTCCAATGCACTATTTTACTTTTACTCTCTACCCCCCCACTCCCACTTTTAATAGACTGAATATGGACTGTCTTACTCACTTCTGTATTCTCCATAGCAAAAATTGCAGGTGAGAAGGAAGGAAAAAACATTTTATCAGAGTTTTAGTGGGAAGAAAAAATCCTGTTAAGAGCACATGAATTTCCCTACAAAGGATTTAAATTCCACACAGAACAAATGAGCTATAACAACTTTGCATTAGAAAATAAATTAGAAACAGATAATACAAGCAATCTCCTATACTCTGATAAACTGAATAAAATCGGTTCTCTCCTCATTTCCAATTCACGCATGGTCTGACTGTTCCAGTACTGATGTATACAAGCAGTGCATGTCTGCTACAATCAGAATCGTGTTTTACTATGTAATTGTTGGTTATAATCCTGGCATCCTGCATTTTCCCAAATATGGATAGACTAAAATGAAAGCAAATTGATTCATAATAACAACAGTTGAAGACAGTGGGGTGAAACGCTGATTTGCAAATGCCTCTTTATGGCTTTTTCCTCTTGAGCAGTGCATATTGTTTGGAAATAAACCATCAGCTTTAATCAGTGCCTGCTCATAGCCCTTTCCCTCTTACATTACGGATTAATATCAAAATACATTTTAATGTTGGTGGTATCCCAAGACTAATGATTTGGGACCATTTGATAAGATAGAAGCCAATGTGAATCTCAGGTGAAGGTAGGCTAATCAAAGTAAGATCGTGTATGACTTTTCAACTCCTCAGAATTCTAAAGGTAGAAAGCATTTTTTTTTTTTTTTTAAAAGAAGAACCTTAATATAATCACAGCTTCCAAAGCTTCTTGCTTTTCCATGCTGTGATGGGACATTAGCTAAGCACACAGAACCTGATTTCCTATGGTGTGTCAGGCCATTCTCTTAGGGCTGATGAGGTCTAAGGATAATTACGTGCAACAGCCTACTGTGGCAGATAAACTGAATTATCAGTTACATCTCACAGTCTTCTCACAAAAGAATATGTCAGCCTCTCAGTGCTTTACACTGCCGGCTAATCGCCAGACAGATTTCTGCTTGGAGCTTGCTTTTCTCATCAGTCTTTTGTCAAGAATGCTCTAGGGTCAAGACTTAATTCGTTTTAAGGAAATGAATATATTCAAACTAATTAATAATTACTAATATTATTGTTAAATATTATTGATAGTGTGACTATTACATGATATTAGTATCTAATATGCTAATATATTTCACATGTATATGTATATTTCAGATCTTAACTGAACCAGATCTTTTAATATTTTCATTTGCTTCTGTCACCTTAAAACAAAAGTTTTACC
This sequence comes from Delphinus delphis, assembly GCF_949987515.2. Lineage (NCBI taxonomy): Eukaryota > Metazoa > Chordata > Mammalia > Artiodactyla > Delphinidae > Delphinus > Delphinus delphis. The sequence goes on along the minus strand of NC_082698.1, from coordinate 39,645,964 downwards.
CCCATGGTTGAAAATATCAGCTTCACAGATATTCATATTACAAATTACCTTTCTCATGAAATGTTAACGGACATGTTTCTTCTGGATATTTTTGTACCACAATATAAAGCTTATGCCAGTAAAGGACATGTAGTGTATCAAAAGTGACTTTCGGGTAGCACTGTCAAAAATAATAAACCTGGTGCTTATTAAATGCTGTACATAAAAATACCAAACTATTTACCTAAAAAAAGAACCGAGGGCTTCCCTGGTGGCGCAGTGGTTGAGAGTCCGCCTGCCGATGCAGGGGACACGGGTTCGTGCCCCGGTCTGGGAAGATCCCACGTGCCGCGGAGCGGCTGGGCCTGTGAGCCATGGCCGCTGAGCCTGCGCGTCCGGAGCCTGTGCTCCGCAACGGGAGAGGCCACAACAGTGAGAGGCCCGCGTACCGCCCCCCCAAAAAAAAGAACCGAGATGTTCTGCTTGATGATAACTCTTTATAACTAGGAGTTGATTTAGTTCCCAAAGGTAGGTGACTAATTATCAAGGAGTTAGGATAAAATATATAACATTTTCAACTGTAATCTATTTTGTATTATTCAATATGTATAAAATCTGCAGACATTTGAAATCCATCTCATATGTGTCACAAAGCTTGGTCATTTAAAAAAATCTTATCTGCTTGGTTTCTTATTTGTTGTCTTTCACAAAGGTAGAATGGTTAATTTCTTGGGCATCAAGAAATGAAGCCAGCAGTTTCCTCCAAATTATTTTGTTTATTTAATTAGCTGTGTTAATCAAAATTCTGTCTTATTACATTACTAATATTCTTCAGTGATTCTACTGCAAAAGCCTATAGGCCACTTCAGTGTACCCGCCAGCCTTTGATTGCTTTCCTACCTGAGTGGATTTGAAGCAACTTGTACCTGTTTAGGAATCTACTTATGTATTTATCCTCAGACATTCCACAGAAAAAAATACATCTGCAATAACACACTTTCCAGTTCCATCTTAAAGGTTCACCTTAATAACATTCAAAACATGAGCCACATTAAAAATCATATATTTGAATTAATGTGATGGAAGGGCCTCTATAGGGCTAGATTGGTGCCTTAATCTTCAAAAAGTCATATTGTATATCCCAAATGTCACCCTTGGTCACATGTTAAATAATACAGCAATACAAATAAGAAGGACTAAAAAAACTGCCAGACACAAACCTGGCTCTAAGAGAGTAAACACAACCATTGCCTATTAATAGAATATATTTCCTATCTTTAGGTAATCCTTTAGCCAAAATGATCTCATCATTTTACATGTATCGGTCATCAATCAGAGAAAAAGATCCTCATCTATTTTAAGAAACAGAGAAATTACAGTATTGAAATCTCTAGAATCACATATCTCCCCCCATCCCACCACCATTAATTTTGTCAAAGTTTTGTCCTGTAGAAGCTTTAAATGTCTTTGGACAAGGGACGCCAAATCTGTGGCCTGTGGGCCAATTGAGCCTGCAGATATGTTTTGTTTGACCAGCCAAGGTTCTCAAAACTTTTGAATTTGAATGCATTTAGGTACAGCATATATCCTCCTATTTGTCCACGAGCCCAGCTTTTCCCTGGATCTTATGCTAGGTTTGATTCACACAATTACTTGCCAGTCCTTGTAATACTTGGAGTTTACAACTCCTGCTTTTACTCTGTATAAAAACACAGCTATTAGATTTGATTGAAATGTTTAGTGCTTGTTTTTTAGATACCACATGTCGGTGAAATCATACAGTATTTGTCTTTCTCTGTCTGATTTATTTCATTTAGCATAATACCCTCTAGGTCCAACCATGTTGTCACAAATGGCAAGATTTCATTTGGTTTTTTATCGTTGAGTAATATTCCACTGTATACATATGCCACATCTTCTTTATCCATTCATCTATACAAGGACACTTAGGTTGCGTTTCTATCTTGGCTACTGCAAACAGAAGAAATCTTGAAACCATAAAATCAGCATGCTTATGTTTCAGTGAGAATAAACTGTCAATAGAATTCTGCTGCTAAATATTTTTCAAACATCATCTACATATTCCTATGTACCAAAAAGAAAGGACCAATATAACCAAAGCAGTTAAAAGTAACTGCCCAGCATTTATTCTGTTAATTTATTTTCAGTAGAGTTATTGAAAATGGCATCAAAACTGTATGCTGTAATCTGGGCCTTTAAACTTGGTCTTTGAACCTGATCATAATTAAGGGTACAAATTAACCAAATCAACATTTGTAAATTAAACAAATAATGTTTTTTCCCCTTAAAGGAAAGTTTACATTGAGTTTATTGACTGAACTCTAAACATTTCTAGCAAACAACAATTTAAATGCAAATCAAGGCCTTTCAAGAAGTGATATCAAAGCATCATTGTGAAGCTGTGAAGATGGCCTTGGAACATGTGAATCTGAATCTCTCCTTTTCACACGTGTTCAGACTACTTGTATTCTAGTAATCTGGCACTTGGTTTGCCTAGAGGGAAGACAAAATTTGCTTAACTAGAATGTTTTGTGAGTTGGAAGTGAAATGATTTATAGGATCTTTGGTTGGTGGGGATTTTGTTGTCATTGTTTTCAGATAAACAGGTTTTAGCAATTCCTCCCTAGTTAGTGCCTCTGCTGGGAAGTGCAAACTAGGCAAACTCGTTGAGCCTTGAACAACAATGACCTTGGTTTAAAATGACCCAAAGCTGCCCCTCCTGAGGAATTAGAGCTGGATTATCCTGGGGAGAAAAGAGGCTTTTCTGCATCTCTTGTCCATTGTCCTTTTTGCCTAGGATGATTCATAAAGAGAAGGAAGATAGATGAGCTGGCCACTGACCCAGCCGGGGTCAGCCAAGGCAAGATTGTGAAAACTCATCTCCTGTGATCACTGTGATGAAGTTGAGCAAATTATCAGGGCTGGAAAATGGTGTTTCAACCCAAATTCACTCTTCAAAAAGAGAAGAAGGAACTGGGGGGTGTGGGAGTGGAGGTTTAACTTTTTTTTTTTCACTGAAGCCCTGCCAGAAATGCAGACCTACTTGACATGAAAGATGGTGGCTGCCGCCCCCAGCGAGCAGTGCCCTCTCCAGCTCATCCTGTCCCTCAGTGTGTCTTTTGGGTGTTACCTGCCATACCACTAAAGGCTTTTTTTGTTTTGTTTTAATAAGAAAAGGAAGAAAAATTCACTTAAGTTGATATAGACCTGGAATATTATTGTTTAAAATATTTTTACTCTAATACGCATTTTTATTTACACAGTGATCAAATATTTTGAAGTGATGACATGAGCCTGTAATAGTGGAATTTCAGGCTTCAGCCACAAGACTGGGGTAGGGGAGATATTTGTTTTTGAGGGAGGAAGGTGGTAGCAAGGGCCTTTCAAAGGCTCCAGAACTAACACAGATGTCAGTCATAAGTTCCATGCCCTCTTCTGGAAGGTTGAGTCATGGTTAATACATAAAAAGCTTCTATCGGGCTTCCCCGGTGGCGCAGTGGTTGAGAGTCCGCCTGCCAATGCAGGGGACACGGGTTCGTGCCCCGGTCTGGGAAGATCCCACATGCCGCGGAGCGGCTGGGCCCGTGAGCCATGGCCGCTGAGCCTGCGCGCCCGGAGCCTGTGCTCCGCAACGGGAGAGGCCACAACAGTGAGAGCTACCTAATGCCAGGCACTTGACAAACATCATCTCCAAGCTGACTAAAATCTGGAGGCAGTAGGAAGAAATATGCTTAGAGAAGTTATCTAGTTTGCCCTCAGTCACATACCTTGTAGGAGGTTGAAGCACCAGTGAATCTAAGTCTGTGCAACTCTCAAGCCCTGCTCTTCCCCATCACATCATTCTGCTTTAAGAAGGAGGTAGTGAGGAGACAGAACAGCTTTCACACTAGGGACTGAATGTGAAGAATGTCAGGCATCATTTCTACTAAGTGACCAAGTTAATCACAGTCTAGAAAAAGTGATTTTTAGGCAATAGTGAAAGATGTATAAAATCAATCTTTTGTCCTTATTTTTTCTTCCTCCCAAGAATCAAGTACTAAACCTGGGCTTTGGTAGAATAGAGAGGGGAAAATGAAATACAAAACTAGAATGAAAACATATTATATGGAATTATAGTAAATCATTTACAAGAAATATATAAAAAAGATTATCTTCTGGAGAGTTCTAGTCAACATCTCATTTAAACAATACTGAGATTTATGTTTCCTGTCATCTTTTAAAAAAATTAATAATATACAGTTTACATACCATAAAATTTACCCATTTAAAGCATTCGATGCAATGTTTTTTAGTATATTCATAGAGTTGTGCAACCATTATGACAACCTAAATATAGAACACATTCATCACCTCAAAAAGAAACCTTGAACTCATTAGCCTCACTTCTTACTCTCACTCATCTCTCCATTCAGCCCTAGGCAACCAGTGATCTGCTTTCTATCTCCAAAAAAACAGTGCTGCTATCAACATTTATTTGCAAGTTACTGTGTGCCCATTTGTTTAATTTCCCTTGGGTATATACCTAGAATTGCTCCATCATATGATAACTCTATGTTAATGCTTAGAGGAACTGTCAGACTGTTTTCCAAAGTGGCTGCACTGCTTTATATCCCCACCCGCAACAAATGAGTGTTCCAGTTTCTCCACATCTTTGTCAACACTTGTTAATTTATTTTTATTATAGCCATGAGAGTGTGTGTGAAGTGGAACCTCCCTGTAGTTTTGATTTGCATCTCCTTGATGGCTAATGATGTGCTTGTTAGCTATTTGTATATCTTCTTTGGAGAAATGCCTATTCCATGTAATCTATTTACTATAAATAAAATGTATAAATAAAATGTTTTATGATTTCAGCATTTCTATTGTAGGTAACAGATCGTCAGATGACCATTTCTAAATCAGGAAGAAAATTAGTTCTTTCGTGATTTAAGAAGTGACCTGAAATAGGAGGAGTCAAGTTACAGTAGTAGAAGCGACAGTTTTCAGTTATGTTCCTATACCCTTTTGGAAAATGTAGGTTAGAATTATCATGGCTTATATCTCTTGGTGGGGTTTAGGACACGTGAGCCCCAAATATGTCACCTTGGCATACTGAATGCTTTAAGCTGAAGAAGTATGAAAAAATGGCAGAAGCAGGAAGGTCACTTTGACCTTCCTCCTTCTCCCCATAAAACCCTCCTGTGAGAGGTGCCTCCCTATACCCCGAGGAAAGGGGCATCCTTATCTCTGAAGACAAAGAGATGCTGAGAAGAACAAACAGGACTTGCTAAGTTTCCCCCAGTTTGCACTTGACTCATACCCTTCTGACCCATCATATTTCTACAGGACTGTCCACTCTTCATCAAACTACTCAGGTCTGTTTCTTTGGGTCTTCATTTCCTTATGAAGAGTCCTGTGTTACGTAAAACGTGTATTAAATCAATTCGGTTATGTTTTTCGCCTGTTAATCTTGGTCAGTTTAATTTTCAGACCCAGCTAGGGACCCTAAGAGGGCTGAGGAAAACTTTGTCCTCTCCTCCAAGGTGAAGACATTAGTTGACTCTGAAGGGAACAGAGGGTGTTTTTCCAGGGAGGCAATGCAGTACTGTAACAGAGAGCACGGTCTCTCCCTGTGTTTAAAGTCTGTCTCCAGCAATACTACCTATGTGACCCATTTCTCTTTCTCACTTTCTGTCCACTGAGCTAACTACCTCCTAGCATGGTTGAGAGAACTGTTTAGTAGCACACTTTGCACCATGCCTACTCTTGATATGTGCTAGATATTGGTATTATCCCTAAAAAAATAAAACTGGGGACACAGAAACCATAAGAGCAACATGAAAACATGACCCAGCTCTGTTTATCGCTCTGTACGCCCTGAAAAAAAAAAGAGAGAGAGAGGAATAGAGCATGGGAGGAATTAGCTCGGCTATGAGGACCTCCACTTTAGGAGAAAAAAGAAAGAACTCCCAAGAAAGGTCTACTGCCAGAGAAGGAGGCATTTTAAACCAGAGTGATCTGATCTGTGATTTCGATGAAAAGCCTGTAAGATCAGGAGAGGGAAAGAAAAATATCACCTCTCTCCTTACCACATTCTTTGTATTTCCTTATATAGTAAAGCCATATTTTGTAGAAGAAGAAATCTAATACAACTTTACAAAGGTGAAGGCAATCTTATGTTGAAAAACCTTCTAACAGCTGACTCTGTTTGACCCAAGAGGTTTCAAGCTCCTGAAATCTTGTTTTAGACAAACCAATAGAAATGGAATCACGGTTTTATCTCGTGTGAGCTTTTATGGCTTATATATTTCTATTTCCTATAATTTTATCCAGTACAATACAGGAAAGATTTTAGAAAATGTGTTCCTCTTAATCTAAAGCAAACTTTAACAATGCAACAAAAAAAGTTTGAGAAAATATTTGCACTATAGTGTTATATTTAGGGTACATGTATCTTAACTGTTTGTTTTGTAAAGCTCAGCCCTTTCTTCATGCTTTCAAAGATGATACACATTATGCTATACTATCATTTAAAGCTTTCAGCATAAATGCACCAAAATATTATGATTTAATCAATCCCCATTTAGTATTCTGTGCTTTATACATATCAAGCGTTCCTCAGCCTGACTTAAGAAAATGATTCTACAGAATTATAGACATGTATTGGAAAAAGCTTTTACAAAATACAGCCAGCTTAAGTAAAGAGTGTTAACGTATACAAATCCTATAAATATGCTTATTTTGCCAAAAATTGGAAACTACCACAATACTGAATTACATTGAAATTCAAAGTTACAGATCTTTTCTTTAGTGGCACGCGACTTGTATTGAGGAACTCTTAATGAGTATCCTCTTCTCTAACGTTCACTTGGCATTAATTTAGCAAATACATTTTGGTTTCAATAAGCAAATTTATGTCAAAGTATTCATCATGTTTTGAAGCGTATTTACTTATGACTACCATATTTCTTCTCAAAATTTTACTTAAAAAAAGCAAGAGCAAAATGGGTAAATTTCCAGTTTATGAACTTGTTACTATATCATTAAATCTAATATTCTATATCAATGCTTGCAATACGGCAGCCACTAGCTACATGTGGCTACTGAAAACTTAAATTGTGTTTAATGAGACTGAGAAAGCGAATTTGAAATTATTCAAATTTAATTAATTAATTGATTAGTTTCCACATGTGGCTAACAGCTAGCATACTGGGTAGCACAAACTTAGAGGACGTGAGTTACTTTATGGCTAGATATCATTCTGGGTAATGGTTCAAAAATCACAGATAGATCACCTGACTGGGTATTTCCACTACGAATCTGCAGTGTTAACAGCATCATTAAAACTGCTAGTCAATAATTAGTGCCCATGCACTTAGATCAATAAATACACCACCTCTTGTGCCATAGATTCTCACACAACATGTAGTATTCAGAAGACAAGAAGTAAAAGTATACATAGTTCATTGTATTCACTTATTCTTTCAGGGAGTATTTATCTAACGCTCCCCATGTGTCAGGCAATGAGGAATCAACACAATAGAAAAGAACACTGATCCCACTGATCTTACATTTATTCAACATCTATTTCGTCCCAGGTACTCTGAGCATATGCTTTGCCCTGAGGGAGTTTAGTCTAGAGGGGAGAGCCCCCAAAATAGAGGGCAGTACAGGGCACTATAGCACTGCAATACGATAGCAGCACAATTAGAAGAATCTGAAAGCAGTCAGGGAAGTTTTCTTGTAGCAGAACTGAGTTTTGAAGACTGACAGGGGTTAGTGAGGAACCATTCTGGGCAGAGGACTTGTCTGAGCCAAGGTGCTGCAATGAACTAGGCTGGTGCTGTCAGAGGACTATACAGCTTGTTTCAGTGAGGAGGAAAAGGTGAGGAGTAGCACGAGATAAGGCAGGGTCTAGATCCCCACTGAATCAGAGATAAGCTAAAGAGTTTGATCTTTGTGCTGAAAGGTATAGGGTGAAACTCAAGGATTTTAGGAAGGAAAATGAAAAGTTCAGCCTGACATTTGAGAAAGGTCTCTCTGAAAGAGATCAATCATGAAACAAATCAAAGGAATCCAGGTGGAAAATACTTTGGTGGCTGGAAGTAACCTGCCAGCAAGCTCTTTATGGGATTTTTTTTAAAAAAATGGCTTTGTTTTTACGAGAGTGAGACATTTAGCAACGTTAGCCATCAAGAACCCAGCCAAAAGCCATTAAGAAAAAGAGAGTAAATGAATAGGTTGCTTCTTAGGCACTATGCTTGAAAAATAAGTCCTTTTGCAGAGACTACTGGCTTGGAACTGCATGTAAAGTGTAGTAATTGACTTAACAATATAGATTTTATATAATATTTCAGCAGATATATAGCAATAAGAGAAGAAAGACACTTGCAGGAATAAAAAGCAAATAAGATCTAAATGTCAGAAACCTTATCTTCATCACTGGATTCTCAAAATCTAGAGTAATACCTGGCATGGTACCACGTGTTCAATAAATATTTATTAATATTCATAAATATCAATAAATGAATGCATCATAAAATTCATGCAGAAGAATTTTCACCACAGTAGCCCCATGAGTTGATATGAGTACATTACATCCCAAAGGCAATGACTGATGCTCATGCTGAGGCCCCTGTTGCTACTTGTGCAAAGTCCCCTCTTTTCTTATGCAAAGTCACCTCTTCCTATAAAACAATGCAATCTAAATAACTAACCCCTTATCACTTGAGGTGAAGATAAGCCATGCACAATCAGGCTCTATCTAGAGGAGTGATTCTCACACCAGACGCATATCAGAATCTCCTGGAAGTTTCTGAAAAACACAATTCCTGGTTCCCATTCCTAAAGATTCAGATTCAAGTAGATCTAGGGTGGTGTTCGTATGGGCAGGCCACTCAAGACGGCTGTTCTCTTGCTCTCTGTTTATCTCCTGCCTTACCAGTGCCTGCTTCACCTACACCCTAAGCAAAGGACTGCCCTTCCTACGTACTTGCCCCAGGTCCCAGCTGGTGATTGTTCTTAACAAAGGGGCGTTGAGGGGTGTGCCCCTCTGCTGGTTTCCCTGGTAACTAATGAGCCCATCTGCCGCCAATTCCCCTGTAACTGGTAACCTTCTCTTCTCCCAGGGAGTGAAGACTGCCACCACGTCCTGCCCGCTAACAGCTGCACACAGTGGGGTGTTGCTCCAGGACCTTGCTTCAGACGTGTAAGCTCCCCGCTCTGTTAAACTACTGATGTCTCTGTCGCTGACTGCAGGCTCTTTCTTTCGTCTTGAAGCTGGGCAAGCACAGGCCTCGTAGGCCTGCGGGGTGCAAGCCCCACAGTGGTGATGGTGGTGGTAGTGATCTGTGCTAAAGATTTTTATTTAAAAAAATCCTAATCCCAGCCATGTTTGGACATTCCAAATATGTGAATGTCCAAATGTATTCTTTTTTTAAAAATTTTTTAAATTTAATTTTATTTTTATACAGCAGGTTCTTCTTAGTTATCTGTTTTATACATATTAGTGTATATATGTCAATCCCAATCTCCCAGTTCATCCTGTCCAACTGTATTCTGTTCCCTCACACAGAAGGTAAAATTTTCACATAAACTACTTGCTTTGGTCAGAAGCTTCCCAGACCCTCCCTGTCAATGGCTTCCCTTCCTGGATGCTCGCAGGGAGCCTCAGAATGTAGAGATAGCTTTGTGAAGCCAGCTGCATAGGTTTTGCCCTTTACATTTGTTAATGATTGTTTTTAAGCTAAGCTTTGAGATCATGCTGAGAAAGCAAGACCTCTTTCTCCCTGAATCCACTCAGCTCTTCATTTTCTAATTAATGTCTTATCAAACTGTTATGACTAAACGTGCTAACAGTGAGAACACAAGACCTCTCCCTGATCTTTAATCCTCTCCTTTTTCTCCTTTACTCATCTGATGGGGAAGAACAAAACCTACGTAGTCCAGGTCCGATGCTTCAAGATTTGAAAAAAAAAAAAAAAATCTTATCAGAGAGGTTGACCATGAAACAGAAATATGGGATCTTCTGTGTCCCTTTCTCACCTAGGATTTTGCCCAATTTCCTCTCCTTCCATTTGGCAACTCAGGGCTTTAATAAAGATGCATTGAACAGGCACACGGATATTGAGGTTATCTTTCCAGGCTATCCCCCAAAGCTAGTGCCTCTCTGAGCACAAATAGATGATGAGATCCTGGGATGTGCCCCAGTGACTGGCATTATCTTTGGACACTGTGGCAACTGAGTCTAACGAAAGCCAGGGTGTGGACTACTGGCAGCAGAGAGAAGTACAGTTACTGCCGTATGAGTCTAGGCTGCTTCCTCAGCATCACTGGTGAAAGTATTTATTAAGGTGCAAAATTCTCACAGTTCTGTTGTGGCAGACTTGCTCCAGTCCAGACCAAATGTTCCTAAAAACCCACTATACCTTTCTTAAAAAAAAAAAAAAAAGAAAAGAAAACCCAAACGTTTACACACTGCATTTATAAAGAAGGGACAGCAGAATCGTACATTCTGTCCCAGAGCTGTTCCATTTTAAAATCCAAAAAATGCACTGAGGGTTTTAACCAACAGGAATACTGGCAAATGTGCATCAAATAAATGTACAAGAATGTTCGTAACAATCCAGCAACCCAGATATGTATGACAGTAGGGTGGATACGTGTGTAACAGGGAAGAGCTAAATCGGACTCCACGTTGGACCTGTTCCTTTGACTTTAACAGTTGCCTTTTGTTGCTTTTGTTATTATAGTCATATATAATGGCCTGCCTCAGGGAACCCTGCCCACCTGTGAATGGCTGCAAGGGAAAAGAAACTACACATCCCCTCGCTGAGACTGGTCATTCCAGATGTTTTGCAAGACTGATGGCCCTTTTACTTTACTTCCTCACCACCGCTCCCTCTCTATTCTGCCTTTTTTTTTTTTTTTTTTTTGCGGTACGCGGGCCTCTCACTGCTGTGGCCTCTCCTGTTGCGGAGCACAGGCTCCGGACGCGCAGGCTCAGTGGCCGTGGCTCACGGGCCCAGCTGCTCCGCGGCATGTGGGATCTTCCCGGACCGGGGCACGAACCCGTGTCCCCTGCATCGGCAGGCGGACTCTCAACCACTGCGCCACCAGGGAAGCCCTATTCTGCCTTTTTACTTTACTTCCTCACCACCTCTCCCTATCTGATGCTATAAAAGAAAGTGGCATCCAGACCCAGATAAGATGGTTTTTCAGAGACACTAGTCTGCCATCTTCTTGGTCTGCCGGCTTTCCGAATAAAGTCCTATTCCTTGTCTCAGCACCTCGTCTCCGATTCACTGCCCTGTCATGTGGCAAGCAGAGCGAGCTTGGACTCGGTAACACATGGCGGTGTATTCATTCAGTGCAATACTAGACAGCAATAGAAATGAGAAATACAACCACATGCAACAATATGCATGCCAGGAACATGACCTTGATCCAAAGAAGCCAGGCATAAAATACTCAGATTGTATAATTCCATTCCAAAAATAGGACAAAGTGGTAAACAACAAGGTCCTACTGTGTAGCACAGGGAACTATTCATATATTCAATATCCTCTGATAAACCATAATGGAAAAGAATATGAAAAAGAATGTATATATAATATCTATCTATCTATAACTGAATCACTTTGCTGTATGGCAGGAACTAACACAACATTGTAAACCAACTGTACTTCAATAAAAAAATCAAACCAAAACAAAATAGGACAAAGCAATCCCTGGAATAAGTCAGGATAATGGCCACTTCTGAGAAGAAAGGAAGAGATAATTATTGGGAGAGGGCACATAGAGGGCTCTGGGGGTTTAAAATGGTGGGAGTTACACGGGTATATTCACTTGGTGATACTTAACTGAGCTGCACACAGGATTTGTGTGCTTTTCTTCATGCTATATTTTAATAAAAACTTTAAAATTCCTCTGAGGCTCATCTATTTCGGGATGATCATTTAATTACATTAGCTTTGAATCAAAGCCAAGAGATAAGAAAAAAAATAGACAACTTAGATCAATGAGACACCTGCTACCTGCTATTACTTTAAAATGGATGTTGTCACATAGATCTCCTCAGCCAGTGGTTTCTGACTCATTTGTGACCACAGGAAACAGCACAACGGTGTTATTTAGGCAGGGAAAAAAAAATTGGGTACTTAAAATGATAAATTCATCAAATTCTGTTTGGGCAGATGACACCTTTATAAAGGGAAATGGCATTAGAATCCTCTTCAGAATGAAAGAGTCCCGTTGAGAGTTTCCTCACCTTTGCTTCTCTTGCCTGCTTTTTGACCATTCTCTGCTTAGGTAAACAGTAGAAGGAAAATGTTGAATTGAAGTAGATTTTTCTTTTCTTTTAGATCGTTAGTAACTTTTTGCGACTTTGAGTGACATGTAATGGCTTAAAGGAGGCTCTACAGTGCTCTTAAATTTTAGATGCAGGGTTGTTTGGTTTCTTTGGTCTGAACCAGTGCTTTCCAACAGAACTTTCTGCAACGCTGGAAATGTTCCTCTATGATGATTATGCTAGCCACTAGCCACTAGGCTACTTAGCACTTGAAACGTGGCTAGTGCGACTGGAAACATGGCTAGTGCGGCCGTGGAAATTAAGTTTTTCTTTAACACAATTTTAATTAATTTAAATATAAAATAGCCATGTGTGCCCAGTTGCTACTCGACTGGCCCATGCATGCCTTGACCATCTGATCCCACATTCTCTGATATCATAAGGTCCATGATGCTTTCTGAAATGATGAAGTGATGCTGAAATGACTGGAGCCAAACAAGGATTAACTGGAAAGGTTTCAGAGAAGGCAAAAAAGGTAACTGCAGTTTACTAGCTTGCACAGTTACCAGAAGGAAATGGATTTCTCTGGAAAACCGGTCAAAGAACTATAGAATCTCAAAATTTTTAGGAGTTAATGGGTCATCAGGAAAAGCAACTTTAAAAATTTTAAATGTATCCTGTTAAAAACAACAGGCCCAAAGTGCATTCATTTATGTTAAACCACGTCACCAAACTGAGACATAGAGTTTCAGTTCTCCCAGCAATGGAAACCAGCCAAGCAGGAATCAACTAAGGTAACCTGCCATCCTTACCTGCCGTCCCCTAAAGGAGAGCAACCTTGCAATAACCAACTTCTTTTTTTTTTTCTTCGTATAACTTCCCTTCTGACTATAAAAGTCTTTTATTTTATACAGCTCTGTTCAATGGGATGCTGCCCTATCTGAGTCGACTTTTGCTCAAGTAAACTTTAAAAAATTTTCATATGCCTCAGTTTCTCTTCTGACAATCCAAATTAGCAAACTTTAAACATAGGTATAGACGAAACAGAAGGTGAGGGCTAAAGCAATAGAGTAGCAGACCAGAAAAACTCTGACTTCGATTGGAACTGAGTTGAACCCTGTGTGCACCCGTCCCCCATCCCCCATCCCAAGTCCAAAGGCCCCTCCATGCTCCCTGCCTCTAGTTGATAGAAAAGCTGGTCTCCCAGGCCCCCCAGGCCTCCCTGAGTCCCAAAAGAGCAGGCTCAAGCAGCTAATGATTAGGACAATAGACTCACAGACCCAACATCTGATGCACAGTCCTGAGCTGTTTTATAGCTATTGGAACTGTCACCAGAAGGAAAAAGCTAACTGCGTGATGACCAGACTGCCCCCATGACATAAACGGCTCCATCTTGAGCAATACTGAATCTATGGCTAGGCCTTAAGAGAATGGAATGAACGCTACTGCTCATAATAATCTATATCTTTGTGGGCATGAAAATAATTGTAGCTTGTTCTGCCCATATATGTAAATGGGCAAGTACAGCTATCAGCAGAGAGACGCTACAGACTCATGTAGACATCTTCCACTCTAAGAATACGGCGCCCTATGTCAGCATGAAGTTACAGAAGACGGACCTTTGCCCACGATCGGATGGAAATGGAATGATGTTCTGACATGTGGGAATTTGTAAGAAGCTTCTGGCAGGAAAAAGCTCTTTGCAGGAAAGAGCTCTCTGCATGAGGCCCGTTTTGTCTCGTCACTAACCTTAAACCAGACACCTTCATGCTCTATTCATCTCCGGCCCTAGCACAACTTTCACATCTTTTGATCACACAATACTTTGCCTACCATGTTGGTTCTTTCCGTAGATCAAAGAAGTAGAAATAAAGAAGTCATTAACAGATGACCAGATCTCTTCCCTAGCGACCTCTTCAATTATCTCGCGAATAAACTGTGAGAACAAGATAGCATCTAAAGAAAAATCACATGAAGTCGACAAGCCTGCACACAAGTCTGCACACAGTGGGGGACGACTCTGACCCCCTACCTCAATGATTAACTGAGATCACCTCCATGTTTCTCTTTAAAAACTTTCATAGCCAAGCAGAATCTTCAGAGGTGGTTTTGGGGTACGCTGAGTCCACTAACGCCCCAGATTGCTGGCATTCTGATTAAAGCCACCTTTCCTTTCTACCAACATTTGTGAGTATTGATTTTGTAAGCAGCGAGCAGGGGGACCCGATTCCCTAACAGGATTTGGTAAATAACTGGCATCAGCATGCTGGTTATCCTTTGATCTCAACTTTATACTTCTGAGTAAGTTGTTGTCATGTCCTCGCCTGGAGGCGGTGGCACACAGAGGGACAGTCCAGTCGCTCAGATACACTGGAAGATAACTTTTTCTTATTTTTTGGACCTGACAGTGTTTGAATCTTTCCCTTGATGGATTACATCTTGACCTGAGCAAAACTGCAATTTTACTTTATTTTCTTTGTTATTTGTAGGAATTAGTCTTTCTCAACAAGGTCAGCAAGACATGACTCCATAACTCATTTTACTTATTCCTGCTCTGCCCGTATACATACCGTAGTGTACCAACTCATAAGTGTCTTTTGGTCATCTCCCAAATAGTTTAGAACACAGTGGACTTAATAGAACAGTGACCTTTTAAACCCCTTTTATGATTACTGGGGCAGTGGTATGATTCACAGGCTATCTAATAGTAAGATTGATGTCCCAACTATGTCTGAAGGCTTACAGCTATAAAGTGACCTGAAAAATTTCTTGTAAAAACTTTTCCTCACTGAAAACTACTCTGTCTTCCTCTCATAAAGCAGAAATATACTAGTCTCTTCATTTAAGACACTGAAACATTTGCTTCACTCATATAAACCTGAAATAAACTAGTGTCCACTCTGGATTAAATATCCTTCTTCTTCAAGTCTAAGATCTCCCTGCCACCTTTTAAATTCACATATTACTATTTATATCCTAGGATATATCTTTGGATCAGTATGCAAAAGAAACTTGCTAGCCTCCAAGTAGAGAAGCCAGTTTTGACAGAATTACTATTGCCCAACCGGTTAATCAGATTTTAGCTAAGCTAGAATGTAACTGGTTCATCCACACTGTCTCTTCAATTTAATTATTTATATTGGTAGTAGTACATTTAGTTAAATTTCAACATACATTTGGATCCTAATCATCTTTTAAAATGTCTTCAAGAAGATTACGCAGCTTAGAAGTGTTGAGATGTAAACTCATTCCTTATTCAAAAGACTGCTTGTCATTCACCAGGCAGTGGAATTAAAGGCAGGAGAAACTGCCACATTTCTCAGAAGGTATCATCAAATCTTCAAATTTAAAAGAGGTAGGTATACTGACTTATACATCCTGATGGACCCTCAGTCAGATGCCAAACATCTGTCCAAAACTTCCAGCTCACTTTTAAGAAAGACTATTTAAATTCTAGTATTGCATTATTTAAGGGAACAAATGACATTACAAATTGAATTTAAAAAGAAAAGAACATAATCTCCTGGTATTCTCTGATGTACGTCTATATTCTAGTCAACACTTAAAGCAACAAAAGGTCAACAGCATAGTCCAAGCCATAAAAATCAGCATACTATAGGGATGCTATAACTAGTTGCTTATGGCCCAAAACATATTAAAATCAATTGGTAGTGTTAAAAACATCTATTTTCAAATTTTGATCATGATAATACAGATGAAAGTGATTTGCGATTGGATAAATAATGCGGATTTCTACTGCTAATGGACCATATATAATGGAAAACCCTACATTCACACATGCATTTTTTTCTTTTAAATCCTTCAAAAACAGAGTGAGATCACAAGATGAGAAAAGAAATCAAAAGAGGTCAAAAACAGAACTGTAAGTCATATCACATTATTCCTTAGATTTAAACACACCAGTAGCTTCCAATATCATTCAGTGTAAAATAAAAAGACTTAATAGTGGTCATCCTTCCCAATCTTGCCCTTCCTGAAACACCTCAGCACCACAACCACCATACCCATCTTTCTGACTTTATCGCCAACCAATTTCCTCTTTGTCCTTTAAATAGCTCCCATCTCAGGAATTAGCACTAGTATCTATTCAACCAGATATCCACCTAAGAATTCCCTCATTTTCACTGACTGATGACCAAAGGTCATCTTATGATACTGGCCTTTTCTGACCACTCTTTATAAAAATTATTATTATCTTCTTCACTTTATTTATTTATTTTAATAGCACATTTTACCACCTTATATGTTTAGTTTTTAATTTGTTGATATTCCAACAAGATGTGAGCTGGGTGGAGTACAGAGTCCTGTTTTGGGCCTGGCATCAGGCAAGTCCTCAACACATGTTTATTAAACAAAGGAATGAATACAGAGTGGTAAACGTGAAATGGTCTTGGGTTGCTCTGGGTGTTTTCTGTAATACAAGAACCAATACAAGTCTTGGGTTGCAATGGCACCATGGTGATGAGAGACAAAGCCTTGGGTCTGTGCTACGTGGAAGGTGCAAATGAGATTCTTGCATAAATCCTGTACCTACTAAAAAGGTTATACCTCAGTGTAAAGATGAGGTAGAATAATCCACCAGCCTGTGAAGGGGGTCAACAAAGTAACTGACTGATTAGGTCTTGACTCAGGATATGGAATAAAGAAAGTTGAGAGGGTTTCCCTGGTGACGCAGTGGTTGAGAATCCGCCTGCCAACGCAGGCGACACGGGTTTGAGCCCTGGGCCAGGAAGATCCCACATGCCGCGGAGCAGCTAAGCCCGTGTGCCACAACTACTGAGCCTGCACTCTAGAGCCCACGAGCCACAACTACTGAGCCCACATGCCACAACTACTGAAGCCCAAGCACTCTAGAGCCCGCGAGCCGCAACTACTGAGCCCATGTGCCGCAACTACTGAAGCCCGCGTGCCGAGAGCCCATGCTCCACAACGAGAAGCCACAGCAATGAGAAGCCTGTGCACTGCAGTGAAGAGTAGCCCCAACTCGCTGCAACTAGAGAAAGCCCGCTTGCAAGCAATGAAGACCCAATGCAGCCAAAAATAAAAAAAATAAAAAACATAAATTTAAGAAAGAAGAGAAAACCTTCTTAAGAAACTGTAACTAAGCACTGTCCTCTAATTGGTCAGCTGTTTTAATGTTTACTACCTGTGTGATGCAGAAAACCTTGAGGCAAGATACCTCAGGTAAGTAGTGGACTGGGTTATACAAACAAATTCTCTCTTCAGAAAGGCAGGTAAAATCTAGGTCAACTGTGATTTCACAGATTAAGTTCAGCCAAATGTGATCTCTCGTGAAGGAGAGTCAGAAAATCAAATAATAATTAGATACCAAGGACTTCAGCTACTGAACATATAAGACACAGATTCTAAAATAACAATGTTTATAATGTTTACAGAAATAAAAGAAGTAACTCAAAGCCTGGTGAAAATATACAATATAAAAAATATAAAATAAAAAACTGCCAAAGAGATTTGAAGAAATATCAAAAAATTCTAGAAATAAAAACTACAATAATTAAAATTATAAACTGAATGGATGGTTTAAAAAGCAGTTTAAATATGAGAGAGAACTTAGGAGACATGTAAGATTAGAGTGAGAAGGTCTAAAATACATTAAACTAGTGTTCCAAGAAGAGAGCACTGAGAGACTGAAGAGAGAACTTACTCTAATTGCTAAAGGCTAAGAATTTCCAGAACTGGTAAGACAGGAATAAATATTTTTCATATGGGATCAATATAAGGAAATCCACACATAAAAATATATATCTTAGTGAGAATCCAAGAAAACAGACAGTTTTAAAGTAGCCACAAGGAAAAAGTTACAACAGTATACTAGGTTAAATATTCCCTCCCCCCACCCCCCAATATTCATGTCCTTACTGGAACGTCAGAATGTGACCTTTTTTTGGAAATAGGATCTTTGCAGCCACAATTATTTAAGCTGATATCATACTAGAGTAGGGTAGGCCCTAAATTCAATTTTACTGATGTCCTTATAAATGAGAAGAGAAAGAAACAGAAATATAAGAAGGGCAGATGGCCATGAGACTGTGGAGGCAAAGACTGGAGTGATGGGCTTACAAGTCAAGGAATGCCAAGGATTGCTGGCAACTACCAGAAACTAGGAGAGAGGCATGGAATAGGTCCTCTCCTAGAGACTTCAGAGGGAACATGGCCCTGCCAATACCTCGACCTTGGACTTCTAGACTCCAGAACTGTGAGAGAATATATTTCTGTTATTTTAAGCCACCCAATTTGTGATAATTTGCTCTGGCAGCTCTATGAATCTAATACAACCACCTACAAAATAACTGCAATTAGACTGCCATCCTAATGGTAACTATAGAGCTGGATGCCAGCGTCATCTTCATGTGCTAAATGAAATGGGCAATTGACCTAGAATTGTGTACCTGGCTTCTTTATTTAAGAATAAAAACAAAATAAATACATTTGTAGATTATAAAGCACAATAGAGCATGAGCAGACTCCCACAAATTCAACTTCTAAAAATCCGCTTCAGGAAGAAGGTAAATTATCCTATAAAAAATCTCTGAGGTACAAGATAGAATGGTGAACAAATAAACAGGTTAATATGTAGGGAATCTAATGGTGTAGAACAACAGAAATAGCACTAACTTGAGGGTAAAAAAATAAGATAGAACAAAAATTGATGGACATTATCAGAGTTTAAACTGTTTAGTATTATTCAGGAGTAGGGTAGAAATATTGATTGCTGAACTTTTGTTGATTTTAAAATGCATGTTACATTTTTAATATTAATTATTTAAAAAATAGGAATAGAGTTATAAGGGATGAAACAGTTGAAAGAAATAATGGAATATTAACAATAAAAATAGGTATGAAATGAACATAACTAGAGAAAAAGCAGGGCCAATATAAAGTTGAAAATAATACTGTAGAAATACTTCTAAATACACTGGTAATCACAGTAAGTATAAATGGATCAAACATACCAGTTAGAAGACAGATGGTCATAGTGAACTGAATAATATACCATACGATATTTCAAGTGATATATCTACAGTTCAAAGATGCATTAGCATTGAAAATAAGTAAGGTAAAATATATGCCAAGCAAATAATAATCATATACATAGATTTGTCAATATCAAAACATGGACTTGAAAAGAAAAAAGGAATAAAAGGGATGAACGGTGACTTCATAATGATAAAAGGGACAATTAATAAATAAGATACAGTAATACTAAATTTGTTCGTATCAAATAATACAGCCTTAAAATAAGTAAAGCAAAAATCAAAACATTTATGCACAGAACTACCTCTAAACAATAGATTTTAAAATTATTCTTCAAAAACTGAAAGAATCAAAAATATTTATAAGGATATAAAACTTTAAATAATGTGATTAATAAACTTTAATATCATAGAACACTGCTCAGAAATTAGAGAATACTTACGTTCTTTTAAAGCATGCGTGCAAAATTTATGAAAACTGACAAATTCTAGGCTACGAATCAAGTCTCAATGAATTATGAAAAAATGATATCAGCCATATTTTCTGACCACAATTTAATTGAAGATAAGTAACAAAAATTAACTGAAAAAAAGAAACATATATTTGGAAAATAAGTTATATAGCCCCTGGATCAATGAACTGAGTTTCCAAATTGATAAGTTAAAAATAGACCAATTAGATGCTGCTGTTAGATAGCAATTTCAAAATGCACATTAATGGTGCTAATTAACTGTTTCTAATTAACTGTTTCCCCCTAAAATTCATTATTAAATCCATATGAGGAATTAATATTTACGTTTTTAATTTCAGTGGGAAAAAAGAGTACATAGAACACAATTTAAGTTTTATTTGAAAAAAACTGGGGTAGTGAATTACTGTATCAATATATAGTTGAGATTAAGTAAATATATATTTTTAGGTAAACCATGAAAAATGACACCTCCCAATAAACAATATAATTTTGAAGATAAATGACATGATGCATATGTAAGCACTTCCTACTAAAGCTACCTTCAATTGTTTTTGGAACAAAACAAGATAAATATAAAATAGATACCACAACTAACAGATCTACACAAATATCTTTATTTAAACATAATTTTGCCCAGTAATTTTAGTATCTATTGCTGATTCTAATCGGCAACAATTACTGTGGTTTGCCAAATTGTAATTTGTTTACTTCTACCCTTACTTTTACGTTTATTAATTGGAGAAATGGTTGATTCAGTGCTGGTGCAGAGAGAGTACAAGATGAGCCTGAGATCTTTCCTACCACTAGGCCAGGGAAGTCCAACTCACAGGTCATTTGTATGGAGCCAGAATAATACCTTCTATGCTTACGAAAATATATATACCTAGGGGCTTCCCTGGTGGCGCAGTGGTTAAGAATCCGCCTGCCAATGCAGGAGACACGGGTTCGAGCCCTGGCCCAGGAAGATCCCACATGCCGCGGAGCAACTAGGCCCATGTGCCACAACTACTGAGCCTGAGCTCTAGAGCTCACAAGCCACAACTACTGAGCCCACGTGCCACAACTAATGAAGCCCATGTGCCTAGAGCCCGTGCTCCACAACAAGAGAAGCCACGACAGTGAGAAGCCCATGCACCGCGACGAAGAGTAGACCCCGCTCAGCGCAACTAGAGAAAACCCACGCACAGCAATGAAAACCCAACACAGCCATAAATAAATAAATAAATTTATTTATTTAAAAAAAAAAAATATATATATATACGCCTAAACTCTAAAAAGTGGTACAAAATTTAGCAAACAGACTTGTCCTTATTACTGTATGTAGTTCCTAATTCAGCCCTGAGTCAGAAGACAGAATGCCAATTTAGACTCATTAAGCTTCCTGACATACTTCAGCAGAGCATAACTAAGTTTGACTCTGAGCTGAAGTTTCCTGTGCCAGATTCTTGGCTCCAGCTCACTAACTGTAGGTCAAATGCTCTTCTCTTCCAATAGCTACAAGCAGGAAAATGGCAGCAGATTTGAAATTTAAATGACCTCAGGCAATGCATTGACCTGAATTTTCTGTCGGGGTGATTTAAGAGGCATTCAATGGCTCCAGGCAGGAACAAAAAAATAGCTGGAAAATTCTCTTCATGAATAATCTCAAGCAACTTCAAGACCAGATTTGGTCTTCAGGTCTCTGCACAGAACTCAGTAATGTTTTCATCTTGGGGAAATCAACAGGACCTCAGCACTGTGAACACAATCCTGACCTCAAAATAGTCGGTGCTTAGGAAAAGACAGATGATGCCCTAGCCTGGAGTCTGAAAGATTTAGTGAACAGAAAATAGTACTTTGGAGATACATGGAAAAAGATAAGAAAATCTTAATAAATTTGAGAACCCCAGAAATATAAATAACACGTGGACAGGAAGGCTAGATGAATAAGGTCAATACTCAGAGGGATGCTAGGAGGCTCAGTAAGTGTTTATGGTCTTGGAACCCTTAAAAATAAAAGGAAATCTGAGTACCAAAAACACGGTTTGTATAATGTTGAAATGCTACTCTCCTTTTTTTTTCTCAGTGAAGACTTTTGTCTATATCTAGATCAGCCATACGACCCTGAGTAATCATTATTTTATACCATTACAACACTCAAGTTAAAAATTCCAAGTTAGCATGCATAAAGCACTCTTAATTCTCAATAACAGAATAAAGGCTGTACATATCTCTTAAAAATAGTGTCTTCATGTTATTTAGTGTCATTTTTTAAAAGTAACCATACAGTAGATAATATATTTGAAAGCTTTTCATAGACATGCACAAGGAAAGTGTGTTTTACATCCTGTAGCAAAACAACTGGGTTTTTTTCATTCTTGGAAAATAAAATGCATCAATATGGTATACTGTAAATATTATATTGCTCTTAACAGTACATTGGTATATAATTAATTATACTTCGTGGTGTTTAGTTATTAGATATTATTTTTGCTGATAATAGAAATGAGTTTTCACAAGATCTCTACTGAACTGCACTTACCAATAGCTTCTAAAGACCCAGCCAAGGAACCATAAACTCTGTGCCTGATGAAATAACTAAGCAATAACCATATCTATCATGTGGGTGGATTTATGATATGAAATATTGTCCCAGCAAAGCACTGAACTAGCAGATATTCTACTTTGAGGGTAAGTATCATTTATAGTACATTTTTCCACTGAATGCTTCTTTGAGGAAAAATAAAATGTGATCTGTCCATAAAACAGCTATTGAGGAAGTTAAGCATAATGGAACAGGGAACAGGCGACTCACTTACATCAAACTTGTCTTGCAAGAATTCACTCACTATTGCTTTTCAAACCAACAGAGAATCTTAAAAAGGAGTCATTTCAAGTTAATTCCTAGCTAGTGTCATCTATTCTTTATGTAAGTTTTCTTATATTCTTTCATATGTGTCAAAAGCTATCAAGTGGTCACTCAACAGGGCAGAGCTTGTGGAAGAAGGGGTCAAAGATTGATCTGATTTCTACTGATACCTACATCTAAGTAGCAGAGATGGTGCCCTGCCAATGCTCATCAGGACAAAGAGGAGCTAGGGCTTGAGGGACAGGACACAAGAAATGGATGTCACCATACTTCCACCATAAGAAAATCTTACTATTATATGGTAAATAAAAGCATAAGAGCTTCATTAGTCAATTCCTTAATTTCCATTCAATTTTCAGTCTTCTAAAATTATTGATCATTTAACCTCACTTAAAGATTATTTACTCTTATTTTTTAATAATAAATATCTGTTATAATCACCTTTGCTCAGGACACTGCTGTCCCTTGTACCATAGACACACACACACACACACACACACACTCACACTCACTTGTAAATATCTCTAGCTTTCTCTACCTCTATTTATCTATCAATTGATAATTTTTTTCTCTTCTACCAAAACAGAAACTCCTTGAGGTCGAGGACAATACATCTTATCTTCTTTAATATTCTCCTTAGACTAGAAATTAATACAATGTCTTTTACAGAGCAGGCATTGAAACACTGTATATATATATATATATATATATATATATATATATATATATATATATTTTTTTTTTTTTAAGAAAGGAAGGAAGGGAGAGAGGAAGAAACGGAGGAAAGGAAGAGTAGAAAGAAAGAAAAACTGTTGAAATGATATTCCAAGAAATACAAAATTCACTTGCTAATCTCATTTCTCTTCATAATATGGGCATAAAATTTTTGACTAAAAATGTATGGTTAGGTACAGAAGATAATCTTAGCCTACAAAAGAGAAAAAAAAATTAACACAACATGAGTGTGTTAAGTATTCTTTCATGGTTGGATAATGGTTCACTGATCATAAGGTCTTTAAATATTCAGATGATTAGGCAAGAAAATAAGATCAGATATGATCAGTAAAATGGCAATTCAGCACAATATAGATCTTTAAAATTTTTAATAACAATTATATTGGGTAAGGCAGTGTAAAATAACTTCAGGGCCAAATAATCAAATCATTTCATGCTGGAAATAAAATATCTTGTTACTTTAATTTTTATCTGTTAAAAAATTAACTTTTTAAAATTTATAAAACTTGCTTTAGATTTTCCTGTCATTTAGATTTTTAGTTGCTCAACCCATCTATATCTTCACATGATACAAATTAATTGTAACCCAAATAATGATTCAAGTTGTAACAGATGTGAATTTCATAGGATCTTCTTTTTTAGCTAATAATGAAAAGGGGAGAGTTCACAGTCAGAAGTGGCAATGGGTTTGTGTAGTAGAACATTTGTGGATACAATCTCGCACATTGTGAGATCTGCATCACAACAATTTTCTGATCCCAACTATGGGAAGATTTTATAAGTCTACAGATCAGGGACTTCCCTGGTGGCGCAGTGGTTAAGAATCCGCCTGCCAATGCAGGGGACAGTGGTTTGAGCCCTTGTCTGGGAAGATCCCACATGGCGCGGAGCAACTACACCAATGCGGTACAACTACTGAGCATGCGCTCTAGAGCCCGCGAGCCACAACTACCGAGCCCACGTGCCACAACTACTGAAGCCTGCGTGCCTGGAGCTCATGCACCGCAATCAAGTGTAGCCCCTGCTCGCCACAACTAGAGAGAGCCCGCACGCAGCAATGAAGACCCAACGCAGCAAAATAAATAAATTAATTAAAAAAAAAATCTGTGGATAGGAATATATTCTTTAAAAAAAAAGAAGTCTACAGGTCAGAAGGCAGGGTTGATATACTCTTATAAAGCAAGAGAATCCATACTCAGCACTTGTCTTATTAAATGTCTGCTCAAATCATTGCAAAAGAAGATAATATTTTACTTAACCTTCTTAATTATCTCTTTAAAATAGGCATTACTTTCTTCATTTTTTAAAATCAAAGAATTGATGATCAGAAAGTTTAACATACAGAGTTAGGATTTAAGTCAGTCTGCCTGGTTCCAATGCTCCTCCTAATTTTGAACCAAGACCCAGTTTTGAAAACTTTTTGAACCAAAACCCATTTTCAAAGAAGGTACTGCACTGACTCTCAGTTTCTAGATCTGTAAAATGGGAATGATAATACAAACTTCCAGGGTTGGACTAGCAGTTCAATAGAATAGCCATGAAAATGCTTTCAGCTCAGTGATTGATGATGGAGTAGGTAAACAATGAGAGTGTCTCCCTTTCTTCCCTTCCCTCCCCCGCTCCCTCCCTCCCTTCCTTTCTTCTTTTTTTACATTTACGAGTTTATTAAAGGATATGATAAAGGATACAGATGAGCATCCAGATGGAAGAGCTGCATAGGGCAAGGTATGTAGGAAGGGGCCCGGAGCTTCCATACCCTTTCCAGGCACACAACTCTCCCCAAGTCTCTACACGTTCACCAACCCAGGAGATTCGAAAAAGTATTTGTTTCTAAAAGGCTAATCATTTTTTGAAGTTCTTGAGTATTTCAACTGGGCAGTAAGCAATCTAATGCCAATGTTAGGACAGTATCTTAAGAAAAAGATTCCTCTGAAAGAACACAAATACTTATTTTCTAAAGAAAAATATTTCTATTTTGAAAATTTGGCTCTACAAACTAATTCACGAATTGATAAGTCATACAACAGAGAGAAACAATAGTTAATTTGACTTATTCTCCTAGATAACGTTATTGTTTCAGGTTTTCCCACAGTATTGATGATACCTTGTTGAATTGTGTATTTTGTCAAACTGAATTAAATCTATTCCTTAGCAATCTTGGAATTATTCTGCTTTAATTTCATAATGAACTTCACTTAAAAAGAAAGAAAATATAAATTATGTGCCAGCAAAATAAATCCACCAGGTTGCTTATCTCAAAAGTATTAATAATAATATTTCTCGGTATTTAAATTCACAAAAAATTTAGGGAGGCAAAAACTAAAGAAAAACAAAGGACCAAAACAAAGGATTAATTTTCGACTAAATATATTTTCAAGCTTTTTTAAAAAACTGTACAAGAAGTGATAACTTATTAGAGATCTAGTAACCTTCCCTAACACTCTACAGTTTAGACTAGTGCTTTACCTAGAGAGGGAGAAGCATACCAGAAAGGTTTTCTTTTCCTTTTATAAAAATTAATTAATTAATTAATTTCTAATTTTTGGTTGCGTTGGGTCTTCATTGCTGCGGCAAGCTCTCTCTAGTTGTGATGAGCGGACGCCACTCTTCACTGTGGTGCCCGGGCTTCCCACTGTGGCGGCCTCTCCTGCTGTGGAGCACGAGCTCTAGGTGCACGGGCCTCAGTAGTTGTGGCATATGGGCTCAGTAGCTGTGGCCTGAGGGCTCCAGAGTGCAGGCTCAGTAGTTGTGAAGCATGGGCTTAGTTGCTTCGCAGCATGTGGGATCTTCCTGGACCAGGGATTGAGCCCATGTCCCCTGCACTGGCAGGCAGATTCCTAAGAACTGCACCACCAGGGAAGTCCCCAAAAAGGTTTTCTAAACAACTTTAGGGTAGGCATGAAATTGAATAAAAGCAATATATATATATATATTTATTTATTTCCTCTGAAGCTGCCATCTTCAACATAAAGCTAGAGATAGAAGTAAGTTCCGACGTGAAAGCCTTATGTGAAATGTGCAGAACAGGAAACTGGCCTTTGGTGGGTTCCTTCACAGTTTCTTGACCCAGCCATGGCATCCATGCTATTCCACAAGCTGAAAACATCTGCACTGTCTTTGATTCTTCCTGCTTTTCTGGTTCAGCTTTCATCATTGCATACCTCTCCTGTTGCCATAAGTTCAACCTGTTAAAATCCATCATCTATAAACCAAATCTAACCATGCCACTTTGTCACTTCACAAACATCTGATAGTTGCTTGTGTTCCATAGATTAAAAACCAAACTTCCTAGTAGACCCTACAAAGTCTTCCACAAGCCAGACCCAACTTACTCTTCTACTGCACCCCACACTCCATCCAACAGACTCCATTCTTACTGCCCCTGGATATTACCAACCCCAAAAGAACCTTGTGTCTACCTTTGAACTTGCTGGAATGCTCTTTCCCCATGTTCATCTTCTTTCTAGGCTCAATTAAAATATTCCTATTTCTGAAGTTTTCCTTGATAGCCCAGTAAGAGCTTATGGCCCCCTCTATTTGCTTTTTACTCATTCACTGATTGTACTTTATATAATCTGACCATATAATATAACATAATACTTGTACACAAGTAAAGTGAGTTGAGAAACTGTCTTTCCCAACTATTATATATGTCCCCAAGGCCTAGCACAGTAACTGGCACACAGTATATATTCCACATGTGTTTAATGATTAGCATCTTAAACCACCATAAGATTGAGTCTTACACCACATTTGTGTTTCAGATTATGTAGCACATAATTTTCTGCCTGTGTGTTCACTGTTCATAAAGGAGAAATGGAATATACTATGAAATCGTTTGAAGGGTTATTTAAAAATTGTTATTGTTATCCTTAAGAATAAAGACATAGAAGAACACTTCCACATAACTCATAATGACCAGTTCCTGTCTTTTTATGCTGTTATCTACACAAATAAACACTTGTCTAGATCAACCAGTATTAAAAGGTCAACTTCAACTTTTAAGTACACAAGTAAAATGGGGGGTTTCACTGGATTAACTGGTTAGTTTAATCAAGATAATGAAACATCCTGAAAGCATTGGTTTTGGATCAGCTATATAAGTAGGGGAAATAACTGCTGCATTGCCATCCATCCACTCAACTTGCCATCCACCTTGTGTTATTTACTGAGTGCCAATTATGTTCCAGACATTAACCCGATTATAGAAATACAAAGTTGAATATGTGGTCCCATATATCTGGGCTTTTCTTTATACACGGGAGCACTCAGTTTGCTAAATCAACCAAACACTTTCTGGAAAAAAAACATTCTAACAGCAACCACAATAACAACATCTTTGCTCACAGAATGAAACGAACTCATTTGAATCCTCATATGCTGTTGATATTCCAATTAAAAACATTTACGTTTTCTTGAATCCAAATAAAAAAGGACTATATCAAAAGCAAAAGTGAGTAAATAACATTTGCAACAGCAATGAGAGATGTCCTAATAATTAAACAAATACTTTGCAATCACAGAAGTTATGAAGCATTGCAAGGATGGCACGCCTCTCTTTTCAGCCACTGTCAGCCATAGCATTGCATCACTAACCGGGCCGTAGGCATAAAGGTGTTCGGTTAAGCAGCTTAAGAAGGATCATTTTTCATTTCCCGCTGTGAATCCACATAACAAAGCTTTTCAATAATAAAGCTTCAGAATCGTTCTAAATGTATTCTGAAGTTGCTGTATGATTACAGTTAGCATCATTCAAGCTGGGGTATCAAGGACAGAATAACGGAGGGGGATACATTTAGTATAAGTGATTCATAATTAGCCTGAAAAACTCCTACAGCTACTGCTTGGATAATGTTCAATGTTTTCAATACACCATGATAACCTTCATGTCTGTGCTGTCTTTTCACTGCCCAAAAGTAATCTAAACTCACTTCATGGTGCATTATTTTTTTTAATTTAATTTTTATTTTATATTGGGGTATAGTTGATTTACAAGGTTGTGTTTCAGGTGTACAGCAGAGTGATTCAGTTATACATACATGTATATCCATTCTTTTTCAGGTTCTTTTTCCATATAGGTTATTACAGAATATTGAGTAGAGTTCCCTGTGCTATACAGTAGGTCCTTGTTGATTACCTACTTTACATATAGTAGTATATATATGCTAACCCCAAACTCCTAATTTATCTCTCCCTTCACCTTTCCCCTTTGGTAACCATATGTTTGTTTTCTATGTCTGTGAGTCTGTTTCTGTTTTGTAAATAAGTTCATTTGTATCTTTTCCTTTTTAAGATTCCACATATAAGTGATATCATATGATATTTGTCTTTCTCTGACTGGCTTCATTCAGTATGACAATCTCTAGGTCCATCATGTTGCTGCAAATGGCATTATTTTATTCTTTTTTATGGCTGGGTAATATTCCATTATATACATGTACCACATCTTCTTTATCCACTCATCTGTCGATGCATTCTTAACCCTTCCACGTTCATTTTTTTTTTTTTACACCTCTCTCCTGAAATCACTCAGTTTACCAATGGGCTACAAAGAATGATGATGACGATGGTAATGATGATGATGGCGGTGGTGGTGAAGGTGATGATGATGATAGTTGTTATTATTTAGTTATAATTCTGACAATGACGAATCTTTTTTTTTTTATTTTTGGCTGCGTTGGGTCTTTGTTGCTGCACATGTGCGGGCTTTCTAGTTGCAGACAGCTGGGGCTACTCTTCGTTGCGGTGCATGGGCTTCTCATTGAGGTGGCTTCTCTTGTTGTGGAGCATGGGCTCTAGGCACGTGGGCTCAGTAGTTGTGGCTCGTGGGCTCTAGAGCACAGGCTCAGTAATTGTGGAGCACGGGCTTAGCTACTCCATGGTATGTGGGATCTTCCCTGACCAGGGCTCTAAGCCGTGTCCCCTGCATTGGCAGGCGGATTCTTCACCACTGCACCACCAGGGAAGCCCCACGAATCTTAATTCTAACCCTTCTCTTCAATTTTGCTGTGTCATTTCTTACTGCTGTCTTCTTGATCCAAGAAACCTTCTCCATTGATTATTTTTTCAACATTGCCTCTTTTGGGATTTCTTTGAGAGAACTTCTATGTCTCTTCTTTCTGCAGCTGTTTTTCAGAGACTCTATTATTAGTTCTCCAGAGCAGTACATTTCAAACTTTAACATACACATGAATCGTCTGGGGACCTTACTGAAATTGCATATTCTGATCCAGTAGGTCTGGAGTGAGGTCTGGGATGTTGCATTCTAACTAGCTCTCAGATGATGATGATGACGATGCTGACTCACAGATCTCACAGTGGATAGCAAGACTCTATTACATGCTCTTTAGTACGATAGCTACTAGACACTCGAGGCTATTGAACACTTGCAATGTGGCTAGTCCTAACTGATATATGATCTCTGTATAAAATACTCACCAGAATTCAAAGATCCTGTTATGAAGAAAAAGAATGTAAAATATCTCGTTAATATTTTTATATTGATTACATGTTGAAATGATAATAGTTCAGACATGTTGGATTAAATAAAGTATATTATAAAAATTTCACGTTTATTTTTACC
Organism: Delphinus delphis; assembly: GCF_949987515.2. Taxonomy (NCBI): domain Eukaryota; kingdom Metazoa; phylum Chordata; class Mammalia; order Artiodactyla; family Delphinidae; genus Delphinus; species Delphinus delphis. Next base: position 39,616,041 of record NC_082698.1, on the reverse strand, counting down.
TTTTTCAATGTTCATGATAAAAAATTTAAAATTGCACATGTGGCTCACACTATATTTCTGTTGGTCAGTGCTGCTCTAGTCAAAGGCCAATATTCCAGGGACTTCCCTGGTAAAGCAGTGGTTAAGAATCTGCCTGCCAATGCAGGGGACACGGGTTCGAGCCCTGATCCGGGAATATCCCACATGCCCCAGTGCAATTAAGCCCGTGAGCCACAACTACTGAGTCTGCGCTCTAGAGCTCGCGAGCCACAGCTACTGAGCCCACGTGCCACAGCTACTGAAGCCTGCATGCCCAGAGTCCGTGCTCCGCAACAAGAGAAGCCACCACAATGAGAAGCCCGCGCACTGCAATGAAGAGTAGACCCCACTAGCCACAACTAGAGAAAGCCCGCGCACAGCAAAGAAGACCCAACACAGCCAAAAATAAATAAATAAATTTATAAAAAACAACAAAGGCCAATATTCCAAAAGTCAATGAAGCTTAGAATTCAGGGTCTCTCACTTAACTGGCTCCTTTCAAGGCCTGTGAAGGGCTTTAGCAGGTTTGCATTTGTAATTGTGTATTCTTTTCCTTAAACAGTATACTTCAAATTACATAGGCTTCAAGCTTCATAAACCTGAATCAGCTTTGTTGACTGCAAGTGAAATAATTTACTGCTAGGGTTTCAACTCCTGATACTGTGCAGAGAGAGCTAGCTATACCCATATCCCTAAATTTTCCCTGCCCTTCAGCCTTGTATTCCCAACTGCCTGAGTCATCCCATTTTAGTTATCACATCATCATAACCCTTTATTCTGCATGACAATTATTCTTATTTGTGGTAAATTATTAATCTCCTTGGGTATTTGTTCATGCTGTTCTCCCAGCCAGATGGCTCAACTCCTCCAAGCCTAGAGAAACCATACTTGTACTCTGAAGGCAACTTCAAGACTCATCTCTAAAATGCATCTATTTCAGATCACAATGATCCCTCCTGCAGTACATCTGTGGAAACTGTCATTCTTTTGTGGGTTTTTTTAACGGGAATATTGTCATTTTAGGGTTTCTCTATGCTTATTCTTCACTGCATTCCACCTCCAGCCTTGAAATGCAACTATTTTCCAGTACTTTGAAGAATATTTAAATTATGCAATAAGCACACTTATAAAACAAGCACTTTTACCCCATGCTTTACTGAGAACTTTAACAGAAAACAACATAAAATAGCCAAATCGAATGCAAAGTGGACAGACTACATAATAGATGTGGAGGATTCCCTGATGGTCTCATTCTGAAAAACCTATTGCCCACTGTTGCTTGACACATTTGTCCAATAGTGCATGGAAGACAGAGGACACCTGCTTCCGGTACTGAACTCTTGGTTCCCTATGGCTGGATGGAGTCTCCACTCTGCCCAGTCCCATCATCTGCTCTCCATGTGCCAGCAGGTACTCTCTGCCAACACTGGCTCTGTCTCTGGTTCCTCGGGCTGTGCTATCTTCCCTTCCCACGTTTTGGGAAGCCATGGACCTTGCAGTAGTTATTGCTCACATAGCCTGCTCACCACCAGTAGCACAAAGTAACAAATAAACACAGATCGTGCCCACTGGAACACGACTTCTGAGATTGTTTTGTTCTCCAGGATATTCTCAGCATCATCTTAAATGAATATTGAAAGGGAAACCATAATACTTTAGCTGGTAGCCTTGAGCTCTTCATTTTTTCTGCATCAGAGAATCACTTTTTGTGTCATAGTACCTTCCAAGGATCCTATTACCCATATATTTTTTCATGCCCCACTGCCTATTATATTTAATTGACTTTCAAAACCTTAATTTTTAAAGCAGTTTTTTCTTTTATTAGTGTTCTTTCTCAACAGATATAGGCTTAAGAAAGATAGAGTCATAGTTTGCATACATTTGAATCTAAAGAGGTGAATTCTGTAAAGAACTCTACTACCTTAGTATCTCATGACCTACATTCAAATGTTGACTCTGCCACCTGCAAACTATTTGACCTAGGATGAACGCTCAATCACTTTTACATCCATTTTCCCATCTGTAAACTGAGCACAAATATAAAACTACCTCACAGGGTTTTTGTGAGGAGTAAATAAATCAGTGCATAGAAAGTGTCCAGCACAATGCCTGATATTTAATAAGTATTTGATAAATATTTGTTTCAGTTATATTTAGTAATAATGAAAGCACCTAGCAGAGGCCTGGAATATAAAAGGAATTCAGTAAGTTATTGATTGACCAGACTGTATTTTCCACATCTGAGTACACTGGTACACTGGTTTCCATCATCAACTCAAGTTCTTACTACATCCAAATTTTGCACCATACACAAGTGGCACGATATACACACACTCCGTATCTACTCAATCACCAACTTAGTCCTTCACTACAGGAATATCCACCAGGCAAGAATATATAACTCTAATATGTATCTTCAAAACTGATTCTCTGGACTATTCTTAATCTTTCATAATTTTTCCTAAAAAGAACATATAAAAATAAGCAATGAAAGCAAGAATATAATTTCCTAAACCAATTTAGAAAATTTGGTTTACTACAAATTGCCCTTGGAGTACGAGACATATGGAGAAGGACAAGCTCTTGTTGAGTAGATCAGATCTTTTGCTACAGCAAGAGATAAGTGTGCATTTCAGCCAGCTGTGCCCTAGAATAAGAAGCCATCAATATGATTTAAACTTGCGTTTTGGGGTAAGACTTCAAAAGAACCTGAGTATATTCACATATGTAAAGGACAAGGAGATATCAAGGAAAAGGGGCTTGCAAATATCCTGTCATGTTATCACTGCTCTATTATCTAAGATGAAAGACCACAACAAAGATAAAAAGCAACATACACACACCCCTCAACTATCAAGGACGGTAGATGAGAAAGCCTTTGTAGGAAACACACATTACAGTTTTACTACTAAAGTCAAACTCAAAGGTAACAGAGAGCTCACATGAAGCAAATACAAAACACCTGCCAGAAGATCAAAATAAGATTTAACCTGAGGAATTCAAAAGCTTCTGTCTGTGGGTATCGAGAAAGTCATTTGTGCCAACAGTTTATCTCTGATAGATTTGAATGCTTATGTGTATAGAAGAAAACATGATGAATGGGTTCCCCAGGCACTAATCCCTTTTGATGTACTTCAGTCTCATTTGTCTAGAAGCCTGAGATGTTTTCTAATTGAGGGAAGTCAATCTTGCTTCTAGCAAAGGAGGCACCTGGGCGACCTGGGGAGTACACGTTTCCAGTTGTACCTTAAAATAGATTATTCTCACCTTTTTTGAAGTTATGCAATCTATTTCCTGGATGTAGAGCAGGGAAAGATACAAAGGGTTCTTCTGTTCATTTACTGCACCATGGATGGTCATTATGAAATTTCAGGACTCAGGATGGTGAGAATAGACAGGGGTCATCAAGATCAGGGAGAATTTCTGATTCTATTCCCTTAACCTGCTCTGATTAGTTGCTTCTCTTATTTTAGTTCGAGCTAATTTTAGAAGATGGGAGGAAGGAGTGAAATACTGGAGGAAGATATGGGAAGGCACATCAGTAGGATATAGTATATGGGGATGGACCAAAACCCACTAGCTCTGTGACCTAATCATGCTCATTAGTTTTAAGTTGGAAGGTTTTCCAAGAGAACACCATGAAATCTCCCAGAAGTGGAAGACCTATATCACACTTAATAGAGAGTGCTTTTTTTCTGTAAGAAAAGATGTTTACCGTGTATACATGGAATTATTTTAAAAAATGATTGAGTGTTCTGTTATTTTTAGTTTAATCCCTCCTCAGAGTGAACTGTCACAAATTTCCCTAAAATTCTGTATCATTATTGAGACCTCCTCATATTCAGAAAATGAACAAATACTTAACCTAAGTATTTCTGTTTTGTTTAATATTTTACATGCAAAAACATGTTTGTCCTTTTTGTTTTTCCTCTTGTTTTATTTTTTCCCTAATCTTTTTGGGGATGTATCTCAGGTGGGGCAGAAGCCAATGGGGCAGAAGTTGTTTTCCAAGAAACTGGAAGATGACCATCTCTCACTCAGTCCAGTGGTGCTATTGTCACTTAACTCCTCATGTTACAGCAGACTATAAGGATCTCTGAATAATTTTTCATTTGGTTGTCTGCTCTAGAATAGTAAAGATTTGGGTCATCTTGGGGCTATCTTAAGAATCAGGGGCTTCCCTGGTGGCGCAGTGGTTGAGAGTCCGCCTGCTGATGCAGGGGACACGGGTTCGTGCCCCGGTCCGGGAAGATCCCACTTTTCGCGGAGCGGCTGGTCCCGTGAGCCATGGCCGCTGAGCCTGAGCATCCAATGCCTGTGCTCCGCAACGGGAGAGGCCACAACAGTGAGAGGTCCGCGTACCGCAAAAAAAAAAAAAAAAAAAAAAAAAAAAAAAAATCAGGCTTTTTGGTGCAATTCTTAGAAATTGCAGCTGAGAAGTATGACCTATTTCAGCCAATAATTGCTCTTTTCCCTACCCCCTCAAAAAAAAAAAGCCCTTCATTAAGAGCAATGTTGAAAATGTACTAATTTCCATAAAACCAGGCCAATTAAATTGAATGAGACCCTAAGGTCCAGTAGTTTCCATATTTGGTTTTTTTTAAACCAAATTATGTTGATGTCAGCGATCATAAGAATATTATTAATGAATGCAGTAAATGTAAGCAATTATTCTGTACCAGTTACTATAAGTCTCAATACATATTTTCTCATTTATTTTTCATTACAAACTGACATATATTCAGGTATTATTACCCACACAGTACTTTTTACACTTCATTTTCACTACAACTTGATGTACACACAGGTGTACTATTATTCCAATTTTACCGATGAAGAAACTGAGGAGCAAGTCCCAGGTCATAAAGATAGTAAGGAATGGTGGAATTAGAATTTGAACCCATAGTCTGAATCCAGAGTCAGTTCTTATAATCATTACCTATGCCTCCCAAACAAAACCTTACCCAGAACTCCCTTATATAAAAATACCCAAAGCAGACTTCTCAGCTGGAAGCAATATTGGGATATTTTAAGCTCTGTTCATTTTGCCTCCGCCTTGTTTCAGCTACAATTCTGTCCCTTAAGCCTTCTCTGAATTTTTTAGATTCTGCAAAACAGAGTCTGAAAATCACCAAGGTAATGTGAACCTCATTTTATACTAACATTCAAATTACAGTAAATCAAGGATCAGCAAACTATAGCCTTTATGCCAAATACTGCTGCTATTTTTGTAAATAAAGTTTTATTGAAACACAGCCATGCCCATTCATTAAGGTATTGTCTAAGGCCAATTTCTCCCTACAAGATAGTGTTGAATATGTGTGACACCACCATCTGGCCTGCAAAGCCTAAAACATGTAGTATCTGGTCCTTTATAAAAAAACTTTGCCAACCTCTGGAATATATTTTAAGTACAGTTAAAATACACCCATTTGAGGCTAAGTACACTCGGTTAGCAACTTGAGGAAAATGTTGAATGATATATTTTCAATATAAATTGATAATATAAATGCACATTCCAAACGGCAATATTTCTCCTATAAATGGTCCACATATTACAAATTGGTTGATATGTTTCTTGAGTTCTTAAATATCTTTAAATAAGTTCCTCACCCCTTTCTTTTAAATAATTTTAATAATAATCTTTATTTTTGGAAGAAAAAAATACAAAGATAGTACAGAGAGCTTCCATATACCCACTGGGAAACCCCAGGTTCCCCTATTATTAACATTCTACATTACTATAGTATATTTGTTATAGTTACTGATACATTACTTATTTTTTTTGAAATTTTATTTATTTTATACAGCAGGTTCTTATTAGTCATCAATTTTATACACATCAGTGCATACATGTCAACCCCAATCGCCCAATTCAGCACACCACCATCCCCACCCCCTCGTGGCTCTCCCCACCTTGGTGTCCATACATTTGTTCTCTACATCTGTGTCTCAACTTCTGCCCTGTAAACCGGTTCATGTGTACCATTTTTCTAGGTTCCACATACATGCATTACTATATAAAATTTGTTTTTCTCTTTCTGACTTACTTCACTCTGTATGACACACTCTAGGTCCATCCACGTCTCAACAAATTACTGAATTTTGTTCCTTTTTATGGCTGAGTAATATTCCATTGTATATATGTACCACATCTTCTTTATCCATTCGTCTGTCAATGGGCATTTGCTTCCATGACCTGGCTATTGTAAATAGTGCTGCAATGAACACTGGGGTGCATGTGTCTTTTTGAATTATGGTTTTCTCTGGGTATATGCCCAGTAGTGGGATTGCTGGATCATATGGTAATTCTATTTTTAGTTTTTTAAGGAACCTCCATACTGTTCTCCATAGTGGCTATGTCAATTTACATTCCTACCAACAATGCAAGATGGTTCCCTTTTCTCCACACCCTCTCCAGCATTTGTTGTTTGTAGATTTCTGATGATGCCCATTCTAACTGGTGTGAGGTGATACCTCACTGTAGTTTAGATTTACATTTCTCTAATAATTAGTGATGTTGAGAGCTTTTCATGTGCTTCTTGGCCATCTGTATGTCTTCTTTGGAGAAATGTCTATTTAGGTCTTCTGCCCATTTTGGGATTGGATTGTTTGTTTCTTTAATATTGAGTTGCATGAGCCATTTATATATTTTGGAGATTAATCATTTGTCTGTTGATTCATTTGCAAATATTTTCTCCCATTCTGAGGGTTGTCTTTTTGTCTTGTTTATGGTTTCCTTTGCTGTGCAAAAGCTTTTAAGTTTCATTAGGTCCCTTTGTTTATTTTTGTTTTTATTTCCATTACTCTAGGAGGTGGATCAAAAAAGATCTTGCTGTGATTTATGTAAAAGAGTGTTCTTCCTATGTTTTCCTCTAAGAGTTTTATAGTGTCCGGTCTTACATTTAGGTCTCTAATCCCCTTTGAGTTTATTTTTGTGTAAGGTGTTAGGGAGTGTTCTAATTTCATTCTTTTACATGTAGCTGTCCAGTTCTCCCAGCACCACTTCTTGAAGAGACTGTCTTTTCTCCATTGTATATCCTTGCCTCCTTTGTCATAGATTAGTTGACCATAGGTGCGTGAGTTTATCTCTGGGCTTTCTAGCTTGTTCCATTGATCTATATTTCTGTTTTTGTGCCAGTACCATATTGTCTTGATCACTGAAGCTTTATAGTATAGTCTGAAGTCAGGGAGTTTGATTCCTTCAGCTCCGTTTTTTTCCCTCAAGAATGCTTTGGCTATTCGGGGTGTTTTGTGCTCCATACAAATTTTAAGAATTTTTGTTCTAGCTCCATAATAAATGCCATTGGTAATTTGATAGTGATTATATTGAATCTGTAGATTGCTTTGGGTAGTATAGTCATTTTCACAATATTGATTCTTTCAATCCAAGAACATGGTATATCTCTCCATCTGTTAGTATTATCTTTAATTTCTTTCATTAGTGTCTTATAGTTTTCTGCATATAGGTCTTTTGTCTCCCTAGATAGGTTTATTCCTAGGTATTTTATTCTTTTTGTTGCAATGGTAAATGGGTGTGTTTCCTTAATTTCTCTTTCAGATTTTTCATCATTACTGTATAGGAATGCCAGAGATTTCTGTTTTTTTTTTTTTTTTTTTTTTTGCAGTACGCGGGCCTCTCATTGTTGTGGCCTCTCCCACTGAGGAGCACAGGCTCCGGACATGCAGGCCCAGTGGCCATGGCTCACGGGCCCAGCCGCACCGCGGCACGTGGGATCCGCCCGGCCCGGGGTACGAACCCGAATCCCCCGCGTCGGCAGGTGGACTCTCAACCACTGCGCCACCAGGGAAGCCCTGTGCATTAATTTTGTACCCTGCAACTTTACCAAATTCATTGATTAGCTCTAGTAGTTTTCTGGTGGCATCTTTAGGATACTCTATGTATAGTATCATGTCATCCGCAAACAGTGACAGTTTTACTTCTTCTTTTCTAATTTGGATTCCTTTTATTTCTTTTTTCTTCTCTGATTGCCATGGCTAGGACTTCCAAAAGTATGTTGAATAATAGTGGTGAGAGTGGACATCTTTGTCTTTTTCCTGGTCTTAGAGGAAAGGCTTTCAGTTTTTCACCATTGAGAATGATGCTTGCTGTGGGTTTGTCGTATATGGCCTTCATTATGTTGAGGTAGGTTCCCTCTATGCTCACTGTCTGGAGAGTTCTTATCATAAATCGGTGTTGAATTTTGTCAAAAGCTTTGTCTGCATCTATTGAGATGATCATATGGGTTTTCTTCTTCAGTTTATTAATATGGTATATCACATTGATTGGTTTGCGTATATTGAAGAATCCTTGCATCCCTGGGATAAATCCCACTTGGTCATGGTGTATGATCCTTTTAATGTGTTGTTGGATTCTGCTTGCTAGTATTTTGTTGAGGATTTCTGCATCTATATTCATCAGTGATATTGGTCTGTAATTTTCTTTTTCTGTAGTATTTTTGTCTGGTTTTGGTATCAGGCTGATGGTGTCCTCATAGAATGAGTTTGGGAGTGTTCCTTCCTCTGCAGTTTTTTGGAAGAGTTTGAGAAGGATCGGTGTTAGCTCTTCTCTAAATGTTTGATAGGATTCACCTGTGAAGACATCTGGTCCTGGACTTGTGTTTGTTGGAAGATTTTTTTTTTTTTTTTGCGGTACGGGCCTCTCACTGCTGTGGCCTCTCCCGCCGCAGAGCACAGGCTCCGGACACGCAGGATCAGCAGCCAGGCTGACTCTCAACCACTGTGCCACCAGGGAAGCCCAAGCCTGTTTCTTTTGTTTGGAGCATTTAATCCATTCACATTTAAGGTAATTATTGATATGTATGTTCCTATTACCATTTTCTTAATTGTTTTGGGTTTGTTTTTGTAGGTCCTTTTCTTCTCTTGTGTTTCCCACTTAGAGAAGTTCCTTTAGCATTTGTTGTAGAGCTGGTTTGGTGGTGCTGAATTGTCTTAGCTTTTGCTTGTCTGTAAAGCTTTTGATTTCTCCGTTGAATCTGAATGAGATCCTTGCCTGGTAGAGTAATATTGGTTGTAGTTTCTTCCCTTTCATCACTTTAAGTGTATCATGCCACCCCCTTCTGGCTTTTAGAGCTTCTGCTGAGAAATCAGCTGTTAACCTTATGGGAGTTCCCTTGTATGTTGTCATTTTGCCCTTGCTGCTTTCAATAATTTTTCTTTTAATTTTTGCCGTTTTGATTACTATGTGTCTCGCCGTGTTTCTCCTTGGGTTTATCCTGTATGGGACTTGCTCCGCTTCTTGGACTTGGGTGGCTATTTCCTTTCCCATGTTAGGGAAGTTTTCGACTATAATCTCTTCAAATATTTTCTCTGATCCTTTCTCTCTCTCTTCTCCTTCTGGGACCCCTATAATGCGAATGTTGCTGCGTTTAATTTGTCCCAGAGGTCTCTTAGGCTGTCTTCATATCTTTTCATTCTTTTTTCTTTATTCTGTTCTGCAGCAGTGAATTCCACCATTCTGTCTTCCAGGTCACTTATCCGTTCTTCTGCCTCAGTTATTCTGTTATTGATTCCTTGTAGTGTAGTTTTCATTTCAGTTATTGTATTGTTCATCTCTGTTTCTTTGTTCTTTAATTCTTCTAGGTCTCTGTTAAACATTTCTTGCATCTTCTCGATGTTTGCCTACATTCTTTTTCCGAGGCCCTGGATCATCTTCACTATCATTATTCTGAATCATTTTCCTGGAAGGTTGCCTATCTCCACTTCATTTAGTTGTTTTTCTGGAGTTTTATCTTGTTCCTTCACCTGGTACATAGCCCTCTGCCTTTTCATCTTGTCTATCTTTCTGTGAATGTGGTTTTTGTTCCACAGGCTACAGGATTGTAGTTCTTCTTGCTTCTGGTGTCTGCTAGTGTTGGAGGGTCTCCTGCAGAGGCAGGGGGTGGGTGTGGCTCACTGTGGGGACAAGGACACTGGCAGCAGCAGTTCTGGGAAGTACTCCGTGGCATGAGCCCTCCCAGAGTCTGTCGTGATACATTATTATTGATACAGTATTGATACATTATCAACTAATACATTATTATTTTTGAGACATTATTATTAACTAATTGATACATTATTAACTAATGTCTGTACTTTATTTAGATTGATACCTTATTATTAACTAATGTCTGTACTTTATTATTAACTAATGTCTGATTGATACATCACTACTAACTAATGTTTGTACTTTATTCAGATTTCCTTAGTTTGTAATCTAATGTCCCTTTTTTTGTTCCAGAACCCCATCCAGGATACCACGTTACATTTAGTCATGATGTCTCTTTAGGCAACTCTTGACTGTGACAATTTCTCATATTTTTCTTGTTTTTAATAACCTGGACAGTTTTGCTGAGTACTAGTCACTTATTCTGTAGAATGCTCCTCTACTGAAATTTTTTCTGGCATTTTTTTCATGATTAGGTTGAGGTTTTAGATTTTGGGGAGAAAGACCACAGAGGCAAAGAGCCCTTTTCATTCCATCATACCAAGGGTATATGCTATCCACAGTACTTATCACTGTTGTTATTGAACTTGACCATCTGTTTTAGGTAAAGTTTGTCAAGTTTCTCCATTATAAGATTACTTCCCCCCAACCTTTCCACACTACATTCTTTGGAAGAAAGTCATTATGCTTGGCACAAACTTATAGAGAGCTATACTTTACCTCTTTGAGGGTAGAGTATGTACACAAATTATTTGGAATTCTTCTGTGTGGAGATTGGTCTCTTCTCCTTCATCACTTATTTAATTACTTATTTATATCAGTATGGATTCATAGATATTTTATACTTTGGGTTATAATCCAATAACACTTTATTTTGTTGCTCAAAGTATTGTAGCTTTGGCCATTGGGAGTTTTTTCAGTCGGCTCCTGTGTCACTTCTATATACCTCCCTCCGCCCCTCTTTTTTTTTTTTTTTTAAAAAAAGGTCCTTACTTTCTGATACAAGATGTTCCAAGCTCATTTTGAATATTTCCTGCCCACTCTTATAATTAGCCATTTCTCCAAAGAGCCCTGGTTCCTTCTATTAGAGAACAATATTAGGAACCAGATTCTGGGTGCTAGGTGTGCAACTTTCTATTGGAGTGCTGTGACTTTTAAGTCCTCTCAGTTGAAAGAGCAAGGAAATATACATGTGTATACTAACCTTTGTATATACACATATCTGTAAATATTTCTATATGTAACCATCTGTATATTTAAGCTAAACAGGAGTTCATACTGATGCCTCCAACTCATCTACTACCACATAGATAATTGTAGCCTCTTCCCCTTGTTTATCTGTAAACTCCCACTCTTAACTGTGAGAATATGGCTCTCACCACCTGCCATCCATTTACTTAACAGTTTACAGAACTGTACAGAAGTTCTGTACAGAAGTATACAGAAGTATACAGAAGTATACAGTATGTACAGAAGTATAAGAATATAAGAACTGTACAGAAGTACAAGAACTGTACAGAAGTTCTATACAGAAGTATACAGAAGTATACAGTATGTACAGAAGTATAAGAATTGTTAACCCATATCTTCAAGTTTTTCCCCTTTTTTTATGCCACTGACTGGTTGAAGAAACCAAGATATATTTTTTCAGCCTTTACCCTAATAATGCAGTATGTGAAATTCCACTTAAAGATTAAATTAGTCTGATTCTTGTTCATCAAGGTCACTGACTTACATATCCACCATCTAATCTCTCCATGCTTTACACTGGAAAATTTACTCTGCCTTTTTCCCTAACCTTAAACAGTTTTACCCATCTAGACATAATAAAAAGGCAAAAGAGAATTTTCTTAAAATTATTAAATAAATCAGAGAATTAAGGTGGAGATTTTCAGAATAATGACACTTTCTGCCACTAAGTTACATCATAATTAAAAAAAAATAGGTCAAAGGTGGGGGAGCAGTCATAACTTGCCTGTTTTCCTCTCTAGGGTTGAGTCAAGCCAGCTCCCTCTTTAATTTTCTCATGATTATGCTGAAGTGGTTGGAGAGATGAGCTAGTATTTCATTTCTCACTACCTTTCTTAATGTTTTCCTTTTGTATCAAAGGAAGGGTGGTGGTGCTAGGACACTATCAAACAGATCTGGTCTCAGTATACTGAGCTTTAGAGAATTTAATAAACATATAAGTCATTGGAATTATACCTATGATTTTATCCTGAACAACAAGTTTTTTATTTTTTTTAAATCACTGTAGTTTTATGTTAAAAATAAACCATAAGGTTGAAGAGTTATAGAAGGAATGGTCTACAGTTAAGCATTATCTTTATTTTGAAGGATCATAGACACTGCATTTTTTGCTAGGTTTAGAAATCACATGCCTACAATGAGTATGTTTTACATGCCAACCCTCATGCATTCTCATATTTGTGGAAGAAAAAGATTGTGTGAATTTCCTGAGCCAGTGTCCTAGCCTTCACTCAGGACATTTCCCTTCCCACTTCTCTCCATCTATCAAATCTCACCCATTCTTCAGAATCCAGTTCAGTCCACCCTCCTCCAGGAAGCTTTTCTAATTATCTCTGACTACTGACCATTCCCTTCTGGATATCCCATAGCTGTAATTGTCTGTTGTATTAAACACTTGGTGTTTAATTAATTTAATAGAACTATGATTTTGAATAGTTCTATTTCATGATTAAAAAAAGTCAAGTCTTAGGGTATGATTTAAATCCCTAAGGAAGGGAATGGTGTTATATTTTCTTTACTTTTCCATAGCACCGGATATCTTGCTAATCCCACAGGAAGCATTGATACCAACAGATCAATATCTGAAATAGTTCAGTCGGGTTTGATGGAATGGAATTCAGACAAAACAATGCTTTAAAAAGTTTGGGAACTTCAAAGAGCCTGTGGCAAGCCAGAGAGTCCTTCCTGGGAGATGGCTAATAAAAGACCAAGAATTTGTTTGCTAATGGTCCCAGCAGCTATGGGTGAGCTAAATGTCCTTCTGTCAATTCCACTCCTAACCCACTCTCACAATTTTATTTCAATTATTCCTGTTTACTTCCTTCTGACAATCGATTCTTAAATGGTACTTTGTCTGGCAACATGGGAGTAGAAGAGATAGAATTTACACATTTTTTCAAAGGAGAATAGATTTGGACAAAAAAAAATTAAAGTTATATCTAGACAGGTAGGAAAATAAATGTTTCCAGAGAGAGAAAACTGAGATTTTTTTTTTCTTTTTTTTTTTTTCCTGCTAGTATTTCAAGGAGATCCTACTCTTTGGAAACTATAAAAGAAAGAAAAAAAAAAAATCCCAAGTTAAAACTGCCAGTAATTAAAAGAACCACTCTGTAAAAATATCAATGGAGAAAAACTGTAGCTGATTTTTGGGTCAATTTAACTTTGCACTCTGCTTCTTAGAATGCATTTCTGTTTATTGGTTATGCTTATAGATAAAGATAAATTAAGATACACTTTTTAAATAGCATGATCTTTTCTGTAAATTTTAGCTTTGACCAAGGACCAGGTTTGATTCTAAGACAAAATCTGAGGGGCTTAGGACATACTGGTTGGGCTAATTTTCAAGTCCCCTGTCCTCCACGATCTGGAGTGGACATTTGTCATCTTGTGCCTGTCCTACATCCATTCTCTCTTCCTTAAACCAACTGTGATCACCCTTGGGGGATTACTCCTGCCCTACTGTTACTATCCTGTGGGAGACAGGAGTATAGTGATCTAGGTGACTGCCTTCTGCTTTGGGTGGCAGAAGGGCCAGATTGTCTTTCTCCCTTTGTCAACAGAAATGGGGAATCAGCACATAAATTAGACTTGGTACAAAGAGCTGCTCTCTTCCAAGAGATGAAATTTTGATCCAGTAGTGCAAGAAAGAAAGAAACACTTGGCTATAAATCATCGCACTGCAAGTCAATGGGATAGTTTCTATTACAAGACAAATTCATACTTCCAGCTTCTAAGGATCTCATGTTTCTTTTGATTCTAATTCATTCCCAAGCCTGGTCTCCTAACCTGCTGTTGATTCTATCAACGTTTCCAATACATTCCTTTTTGCTTATTAACTCAGTTGATTTCTGTTTCTGCAATCAAGAAACTTGTTTAGGACACTTTATACATTGTCCCTCTTGACAAATATCTTGCTTTTCACTGGAGCCCAGTACACTGGAGTCCCCAGGTAATGAGAGGTAATGTATAATTCCCTGCAAAGGAGGCCAGTCCCTTCTGCTAAATCTCACCAGGGAGTCTCTGTTTCCTTCTCACACTGGAAGCCTGTTTAAAAATGGGTTCCAATAGTACTTGAAACTCATGCTTAAAAATTCATGCTCAAACCATCTCTCAATGAATCAAAAACGTTCCACTTCATTAACGTCTCACCAGAAAGCTAAGTGCTTGAGGAATGGGCCATAATTCTCAAGGTTAAAACAAGGCACATGTAAAGGCTTCTTTGACCACAAAATACAGACTGCTGATAGCACTTTACTGATAGAAGGCCTTTACACAAGGCCTTCTCCACAACTCCACAGTCCTGGAGCACAAGGTCAACTTGATTCTTTTAATTATTAAGACTGGTGCTCAGAGATTGAAATTTGACCTTTTAATGTGACAATCTTCCATTCACCATTGCCGTGTATATCATGAACAATGTTATTGGAATAATTCCATAAACCACACATTTCTATATCTCTGCTTATATTTCATCTGAAAACAAAGTGATTTTTGTCATGAGGTTCATTTCCATGTTATTGTGGCAGAAGCAATTCAGCATAGTGGGTAAGTGTACAGACTGCAGCCGGATCAACAGAAAAACCATTTAAACTAGAGTTTGAAAGACAGGTAGAATCTGGACATGCACATAAAACAGTGGGAGTAAGGGGGTGAAGTGGGCTTTCCAAGCAGAGGAAACAGCATCAGCAAAGCATAAAAGAAAAAAAATAAAATAACGTCGGGTATCACCAAGTACTTAATACGTCCCCAGCTCTGTGCTAAATGCTTTACATACATTCATTCATGTTTTTTATCCCAACAGCGCTATGCCGTAGTAGCCATTATTAGCACCATTTTACAGATGAGGAAACTGAGACAAAGAGCGTTCAGGTAATGTGCCCACAGCCACACAGGGAGGAGCTGCAAAAACCAGGATTCGTAGCCAGTCAGCCAGGCTTCACAGTCTGTACTCTTAAACTGACCCTATGCAGTACTGCCAATTGTAACGTCACTAGAGTATACGGTATGTTAAGGGGGATGATAAGGAATCAGGTTGGAAAGGTCTTGTTGGTCCAGACTGCAGAAGACTGTGCATATCCTGATAAGGAGTATGAACAATATTCTGAACTCATTAGCAGGTCATTAAGGTTTTTGAGCAGTGAATGACATGATTATAGAGTTATACTTTAGGAAGAATCTGGCAGTGGTAAAGAGGATGAATTGAAGGGCGACTAAGCATATGACTATGAGTTAGGTGGCTATTCTCATAGCTAAGGCAAGGGCTGAGTTTGAATTACACAAATTTTTCAAAGTAAGAATCAGTTTAGGGTAACAAACACTGAGGCCTTCCAACGTTCCAGGCATGGGAATCACAAAGGTGAATTTTGCCTACGTAGCTTAGTTAACCCCCATAAAACCCTGTACGTGTTAGGTCCACAATACAAAGTTTGTTAAATGAATGGTTGTACACATATTAGGGGCAACTCTGAAGAGCATGACTAAGTGTGGTCAAAAGCTAGAGGCCATGATAAGGAGGAATTTATAGATAATATTCACTCCTGAAACCACTTGGGTCATTGCCTGCTGTATTTATTGGGTTAAGAGTGCACTGTACAACTATATATTTCTGAGGGGAAAAAAGTCACTTAACAAGCATGTTTAATTAAATCTTATGAGAATCCTAGAGTCCAGAATAAAATCTGTGGGCAAAGAACTTTTATAATGTATTATGGTGGCAAAACAGTTGAATTTGAAATAGATACGGCAGCTGGTCTCATTTTATACATGTAAAACCTCAGTGCCACAAATTTGCCTATATTCTGTAATACTCAAGGCTCCATGCCCTAATAATTGTATATACACATAGATAATTTTAAGAAAAGGAATCATGCCTCTCAGTTTCCAAATGCTGTAGCACTTGAAAATTTAAACAATTACAAATAGAATTAAGCAGTATTTACAGGGCCCTACTCAATATCTGTCTATTATCCCACATATTTTATGACAGAAATTTCTTTTTTAAAAAATCTCACCATACTATCTCCATGCTTATTCTCTCATAGTGAGGTTACTGCTATTACCAGTGAATGCTCTGAAATAATAAAAATAATACATTGTACAGTACATACTATAAAGGAACTGAATGTTCCGTATTTGTTAGTTAATACAGTTTCCCTTTCTAATGTCAGAATAAGATAGAATGAAAACAAGTAATACTTAATAGACTTTGCTCCTCTTACAATTCAGAGTCATAGAGAGGTTAACAGTGTAATTATCTAGAAAATGAAAGTAAGAATAGGATTTTATCATATATAGAATCATGAAGGGCCATGATCTGTCATGGCCTGCTGTGCTCATTTGAAATAAAGGTTCTAAATGTACCAAATTATTTCCTGATATTTCTGTATTCTAATTCAGCATCACAAATATTTTTTCAATATCTTAAATATGAAAAAAAAAAGTGTAACCCGAAAAATATCTTCCTATACAACGTTTGCCAAACATCCACTATATGCTGGACATAGATCTACTTCTTGAACTAATCTTTCCTTGGTTAGTTCCATCGGCTACAAAATCTTCTCTATAATCAATACACATTCAGTCTCTCACTTTCTGTAGCCCCTAAACACAGATTTCTATGAAACATGAATCCAGTGGAACTAGGAACTTGAGACTGAACAAAGTAAAGTTCCTCTGCTTGCTGCCTAATTCCAATGAAGCCCTCCTTGATTTAGTTTAGATTCTGGGCATGTGACTCAGGACTTAATTTCATGGTTATACTAAATCATGGGCACCATCAGCAGTGTCCTCTTCAATTCAGATTTACACACTTGCACAGAGTCTAGCAAGTAACCCAAGAAGGAAAGAAAAATGCAGAACTTCTAAACTGTGCTGAAATAATTTCCCTACTAATGATTGAAAAGCTTACTCAAATCCCTTGATTGTTTCGTTTTTACTAAGTAAACGTGCACCCAATAAGAGAGTATTTATGCACACGATTGGCTTTCTCAGGCTTAAAATGTGTGGAGAAATTTAGAACAGTAAACAGAGATGAGAATACAATATAATGAAAAGTTTAAAAATCAAAGAATTTGAGATTATCCAAATCCTAGTAAAAGGAATAAGGAGGTGACTTATTAACTTTTAAATATGTGAAAAGTATGAAGAGCGTGTCTGCCAGCTTTCCATTTTACCAGATATAACCAAAACAGGTTTAAATTCAGAGAGGTGACACAAGGAAACTTTTTGATTTTAAAGTAGTAGCAGCTTCAGTTTCTAAGCAGATTTTTAAGCTGAAGTGACCTGTATTTTTTCTTTCCTTAAAGAAAGTTAAGAATAAGATAAAATAGAAGTTTTGATCTTGCACAGAGATGGCTTGACTCTTAAATATTATAACTTCAATAGAAGTATTTTCAATTTGTGGAACATAAAATAATTTAGTAGGTATTACACATTCTTGTTAAACTTGTGTCCTTTTCCAAAAGATGATCAAACACGACAAAACATTTGCAATCCAGATAGTTAACTGTATTTTTGTGAATTCCAGGTAACTTAGAACTTTGTTATTTAAAGGCTTACAGGGCATGAGCAGCACCAGCAAGCCCGGGAGCTTGTTAGAAATACAAATTATGAGACTCCATCCTTGACCTACAGCATCAGAATATTTACTGCAACAAGAAACTTTGTTGATTCTTATGTACAATCAAGCTTGGGAAGCACTGACTTAGAAGGTCCAATTGAGTGGGTCAACTAAATCTTCCATATTCAATTCTGTTGGAATCTGTCACTACTGTACTTTGAAAATATTCAAGATCCAATTGTTCATTTGTACTCAGTTTGTAAGGAATTGATGTTGATAATATCTTTGTGGCTTTCAAAGCATAGGTTCCTCAAACCAAAAAAGGGTTTAGCTGCCATTCATTACTACTTATTTTCCTATTAAACAGCTTATGGAATTAATTTGAGATATTTTAGAATGTGATACTATTAGAACAATTATAACAACTATACCAAAATACACTGACTTTTACAGAATATTCTAGGCTCAGTCAGCAATAGGTAGTTACAAAAGTCTAAATGGGACCGGTTTGCAGGGCAGAAGTTGAGATACAATGTAGAGAACAAGCATATGGACACCAAGGGGGGAAAGTGGCGGGGGGCTGGTGGTGGTGGTGGGATGAATTGGGCGATTGGGATTGACATGTATACACTGATGTGTATAAAATGGATAACTAATAAGAACCTGCTGTATAAAAAAAATAAAATACAAAAATTTAAAAAAAGAGTCTAAATGGAACCTTTGTAAGAGAGCTAATAGGTCTTTGTGATTAGATTTTGTAACACACACTTTCAGTAATCAATTGTTGTATTTACCAGTATTCATTAAAAAATTTGTTTTTACTTGTTTCAACTTTGAGCAATAATTAAAGTATACTAAAATGCACATAAAGTGTATAATTTAATTTGTCTTGACACATATATACACCTGTTACTATCCATTTTAAATTAAATATTTTATTTAATATAAGCAAATGTAATAGTAACTCTGTGATATACACATTACTAAGAGTTCCATTCAAGTTTCATCAATGTGCCAAGGCTAAAATCATGTACTATTTATGATCAGACGCTTAAGCAAAGATTACTATATAATCTTGGTTTAAATATGAAGGGAAAAAATCTATGGCCAGGCTTTAGCTTAAGCATTAATACTTCAATGGCCTCCATATGGGTTCATCTAGGTGAGAGCCATTTGGACTAAAACACTGATACTACATTGTCTATTCTAGTGTCATTTAAATTGTGAATTTAATCGTGTAGTAGCTTTAGCATTTCTAATTTTATGCAGTTCTTGTGTAATACAGTGATTATAAGATAATATGGACATTAAAATTATTTTTTACATTAATTATAGTGGAGTAGTATACTGAAATTACCAAGGCAGAAATATATATCTTATTTATCAGAGATAATTTGGATTAAATCACTATATAACTCTAATTAATTAGTTTTACACATGAAAAATCGGGTCTGAATTTTGGTAGGCAATTCTGATTTAAAATTAATTAAAATTTAAAAAGATAACCATCGGGGCTGTTAATCAATGGTAGAATCAACAGTTTTTATCCTGTAATGAATATTATTTGCTCACCCAGTCTTGATTTCTCTTGTCCTCCTCCCTAACAGACTCTGATTTTGTTTAGGTGTCTGTTCCTCGTCCTACTACCCGGATGCTCCAGAGGAAGCTGGCCCCTCAACATGATTAGTCTGTGAGCTATTCCATTTCGCTTGCCAATGACTGGTTCAAAAATGGGGCCAGTGAGATGAAAAGTGCTTCACTAGGAACTTGTGGGAAAGTTCTTCCTAACTATTTCCCAGAGCATCTGGTAAGGACTCTCCCTCTTCCTCTGGATTCTGTTGCCCACAGATGTGAAACCTGTTTATTCAGCTATCAATTTGAGGATGGAAGAGGGTAGAGCCAACAGGATCCAACGGGAACAAAGCTGGAGCCACTGATGGTCAGCCTGAGGCTGCTCTACCTCTGAATTTTCAATTATGAGACAATTTCCTCACTTTTTTAAAAGTACGTTTGAATCAGATTTTGCTTCATTTGCATCAAAAATCACGTAACCAGCAAAAATAATTTCCTTAACCAAAAAGTATAAACATCATTTTATTTATTTATTTTTATAAATTCATTTATTTTATTTATTTATTTTTGGCTACATTGGGTCTTTGTTGCTGTGCACGGGCTTTCTCTAGTTGTGGCGAGGAGGGGCTACTCTTCCTTTTGGTGCTCAGGCTTCTCATTACAGTGGCTTCTCTTATTGCAGAGCACAGGCTCTAGGTGTGTGGGCTTCAGTAGTTGTGGCACGTGGCCTCAGTAGTTGTGGCTTGTGGGCTCTAGAGTGCAGGCTCAGTAGTTGTGGCACACAACAGGCACGTGAGGTCTTCCCAGACCAGGGCTTGAACGCGTGTGCCCTGCGTTGTCAGGTAGATTCTTAACCACTGCGCCACCAGGGAAGCCCACAAACATCATTTAATTGGCACTATTTAAAATCAGAATACTTGTGTTAAATAGCAAAAGAACAGTAATAGTGTACTGTCTACTATAGTTCAGTTTGTTAAGTTTTTTTTTTTTTTTTCCTATTAAGCCTAAAGATTTTCTTCCTAAAAGAAGATAGCTCTTAAAATCACATCATTACTAACAGCAGGGACTCAATCCTTGTTAAATATAGGTGAATTTAAAACCAATTATAATGTCTGATCTAGAAATCGCTCCTCAAAACTAAAGAATTTAATTCAAGGATTTATTGACCACATTGATTAAAAGCTTTAAAGGACACGAAGTTGTTAGTGGTGTTGCTAACTATGTTCTCTACCCTTCAAAATTTTACTATTTATTAGAAGTAAAACCTGTAAAAATGTTGTACCACATAGGAAAGAGGTATAAGAGTTCCAAGGGGGTCCAGGAAAGAGAGAAATCACTCCCATTTTGAGGAGTAGTAAGAACATCAAGGAAGACTTCCCAGAGGAGGTGACGTATGAGCTAGGATAGAAAGAGTGTTCCTATAGGTAACAAAGAGAGAGAAGGGCATTCTAGGACAGGCAAAGTCAGTATGTAGGACAAAGAGGTAAGGGAGCACAAGCTGTGCTGGGGAGGATTGAGTCCCCTGGTTTTGCTGGAGCAGAGTGTGTACGGAAAGGAAGAGTGGAAGATGGCCTAAAAAGGGAGGCTACTGTCAGAATATGAAGGACTTTGAATGCCATGCTTGAGGGTATGAAATTCTTCGGGTATGAAATTCTTCAGGTATGAAATGAGATGGAAAACCAAGGAAGGTTTCCAAGGAGTCAGTAGTGTGACTAATACACACTATTGACATTTTGGGCTGCATTATTCTCTGTTTTGGGGGCCCTCCTATGCATTTCAGGATGTTTAGCTGCATCCCTGGCTTCTACTCATTAGATTCCAGTAACACCTCCTGCTCCTGCCTGAGCTGTGACAACCAAAAATGTCTCCAGACATTGTCAAATGTCCTGGGGGGCAAAACTGCTCCACTGTAAGATTAAGGAGAGATTCCCATGGCAAGGTCACAGGCACCAGTGGCTATATAGTAGACACTGGGTAAGCTCAGCTGAACTATAATAAATTAATGGAAACTGGGACAATTAGAGGTAGGGTGGGGGCAATATCTCAGATAATAATGAGAGCAGTAGCAATGGAAATAGACAGACCCAATAAGGATCTATATAGTGTTAGCTATATTACTATTTTCCAAAGCATTCCTAAACTTATTTAATCACGGAAATCTACATAATACTCATCAATATCCCACTGAACACATTTTAGGAAATTCTGTGTATAAGACTGAGTTTAAATATAAAATGAATCATTTTCTACATGTACTCCTATGTTCATAGCAGCACTATTTACAACAGCCAGGACATGAAAACAACCTAAATGTTCATTGACAGATGAATGGATAAAGATGTGGTGTATATATATATATATACATGTTTCTCTCTCTATACACACACACACACACACACACACAGACACAATGGAATATTACTCTGCCATAAAAAATAATGAAATAAATTTTTAAAAAAAGAATGAAATAATGCCACTTGTAGCAGCATGGATGGACCTAGAGATTATCATACTAGGTGAAGTCAGTCAAAAAGAGAAAGACAAATACCATATGATATCACTTATATGTGGAATCTAAACTATGACACAAATGAACTTATCTACAGAACAGAAACAAACTCACAGATATAGAGAAGAGATTTGTGGTTGCCAAGGGGGAAGGGCATGGGGGAGAGGAGGATTGAGAGTTTGGGATTAGCAGATGCAAACTATTATATGCAAGATGGATAAACAACAAGGTCCTACTGTATAGCACAGGGAACTATATTCAATATCCTGTGATAAACCATAATGGAAAAGAATATGAAAAAGAGTATATATATATATATATATATATATATATATAACTGAATCACTTTGCTGTGCAGCAGAAATTAACACAACATTGTAAATCAACTATACTTCAATAAAATTAAAAAAAAACTCTCATAAAATTAATCACTTTCAACTGCAATCCATTAAAAAACAATGAGGCAAAAGTAATATTTTGATAGTCAGCAGCACATTCTTTAATACCCTTAGATCTGAGTGTAACGTGTATTCATTGATTTTATCATTGGTAATTACATCTATCAGTGGGAAGACAATTTCTTTTTTTGTTTTTTGGTTCCAACTTGCATGGAACTATACTATTCTTGGTATATGTGGGACAGAATAATACTACGACATGGACTCTCGTCATAGAGCTCACAACAGGGATGCTACTTGCTGGTGGGTAAAATTCCCCACTTCTAGGAGCTGCTGGTCCATTCCAGCTTCACAGAAGAAACAGGCTTTGAACCAGATCCTGAGAGGTGAACAGTGTTAGACCTGGAGGAGAGGGGCTGGTAGATCCTGACTCCAAGGTCAACTGAAGGCACATGGGACCCATGCAGACTCACAGACCCCACACTCAGAAGCGTCGTGTGCTTAGTTTAATGTTGTGCTATTGTTGTCTTTAAGGTCTTAACTGGGGAAAAAGGGACCCATGGTTTCACTTTGCACTGGGCCCCGCAAGTCACAGAGCCAGTTCTGCCTCATCACCTCTTCTGCTGGTTGTGAGCAGACACTTCTTACACACGGTTTACCTCCCTCAACACCAGAATTCTTCAGCCCACTGTGTTATGCCCTCCTTTGAAGGTGTACTAGTTTACTGTTAATTTACTTACAGAATTCTAGGGCAGGAAGAAATATTTTACTGATCTGTGGGGAAACAAATTAAGCAAGCATGTTTCTTAGCAACTAAAAAATTCACCTTATACTGAGAATGATTATAAACATACTTTGGGGATCACCCTTAAGGGGAAAAAGAGTTGAAAACCATTATGCTTAATTTAAATAAGGTCAGTTGTAGAAAGAAGGCATTCAAAGTGTTTAATACACTAACAATAAATGTACTATCTAGTGATTATTTCTTCTCTTTGAAATAGGAATGAATCATTACAGCTTCCTTTTGCTCCACACACAATGCAAATGAATTACTGGTTTGAAAAAAGAAAGTAGCAGCTCCCATTTTCTACGGCTGTTGTCTCAGAAACTTGAAATCTGCATTTTGAATTCTGGCTCATAAGGACAAAAATTTAGGGAGCTGGTAATTATCATCAATTGATATACTGATGAATTAGGCCTTCTATACTGTAGGCATTCTTTTTATTTTTTTTAACATCTTTATTGGAGTATAATTGCTTTACAATGGTGTGGTAGTTTCTGCTGTATAACAAAGTGAATCAGCTATACGTATACATACAACCCCCCATCTCCCCCCTCTTGCGCCTCCCTCCCTCCCACCCTCTCTATCCCACCCCTCTAGGTGGTCACAAAGCACTGAGCTGATCTCCCTGTGCTGTGCAGATGTGGATGTTAACCTTATGGGGATTCCCTTGTATGTTATTTGTTGCTTTTCCCTTGCTGCTTTTAATATTTTTTCTTTGTCTTTAATTTTTGATAGTTTGATTACTATGTGTCTCAGCGTGTTTCTCCTTAAGTTTTGCCTGTATGGGACTCGCTGTGCTTCCTGGACTTGGGTGGCTATTTCCTTTCCCATGTTAGGGAAGTTTTCGACTATAATCTCTTCAAATATTTTCTCTGGTCCTTTCTCTCTCTCTTCTCCTTCTGGGACCACTATAATGCGAATGTTGTTGCGTTTAATGTTGTCCTAGAGGTCTCTTAAGCTGTCTTCATTTCTTTTCATTCTTTTTTCTTTATTCTGTTCTGCAGCAGTAAATTCCACCATTCTGTCTTCCAGGTCACTTATCCGTTCTTCTGCCTCAGTTATTCTGCTACTGATTCCTTTTAGTGTAGTTTTCATTTCAGTTATTGTATTCTTCATCTCTGTTTGTTCTTTAATTCTTCTAGGTCTTTGTTAAACATTTCTTGCATCTTCTCGATGTTTGCCTCCATTCTTTTTCCAAGGTCCTGGATCATCTTCACTATCATTATTCTGAATTCTTTTGCTGGAAGGTTGCCTATCTCCACTTCATTTAGTTGTTTTTCTGGAGTTTTATCTTGTTCCTTCATCTGGTACATAGCCCTCTGCCTTTTCATCTTGTCTATCTTTCTGTGAATGTGGTTTTTGTTCCACAGGCTGCAGGACTGTAGTTCTTCTTGCTTCTGCTGTCTGCCCTCTGGTGGATGAGGCTGTCTCTGTTTGCAAGTATTTTGTTGAGGATTTTTGCATCTATGTTCAGTGATATTGGCCTGTAGTTTTCTTTCTGTGTGACATCTGTGTCTTGTTTTGGTAGCAGGGTGATGTTGGCCTCATAGAATGAGTTTGGGAGTGTTCCTCCCTCTGTTTTTTTTTTTTTTTTTTTGCAGTACACGGGCCTCTCACTGTTGTGGCCTCTCCCGTTGCGGAGCACAGGCTCCGGACGCGCAGGCTCAGCAGCCATGGCTCACGGGCCCAGCCGCTCCTCAGCATGTGGGATCTTTCCGGACCAGGGCACAAACCCATGTCCCCTGCATCAGCAGGCAGACTCTCAACCACTGCGCCACCAGGGAAGCCCCTTCTGCTATATTTTGGAAGAGTTTGAGCAGGATAGGTGTTATCGCTTCTCTAAACATTTGATAGAATTCGCCTGTGATGCCATCTGGTCCTGGGCTTTTGTTTGTTGAAAGATTTTCAATTATAGTCTCAATTTCAGTGCTTGTGATTGGTCTGTTTATATTTTCTATTTCTTCCTGGTTCAGTCTTGGAAGGTTGTATTTTTCTTAGAATTTGTCCATTTCTTCCAGGTCCCCCCATTTTATTGGCATAGAGTTACTTGTAGTAATCTCTCATGATCCTTTGTATTTCCGCAGTGTCAGTTGTTACTTCTCCTTTTTCAGTTCTAATTCTATTGATTTGAGTCTTCTCCCTTTTTTTCTTGATGAGTCTGGCTAATGTTTTATCAATTTTGTTTATCTTCTCAGAGAACGAGTTTTTAGTTTTATTGATCTTTGCTATCATTTCCTTCTCTTTTATTTCTGATCTGATCTCTATGATTTCTTTTCTTCTGCTAACTTTGGGGTATTTTTGTTCTTCTTTCTCTGATTGCTTTAGGTGTAAGGTTAGGTCGTTTATTTGAGATGTTTCTTATTTCTTGAGGTAGGACTGTATTGCTATAAACTTCTCTCTTAGAACTCCTTTTGCTGCATTGCATAGGTTTTGGGTCATCGTGTTTTCACTGTCATTTGTTTCTAGGTATTTTTTGATTTCCTCTTTGATTTCTTCAGTGATCTCTTGGTTATTTAATAGTGTATTGTTTAGCTTCCATGTGTTTGTATTTTTTTTACAGATTTTTTTCCTGTAATGGATATCTAGTCTCATAGCGTTGTGGTCGGAAAAGATACTTGATACATTTCAATTTTTTTAAATTTACCAAAGCTTGATTTGTGACCCAAGATATGATCTATCCTGGAGAATGTTCCATGAGCACTTGAGAAGAAAGTGTATTCTGTTGCTTTTGGATGGAATGTCCTATAAATATCAATTAAGTCTATCTTATTTAATGTATCATTTAAAGCTTGTGTTTCCTTATTTATTTTCATTTTGGATGATCTGTCCATTGGTGAAAGTAGGGTGTGAAAGTCTCCTACTATTATTGCGTTACTGTTGATTTCCACTTTTATGGCTGTTAGCATTTGCCTTATGTATTGAGGTGCTCCTATGTTGGGTGCATAAATATTTACAATTGTTACATCTTCTTCTTGGATTGATCCCTTGATCATTATGTAGTGTCCTTCTTTGTCTCTTGTAATAGTCTTTTTTTTTTTTTTTTTTTGCAGTATGCGGGCGTCTCACTGTTGTGGCCTCTCCCATCGCGGAGCACAGGCTCTGGAAATGCAGGCTCAGCGGCCATGGCTCACAGGCCCAGCCGCTCTGCGGCATGTGGGATCTTCCTGGACCAGGGCACAAACCCGTGTCCCCTGCATCGGCAGGCAGACTCTCAACCACTGCGCCACCAGGGAAGCCCAATAGTCTTTATTTTAAAGTCGACTTTGTCTGATATGAGAACTGCTACTCCAGCTTTCTTTTGACTTACATTTGCATGCAATATCTTTTTCCATCCCCTCACTTTCAGTCTGTATGTGTCCCTAGGTCTGAAGTGGTCTCTGGTAGACAGCATATATACGGGTCTTGTTTTTTATCCATTCAGCCAGTCTATGTCTTTTGGTGGGAGCATTTAATCCATTTACATTTAAGGTAGTTATCAATATGTATGTTCCCATTACCATTTTCTTAATTGTTTTGGGTTTGTTATTGTAGGTCTTTTACTTCTCTTGTGTTTCCTGCCTAGAGAAGCTCCTTTAGTGCTTGTTGTAAAGCTGGTTTGGTGGTGCTGAATTCTCTTAGCTTTTGCTTGTCTTCAAAGCTTTTAATTTCTCCGTTGAATCTGAGTGAGATCCTTGCTGGGTACAGTAATCTTGCTGTAGGTTCTTCCCTTTCATCACTTTAAATATGTCCTGCCACTCCCTTCTAGCTTGCAGAGTTTCTGCTGAAAAATCAGCTGTTAATCTTATGGGGATTCCCTTGTATGTTGTTGTTTTTCCCTTGCTGCTTTTAATATGTTTTCTTTGTATTTAATTTTTGATAGTTTGATTAATATGTGTCTTGGCATGTTTCTCCTTGGATTTATCCTGTATGGGACTCTCTGGGTTTCCTGGAGTTGACTATTTTCTTTCCCATATTAGGGAATTTTTTGACTCTAATCTCTTGAAATATTTTCTCAGTCTCTTTCTTTTTCTCCTCTTCTTCTGGGACCCCTATAAGTCGAATGTTGGTGTGTTTAATGCTGTCCCAGAGGTCTCTGAGACTGTCCTCAATTCTTTTCATTCTTTTTTCTTTATTCTGCTCTGCAGTAGTTATTTCCACTACCTTATCTTTCAGGTCATTTATCCATCCTTCTGCCTCAGTTATTCTGCTACTGATTCCTTCTAGAGGATTTTAAATTTCATTTATTGTGTTTTTCATCATTGTTTGTTTGCTCTTTAGCTCTTCTAGGTCCTTGTTAAACCCTTCTTGTATTACTTCTCCATTCTATTTCCAAGATTTTGGATCATCTTTACTATCATTATTCTGAATTCTTTTCAGGTAGACTGCCTATTTCCTCTTCATTTGTTTGGTCTAATAGGGTTTTACCTTGCTCCTTCATCTGCTGTGTGTTTCTCTGTCTTCTCAGTTTGCTTAACTTACTGTGTTCGGGATCTCCTTTTCACAGGCTGCAGGTTCATAGTTCCCATTATTTTTGGTGTCTGCCCCCAGTGGCTAAGGTTGGTTCAGTGGGTTGTGTAGGCTTCCTGGTGGAGGAGACTGGTGCCTGTGTTCTGGTGGATAAGGGTGGATCTTGTGTTTCTGGTGTGCAGGACCACGTCCTGTGGAGTGTTTTGGGGTGTCTGTGACATTATGATTTTAGGCAGCCTCTCTGCTAAGGGGTGGGTTTGCGTTCCTGTCTTGATAGTCGTTTGGCATAGGGTGTCCAGCACTGTACCTTGCTGGTCATTGAGTGGAGCTGGGTCTTAGTGTTGAGATGGAGATCTCTGGGAGAGCTTTCACTCTTTGATATTATGTGGAGCTGGGAGGTCTCTGGTGGACCAATATCCTGAACTCGGCTCTCCCACCTCAAAGGCACAGCCCTGACACCTGGCTGGTGCACCAAGACCCTGTCAGCCATACGGCTCAGAAGAAAAGGGAGGGAGGGAGGGAGGGAGGAAGGAAGGAAGGAAGGAAGGAAGGAAGGAAGGAAGGAAAGAAAGAAAGAAAGAAAGAATAAAATAAAATAAAGCTATTAAAAAATAAAAATTATTGAAAATAAAAATAAGAAAAAATTAAAATAAAAAAAAAGAAGGAAAGAAGAGAGCCACTAAACCAAAAAACAAATCCATCAATGATAGCAAGCCCTAAAAAGTATATGAAAAACAAACAAAAAAACAAAAAAGAAAATGGACAGAGCCCTAGGACTGTAGGCATTCTTGCTGGTGGATATAATTTAATGAAAATATAATAAGAAAATATGTCTATTGGAATAGTACTTCCTGCATGTAACATTGTTAATGCCTAGAAATGCTCTATTGTTCTTCTTTGCTCAACAACTTTTATTAATTAATTTATTTATTTATTTTAGGAGGTATGGGCTAGAAATCAAAGTGACATACTTTTCTATAATTGAATAGTAAATCTCAATGAAAGAAACTCTTATTTGATAAAGTATAGGTCACTTGGCAGTTCAAGGAATACACTCAAGAAAAAGTATTTATAGGGTAAATTGACATTTTCAGCCACTTAAGTCCAGCAGGATAGAATTATTATCAAAAAAAAAAACAAAAAAAAAACCTAGTACCAACTGCTTTCTTTCTATTCACAGAGAAGCTGTGAAAATAAATGAGTGCTCTTTCAAGGAAAAAAATGGGAAAATAAAAATTAATATATTATTACCATTGTATTAAATGAAGGACATACTCTTTAGATAAATTCGTATCACTTGATTATGATTTTCAACCAGTAGAGGCAATATAGAGTGCCACCTGATCCAGCACCATAGCTTACATTCAGAGTTAACAGTCTGTTGAAAGTAAATTCTGTTTCATTAAAAATACATAATTTTCTTTGAAGTCTACTTGAGCAGGGGTTGGAGACAGAGATGTGCACATCTCATTTCATTGCCAAGACTGTAAACTTTCTGAGTGCTAGGTTTTTATGTATGATTCATCCTGTATCCCCCAGCGTTCTTAGAATTGGGCCTTGTTCAGAGGAGACACTCGATAAATATTTATTGAATAATAAATGATAGACATTAGTAAGAGATTACATAGTTTTAAAATGATCTTGGTAGATTTTAAAACATTATATATAAACATGTAACCAGAAAATGTGATTTCCCAAAATATAACCTAAAAGGAAAATGATTTTTATTACTGAGAAGGATAATTTCATAACAAAGTGAAAAGTGGTTGAAAATAAAACATGGACTTTCAAATCTGGAATACGCACATCATATGCAAACATACCACACAATAGATCACTATGGCAAGTAATTATAAATGATCAAATTGGTTAGCTAAACACTGGGGTGGTTTCACATAATGTTGGAAAATATTAAGTAATTAAATATGTAAGTTGCAGCAGAAGTTAAATACATCCTTTAAAATGGATTGATTTTTTTTTTTTTTTTTTTTTTTTTACTATCAAGAGTTCTTTTTTTCTGGAGACCAAATGACTTAAAAATCAACAATGATAAAATGTTAGAATTACAGTGAGCTCCTTTGGAAGTTGGCAACGTTTTCAGTTTATATTAGAGTATAACATTATCAAACAATTTGATAGTCATTGAAAAATTGAGTTGGAGAAATGTTACTAGTCATTAATAGCCCCAACCTCCTTTTCACATGACTAACTGGCGACACAGAAGTAATAAGCGGTCAAGTCAAGTCCACTTGGCTCTTCAGTGGCTGAGCCAGGAATAGCCTTGCTCTCCTCCTATATACTTAACAGTCACCTCTTGCCTTCCCTAGTTCCTGAAAATACTCATCTCTTTCCTTTATGTCTTCAGTGGCTTCTTTTCTGTTGAGTCATCCCCATTAGAACACAAACATGTTCCAGGCTCTCCTGTCATACATAATTCTCCCTTGATCCTACATTCCATTTTAACCATGACCTCATTTTTATATTCTACAGTGAAACTTAAAGAGTTTTCTGTTTAACCACTGTCTGCACTTTCTATCTCCCTCCTTCTATGCCTCAATTTCCTCATCTGTAAAAATGAACATATTAATACTTACTGTATGGGTTATCTTAAAGATTAGGTATATTAATATATGCAAAGGGCTTAGAAAAGTGCCTAAAACATAATAAAGACTCAATAAATATTAGCTAGTATTATTACTATTACCAACATCATCATCTTTGTATTTCTGCTCTAAGAACCTTGCTAAATTAAGTACATTTGCTAACAGAATCTTTAGCATGCAAGAAACATTATAGTGGGATAATAATAATCAAAACGTAATGGAATAATAAAAATAATCTTTGAGTACTCGATATTTGGTAGACTTTTGTGCTAAGAGCAAAGCTGTCCCCATTTTTTCTTCCCAGCTGGTTGCCTATGGGTATTGCTAACTTCATTTTATAGATGAGGAAACAAAGACACATAGAGGTTATAACCCTTACCATTTGAGCAAGGGTAATTTCATAGGCGGGGGAAATGATTTCTTAGCAACACGAAGACTTGAAAGCTTGATGTTAGTATTTCTGTGAATCAGGTGAAATGTTTCTTCTGTCCATATATCTCGTCATTTTATGAAGTCATCTGACATCCCAGAATTCTTCCAATTCATTCATCCCTTTAGGATTTATACAGGCAGTTCCAAAATGGATACACAGGGGGCTCAGGAATGGGTACCTAGAGAGCTTGGGAACTTGCCTTAAAGCTGGGTTTTCATAAAGGTTTATGAAATGGATACAATGTCAGATCTCTTTAACCAAGATTGGGGTAAGGTGTAGAGGAGACCTGAGTGCACCCAGCCACTGCTTAGAGTAGGTAGCTATTGGACACTACAGTTAAAAGGAAGCTTAGGGGTCAACCAATCTGAAATGTACTTTGCAGATATTGAAACAAAACAAAACAAAAAACAGAGAGAAAGTACATTTCCCAAGGTCACAGAGCTGATAATTAGTATATGCAGGAACAGGTTCGGCCTCCTCATTCTACCCAAAGGCGGAAAGGAAAAATATGGGCTTATTAAAACATCAATGAATACTATACTGGAGGCTGACAGAGGTGAGTTCAAGTACGGTATTTGATCCTTACAAACCTCCCAGGGATGTGCGTATTTTTGTCTCCATTTTATTGATGAAGAATGGTGTCAGAAAATGTTAACTGTAACTTATACAGAACAATACATTATTTCATTTGGCAGAGCTGAGAGTTTTATTCAGGAGTCTTGGACCTGAAAGTCTTCTTTCTGTAAACACCCTTCAATTCCATTTCACCAGGCTTCACATTCATTTTTTTTCTTATTCTGATCCCACAATAACTCACTAGCTTGCCACCCAACCTAATATCCATCTTATCAGTGTTCAGATAGCCGATGGATACTGTGGGCTGCCAAAACCACCTAGAAAAAGAAATTTACAAATTGCTAATAACTAAAGGTTCTCTTAAATTAACCTTTCCAAAAGTTTTTGCTGTAAATAGGGGCACTTCTTAACAGCAAAAAAATGAGTCTCTTGTGGCAGAATTTCATTGAATCATGTGGGATGGTAGCAAAGATAATTTAGGGAAGTGGACACATACTTTGAAAAATTTCACACAGGCATCTATTTTGTCCATCTCTTCTTAGGCTGGTCTTGTAGCCACGATCAACCTGCACTTAATTTATTAAACGTATTAAATTATTTTTCAATTTAAACTGTTTTTATTTTTTAAGAAGTACTCGGACATACAAAGTTCAAGCCTAAAACAAGAGAAAGTAAAAAAAAAAAAAAGAGAAAGTAATTATATGTATAAAGTGCTCGCCTCATCCTTTTCCCCCTCTAACAGATCTGCTCTTCAGAGGTAAACATTTCTGAACAGTTTATTATGTATCTTTCCATAAGTGTTTATGTATATAAGTATAAAAGTTTATGTATACAAGTATATATTCATATGCTTTTATTGGTATCAATGGTATCCTGCCCTAGAAACAACTATATAAAGCTATTTTTTCACTCAGCAAGATAATGATGATGACGAAGACGTCAAAAATATAAAGGAAAAGGAGAAAGAAGAGAATGAAAAGGAGGAGCAAGAAGCAGAGGAGGATGGAAACAGCTAGGCTATGAATGTTTACCATGCACCAGGCATAACTTTTGGTTAATCCTCACAACCATCAGGGGTGTATGTTAGTATAACACTTATTTTACAGATTAAGAAACATATAAAAAGATTAAGTACCTTGCTCAAATTTGTACTAATAGTGCCAAGATTAAAGTCTGGTGGTCTGGCTCCACAGCCCACGTTTTTAACCAACGAACTGTATACTAAACTTCAGAGATTTCCATAGCAGCACATCCAGATCTGCCTCATTCTTTCCAGTGGCTGAATACGATGCATGCTACTGCTACACGTTATTATTTTACCAGGCTCCTAGTGATGGACATTCATTCCACCAGCCCCACACTCACCCTCACAAGGCTTTTAGAAAATCATAATATTTGAAAGTTCAGGCATAATAATTGATTTTACCCATACTACACAAATTTAGATGAAGAATTTGCTAAATGTGTTTTAATTTTTCTAAATAAACTGAATAATTTGCTTCAATTGCCTAACTTCTTAGTTATAGATATCCTGATCCAACTTTTCTTAAGTATCTTTAATGGTAGAAAGCCTAATAGACAATACTCAGTAATACTAATCTTGATATTGATTTATGTGAAACTCCATGTTCATAGCTTATCAGGTGTTCAGAAAACTCTGAAGGGAAAATAATCAGTTCTCGTTTTGCCTTTGTTTTTGTTTTGTCTATTATCTGGTGCTTTTTATATTGCAATGCCCATCAAAACAGGTTTTTGCAAGAACACCATGACATGGCTATTATCAGTTAATCAGACTCCAAAAAATTAAGATTTCACACTCTAATTAGAAAAATGGTGACTAATTCGTCAGTAGATTCTGGTTCACTAATATTTTCACATCATTATTAAGCTACTGTGTATTCTTCAGTAAATAAAACTATTTTCTAGAAATGATTTTCAGAAGAAATTGAATTGGAAAGATTGCACATTTTACACAGTTCAAATGAGATATATACCATTTTAAAGTATAAAATGCAATTGCAAAATATTTTACTATGGCCAGAAACACTGTACCTAACTACCAAATGTTTCATGGTTGCTAGTGAATACCCTTGCAGAAGGTAAGCTACTTAAAATCTCTCCTGGCTCCAGCAAGTCTTATAAGCAACACATATACATGTGAACAATGAGCTGATTTTTAACTTATAAATATGAACATTTTATAAGTCTATGTGCTAAAAAGGCTTAGAAATAATGTCCAATCTAGTAGCAAAGAGCAACTCTAGGCCCCAGATTGTGGGTCCCTAAGTAGAAGAAATGGCTAATTCCGGCCTAGGTTATGAAACACACAAGATGAGCCTAGGACATTTTATCCTACCTGATAATAAGGAAACTGTTAAAGACTACTAGATCCATGTCAAAAGAACTCAGAATCAAACTTGAAGAGGTTTTCACTGGCCTAAGTTGGGACAATTTGAATTAATAAGAATAAGAACTACAGTGAATTAAACATAGAAAACATAGAAAATATTTAAATTCACAAGTTTTCTTGGTAGAAGTATTCTATGTAATAAAGAAAGAAGGATAGAATTAGAACATCTGAACTAATAATGAATGAGTCCATCTAGATCCTGAACATCAACTGCTGTTAACATCACACAAATACATACAAAAAGACAGACATCATATGCCTCCTGAAAGGAAGAATGAATACAGCTAACACATACAAACAATATAGTCTCTCACACACAAAACCAAGCCAGAATCTTGAGCCATGGTCTAGATCCAACTTCCAACTTACAGAAAACACAGAGGTTGATCAGAGGAACGTGTTAAACGATGTTGTGATTTCTGAGATACTTGGACATTTGAACCAAGACTGACAATTTGATGATTTTAAGAGTTTATTATTTTTTTAGGTGTGATATTGGTATTGTAATTATGGTGGGGATAAAAGAGAACTCACCTTTAAGAGACATATATAAAAAAATACTAATGAAATGATACAATATCTGGGATTTGTTTCAAAGCAATATGAGACGTGGAGGTATGATTGGGGATGTCGATGGGATAGGATCGGCTCTTATTGGTTAAAGGTTTTTCATGCTGGGGGATGGGACATGAGGTTTCATTAGATTATTTTCATATTTTTGTGTATGTTTAGAAGTCTCTATAATTAAAAGGTTGTTTATGTTTGTTTGTTTATTGGGTTTTTTGTTTTGGTCAGCAGCAGTGAGAAGTGCTAGAGAATTCCTTCAACACCAAAATCTTTGGAAATTTAAAAAGAAAACAAAACAAGACAAAAACAGTTGCATTTAAAGGCACCAGAGAATTACTTGAACACCAAAGAAAGCTTTTATTCACCAAACCATTCAGCAAGAGACCCTTCACAGACCAGGGCAATTAGCCTTCTCTTCACTAGCCAGTTGGATCCAGATACGTCAAGCTTGTCATTTTCCAAATAAAAATATTACTTGCTTTAAAAGTCAAGTTTTAAAAAAAGCTAATATATTAGAGCTTTATTCGGCATGATTATGAATGATTTTCTTTTAATATTTATCAAAGCTTAACATTTTAAAATATCTGATCAAAACTTCCTAGAGCTATGTATGTAATTAACATGGGAATTCAGAAAAGAGAAAGTCATAGGTTTTAGGATGCTTAAGTTTTCTACAACGGGGCTAAATCTTTTTGGCATTAAATCCATTTTTAATTAGAGTAAAAATAATTTATTTTTATTGAGTGAAATAGCACAGATAAAACATTTTAATGGGTAATAACACTGTTGGGATGTATACTTAAACATGACACCTGTGACTGGAAGACAAAGCATCTAAAACTAATCAGCATTCCATTGATTAATTTTCTTTTAAAACTCAAGCATGAACATTTAATAAAAAAAAATAAAAAATCAGTTCCCCTCATTACATCTCAGTAGTTCTGAAATCCCTGGCCTTTTCTTACCAGAATGAATTAATGAATGACTTAGAAAAAAGAGAAAGAGAGAAAAACAAAAATAAAAACAAACCCAAAAACCCTAGCAACATTAGAAAACAGAGATTTAAGATAAAAACATGGATTACTTTAGTTTCAGAAACAGTAGTTTTTCTTGTGATTTCAGGGAGTTCAAAATTCAATTTGGATTGAAGGTAACTAATTCTTTCAGGGTCAGACAGAAATCCAATGTTCCCAGACAGCCCTCAATTTGTTCAATCAATGAGTTCTGGCTGGTCCCATCACGACAACCATTTAGTTTGTTTTATGTCCCACACAGCCCTTTGTCAAAATATAGTCCATTGTTAATTATTCTTAGGTGAAATATAGACCCCCAGATCCCCTCCATGTTCTCTAAGAATTAACATGATCAAAGTATTGCTAATATGTAGAGCCTATATAGATCCAAACTTCTAAGAGAAGTCTTGGAATTACTCTAAGACAGAGCTATATATAAAATTTGACTACTCTGTGTTCTATCAGTGGGTCTTAAAAACTTATTGGGATGTCTAGCAGAAATGCAGATTAATTCTTATGCCCTTGTCCAAAGAATGGAAAGCTGTTTTCTTAAATGGCAGTTGTCAATAGAGGGATTAATGGGGCAGAGAAAGTGA
This sequence comes from Delphinus delphis, assembly GCF_949987515.2. Classification (NCBI taxonomy): domain Eukaryota; kingdom Metazoa; phylum Chordata; class Mammalia; order Artiodactyla; family Delphinidae; genus Delphinus; species Delphinus delphis. The sequence goes on along the minus strand of NC_082698.1, from coordinate 39,580,363 downwards.
GGGGAATAAATTGACGACTAAATGAATGAATGAATGAATGAAATAAAGGGGATCACATATGAACTGAGGATAACAAGACACCTTGACCCAAGGATTATGATCAATCCAACTATGCATCATCACTGCAATGACATGAGCTACTGCTTAAATATTTACTTAAATTTGTAGTTCAAGCCTTCCCAGTAGATTGGGGACTCTAAAAGCAGAACCTTCTCTTATCGTTCTTCATATGCATGATAATCTGTCACATAAATGTTTACAAAAGTTAACTTATTCTCAATTGTGATCTTATCTAATCAACAAATGCTATCACTAGAGGTTACATTTCCATGGTAACCATTACCCTGTATCAAAATATGAACATTCCTATTGTTTGGCTATGGAAATACAATTGTTTTGCTTGATTTTTCCTTTTTTGTTGCTGTTGATAAGCAAAATCCAATGTAGAGAAGTGTTGAGTGTGGGCTTAAAAATCAGTATTTCTGGATTCAAATCCTGATTCTTTTACACAACGACAACCATATATCTCAATTTATCTAAAAAATGGGAATACAGAACCTATAGAGATTTTTGAGGTGTAAATAGGTATATTATATAAAATATAGAACAGAGTAACAGAGTAACTGCTCAATAAATGCTATTATTATCACTGATTTACTGAAAGGTTGAATTGGAAACATTTCCCCTCTTACCCACTTACAATTTGAAGATTACACCCCTCACACTCATGGAAAACAGAACTGCTATTTCTGGTTGATTTTAGCTCGGGTTTTAATGAGAAATCTAGTTCAATTTTTAAGAAAGAAGAGAAGAGGATTCTTGAGGAGGAAAGAAAGAGGAAGTAAACATCTCTGGTGAAAATGTTTTGGGCCTAAGGTAAGATATGATTTCTTTACATTTAAAAGAAGAGCAGAGATGAATACAAAAGATATGGGAGGTTACCAGAGTGGACCAATATAGCTAGGAGGTTGTCTAAGAAGAGGGAATTCCCATTGTCACCAAATAATCAGATGACTGGACATCTGCCAGGATGAGAACAATTTGGGTGTCCAAGAAAAATATGGAAGCCATGTCATCACCCAAGGAGTATCCAGTTCAGACTCCAGAAGGAATGCTCTCTCTCATTATTACTTTATCATCCACTACCTTACCTATAGACTGGAAGATCCATCATCCAAGTGTTGATTCAAATGCTACCAAATTACTTGGTGTGGACCACTCGCCAGGTAATTCTACGACCGAGGACATTTGCAAACCCAAGAAAGGGGGACTCAGGACAATTAATGTGATGGTGGTGGTGATGTTCTCCACTCATATGTACTCTTGAGATCAGAATCAGCTGCAAACCCCCTGAGCATAGCCCATTATTTAGTGCCTTCCCCTCCCGGGTTGCCTTGGGGATGTTAAACTAAGACATTTTTTTTTAACTGTTTTTTTTTTAGCAGTCGTTTGTGACTCTTTAATTTATCCATATAGCAATATTGTAGAGGTTGTCCTCCCCTCACCCCTTGTCTTATTCTTTTTTCATATTTGTTTCTGTACCCATATCCCTCATTTATACGTTGACCACATACGGCATGCATTTGCCAAATGTGACAATCTATTATAGTAATGGAACTGCACAAATTCAGCAAACATCCAAAAAGGATCAACATATGGAGAAACACAGAAGGAAAACTTGTATTTTAGAGAGGAGACAACATTTTATTCCATATTTACTTCTTTTATTCTGACCAAACATAAAAAGGGACGCAAACATCTATCACTGAGTTGCTAAGAGCAACGTCAGAGTACTTTGCAAGTTTAAGAGCTACATGGAGAATTTGAACTATTCGTTTGACAGCACCCTAAAGCCTAATTTCCTAAACTTGAAGGACTCAGTAACTTAAAAAAAATGAAAGCTCAGCCCTAAATCTCCAGGGACACCCTAAAAAAGTAGTCAGATGCTTTTGATATTTTTTTGCAAGCATCTTTTCCTCTTCAAGGAAAAACACAATTCACAGCTGCAGCAGAACAAGTGAGAAAGATAACTAGAGTAGTTACTGCTAGTCAATCCTTGATACTTATTTTGTGATTTGCTTTCTTTTTGTTCCTCTTCCAGGCAGCTCACATTATCGTTGCATATACAAACTCCAGCAAGTCAGAGAAGAGAGGAAAAAACAGAAATTTAAAAAAAATCAGGTCTTAAGAGAAGTAGAAAGCAGCTTTCCTCTAGTAGCTTCAGATTCTTGACACCATAAAACCTATGGTATTTGTTTTCAGGGTTATCTGATAGTTTAATAACTTATGTTCTAGATACTCTTGAATACATGTAGTGATATTCTAAGCAGGGTGGCTGCCCTCAGTGAAATCACACTCCATTTCCTGAGTCTCACTACTATTTAATGTTGGGAGACACATTGCAGGTCCTGGAAGCGGTGTGGTAGAAATGATGATGTTGAGGATGATGACAATGACTGTAACAACTCAGCTTTACTGAGCAATTACTCTGTGTCAGGGATTTTGCTCTTGATGTGTTACTTCATTTAATCGTCACAACAATTTCTTTTTTTCTTTTCCTTTTTTTAAATTTTTTGTGGTACACGGGCCTCTTAGCGTTGTAGCCTCTCCCGTTGCGGAGCACAGGCTCCAGACGCGCAGGCTCAGTGGCCATACCTCACGGGCCCAGCCGCTCCGCGGCATGTGGGATCTTCCCGGACCGGGGCACGAACCCGCGCCCCCTGAATCGGCAGGCGGACTCTAAACCACTGCGCCACCAGGGAAGCCCACAATTTCTTGAGGAAAGCAATAGCATAGTGATTTTGTTGATCCAGAGACTAAGGCTAAGAAGTCACTGACCCAAGGTCACAGAGCTAAGAAGAGTTCAGAAGCAAAGGACATTTATACCCTTGAATAGAAAAATTATTCATGTAGATGCTTCCAAAGACTCAAATGTGTTATCAAATACATCAAATGCTTTATTTTGGACCCACCATTTCATAATTAATTCTTAATAAAATGATTTAAATAAGAATCCTTATATTAACTTTGATTTGGTACTCTGTGGCATGAAAAAGTTTATTTCTCTTAAGTAATTTATTTACTCCTTTAACTGAAAAATGAAAGAACTTTTTTTATGTTTTTAAAACTGGCTTCCAGGAAGTTCAGAACTAACTTAGCTTTTAAAAAGTGCTATCTCACTTCAGTCTTTACCGTTGTTGTTAATTTCCCCTGCCTTCTTATATAGATGGCTTACATAAAGCCTCAGTCCTTACCTCTACTATTCTAAAATATGTTAAAATTGTTTTTAAAGTACAACTGCTAAAAAATCCAAAGCAATTCCTTAAAAAAGATCATACCATTTAGGCGCAAGCTGCAGTTCATCTTCTTAGTTCTGTCCTGTGTAAAGATGGCTGCTATTTCTTTGAAGAACTTGCAATTTTCTTTGAAGAGGCATGGTCTTTGTCTGTCCCCATAAGCCATTTAAGGTACTTCTTTGGTTCAGTAAGTCTGGGCATATCGTTCTTATTCTTAACCTTAATTAGCTGGTTGACTCTTTTCTTTCCATTCTTATTTAATTAGGAAATAGTGCTTTCAACGTGTCATTATTTCCAGTTAATTAACTGAACTGAAAAATGATTACATCCTGCTTCCTTCTTGTCCCAGGATTCTTTCCTAATCAGAGGCAGGCTCTCCTGCCCATATCATTCACATCTTAACTCTTCTGGTTGTATTATAACACAGAGCTGCTTGGCTATCTGTTATACCCTTCAAAGATGGCAGGCAGATAAAGTACATGGAAACCAGAGACTTTGTAGTGTCTAGACTAGAACATTTAAGCACACTAATGAGTTGATGAATGAATGATAATAAAATTCAATCACATATCAAATACTGAAATATTAACAATATATCTTTCCTCATGACTGCTGAATGCACTTGTTAAGATACCTTTCTGCTCACCACCAAGTTCTGAACACCACATGTTCACTCATTTTAGAGAATTTTTAGCACTGCAGGGATTGCTTGGACTATGTATTTATGTCTGGGATTTCAAGAAAAGACTTCCATTGCTTTTCTAAGAAAAGAGACTGCAAAACGGAGTATACACATCTAAAATAATAAAACAGTGCTTGTCAATTTTTCAAAAACTTCACAGAAAATAAGACTCAGAGAGGCCATGCTATTTCTGCCATGAAATTTTCAACTTTGTAAAAAGTTCATTAGTACTAGTTGACAGAATTATCAATCATAACTCTAAATTGTTATGACCATTTAATTGATGAAAAACACATAATCCTTATCTCGAGATACATAAGTGATTACTCATATTTTATTTTCCCTTCTCACTCACCCACACTTAGCTACTTTCATTATTTCATATTTTCAAGGGGCTAGGCTGACAATCACTTTTCAATGAAAAGGCTTTCAGCAGTAAAACCTGAAATATGGACCACCATAGTGAATCATCACAAGACGCCCAACCACTAACTAGACACAATATATAGCCAGTCCAACGTGTTGCCACCTTAGGATTTAGCAAAGGGTGCCTTTTTCTGTATATTAAAGCCCTTCCTTGAAAAGAATAGAACTCAAAGAAAAGCATTAAGTAAATCACACTGTTCTCCCCATTTGCTACCTATCACATGAAAGGCTTTGATATAGGTGCAAGTAGCTTAGAAGAAAAACAAAAGGCAAATGTGGTAAGTACAAAGTCACAAAGGGCAGCAGACAGAATGAGCCAGGAATGGACAAATAGATCCTTGAGTTCTGGGTGGACAGGTGGGTTAAATGAGAAGCCCCTCCCATTTGCCTGGGTGCAGTGTTCCCAGATCTCTTCCTAGTGCCCAATGCTTATCACCCACTTTCATATTCAAACCACTCTCAGCTCTTAGGATATCCTAAAACCATTAGTTAATTAAATATTTACTGAGCACTATTCTATGCCAGACATCATAAGGTTCTCATGGAGACGTGTACCATCAGCCAGCTTATTCTTGCACTCTCAGTTCTAATAACTGAGTACTGTAAATAAACCATAAAATGAATAACTAATCATATGACAAATAGGACCCAAATATTGTTTCAGCCAACCCTGTTAATTTACAGAATTGATTATGGCGAATCAATGGCTTTGCTTTAGAATACAGCTGAGTACTGTTGAAGCTAAAAATAAAAGCCAAGGTCACCAAAATCCCAGAGCAGTTTTGATTTCCCTCTTCTAAAATCAACTGTAAAATATATTTATAAGCCAATAAGAAGGGTGTGATTAAAAAAAAAAAAACCAAGAAATATGTAAACTCATGCATTTAAACCCCTTTTCCTTCTATAAAGAACGTTTGACAGCTTACAGTTTAAAAACAAAATGAAAATAAGACTAAGCCCCCAAATAGAAGTTTCCCGTCCATTCATGACAATGAATTTATCATAAGCGCTGAGTGTTACCATCATAGGTTCCCTTGATTTATTTACTTCAATCAAAGTATCTCTTTGCTTAACTACAAACTTGTTTAAATAGCCTTATAGGAATTTATTTTTGCACTGCTCTATTAACTATGCAAAATATTAGAAGCTGAAGATTCATCATTTTTTATTCTCTTTATTTTGTGACCTTGGATTATTTATTTAATATTGTTTAGCTAAATTGTTCCTTGTCTCTAAAGTACCTAGAGAGGGCCGATTGAACAACTGGTGAGTGATAAACCAAGTGATTAATCTAGACCCATAATTACTCTTGAATTGGTGAACAGGAGTCACATGCATTCTACATGGAGTTTCTTGGAAGAGAAAAATAACGCGTTAAAGCAATTCACATTAATTCGTACACTGTTTCTACCAATTGTGCCAAAATGGCCATCTGCCTAGGACATGTTTTTAATCTGATTATAATTTGGCACATTGATTGGTTTTTCCTGACCGACACCCAAGTACTGGTCAACAGGTGTCTCTCATGGCATGTTACCCATAAGTGAAATTTGACCATTGGCATTTCAGGAGGGAAAAATAAATCTGTCCCTAAATCCTGATTTTATCTTGTATTTTATTGATAATCTGAGATAATTTTCTCATAATTGTAGAGTGTTCTCCAGTTATATTGAATAAATATTTTACCATTAAAAATGACATTTTATTGGCTTATATTTGCATATTATGTTTTCATTCCACTTTCATATTATTGGCAACTGCATACAATAAAACCACTTTTTTTTTGGTTAAAATAATTAAGGTCACCATTGCATTTGCTTTCCAATCAATTTCAATCTAATTCCACCTAATTTATGTTTTCATGACTTCTATTAGTTGCTTCTAATAGAGGTATTCTATTCTCTGCACAGAACACAAATGCAGGACAGGCGTTCTGATTGAATCCTGAACATTGCTTTATAGATTCACCTGGAAATCACAAGGATGTAATTTATTGTGACCAGTACAAAGTTGATTCTTAAGAATTTCCAGCACCAGAAATCATACGGCTTCTTAGTCAATGTCTAGGAAGGATGCCTATTTTAACTAATCCCTCAGAGAAGGCTTCCCACCACTTTAAGGGAACACAGTCCAGGATTTGGGATAAGAACACATAGAAGAGATCAGCTCAGATTATCTCTCTCCCCTGTTCTAAACCCTGGAATGACTCCTTAGTTACATCGTTAAGTCTCAGATCTGTGAACTGATATTCAAAGTCCCCCTTGGTTTGGTCCCAGTTCTATTTCCTCATACACTCTGCCCTCCAATCATACCCCATCATACCATTTTAAGACCTATCAAAGCCCACAATGTAACTCTAGGCTGGCTTATACTTTTCCTCCCCTTGACAAACTTCCCCTTTTCTTTTTCTATCAAAATTTGATTCATACTACGTAGTCTCATTCATTACCACTTTCTCTGTGAAGCTTTTCTATTACCTAGATTAGGTTCATCCTCTCACGGAGCTTTTCAAAAACCCCTGTTAAAGCATGTATATCATTCTGCTTTAGCTGTATTCTCACGTACTCTCTTCTCCAATCTAACTGATATGTGACCAACCACAGAAATCTTTGCATTCTCTGAAACACCACAAACTGGTAACCAATACATGTTCTATTAAATCAAGACCGGAGGATGCCACTTTCTTAAAAGGGGGGTTCCAGAGCACTTCACAATTACTAAACTCGTTAGCAATGAAAAAGTTCCATCTGTTCTTTTTGGAAAATCTACAGCTGAGGGGTCAACTGGCAACCAATAGGCCAAGTAAAGCTAACAGATAAATTTTGTTTGGCCTGCATAGTATCCAAAAAAAAAAGAAAGAAAAAGAAAAAACAACCTGAGCCAACATTTTTAAGCCAGGAGATCTCTCGTTAAAAATTTGGATTTGGCTTCTCCTGAAAAAAATCTAAAACCACTGGGCTTGACTTCCCAAATGACAACCATCTGCTGGGGCTAAATGGGGAGGTCTGGTTAGGCAGAGCCCGTGTTCTCCACTTTGCCATGGACAACACCAATCTCTTCTATCCACATAATAAAGGGGCCAGGGCTTCCCTGGTGGCGCAGTGGTTGAGGGTCCGCCTGCCGATGCAGGGGACACGGGTTCGTGCCCCAGTCTGGGAAGATCCCACATGCTGTGGAGCGGCTGGGCCTGTGAGCCATGGCTGCTGAGCCTGCGCGTCCGGGGCCTGTGCTCTGCAATGGGAGAGGCCACAGCAGTGAGAGGCCCGCATACTGCAAAATAAATAAATAAATAAATAAATAAATAAAATAAAGGGGCCAGGGCCAGTTGCCATTTGTTATCATGTTTACACCTTCACTTTTTAGTAGTGACCAGAGATTTTTTTTTTTTTTTTTTGGTAACCAGAGATTCTCTGTTAAAAGTAAGAAAACAAAAACTTGACCAGGAATGTCATGTATTTTTTTCCTTGACTCATTATTTTAAGTTATATGTCTTGATTTACATGTACTTTTTTTTTTTTTTTTTTTTTTTTTACAGCCGGGAAATGTTCTCTCTGATTTTTTTTTAAAAATTAATTAATTTATTTATTTTGGGCTGTGTTGGGTCTTCATTTCTGTGCGAGGGCTTTCTCTAGTTGTGGCAAGTGGGGGCCACTCTTCATCACAGTGCGCGGGCCTCTCACTATCGCGGCTTCTCTTGTTGAGGAGCACAGGCTCCAGACGCGCAGGCTCAGTAGTTGTGGCTCACGGGCTTAGCTGCTCCACGGCATGTGGGATCCTCCCAGACCAGGGCTCGAACCCGTGTCCCCTGCATTAGCAGGCAGATTCTCAACCACTGCGCAACCAGGGAAGCCCCTACATGTGCTTTTGCGTTTGCAACAATTGATATATACTTCCCCTTGCTTCAGAACGTTCAGCTAAATTGTTCGAAACGTAATAATTTGTTCAAATAAAGAGTAAGTCTAGTATCATTATCAGGTTGGCAAAAATACCATGGTACTGATCTATTGTTTTCTCTTAAGGTAGAAAATAAATAGAAAGTCAACAAAACAGACATGGAAGGATTCAAGAGTTATTTTTCTAAATATATGAGCAGTTGCTTCTAAACCTTCACTCAGGCCACTGAGAATTAAATCAACTCTTTCTATACCTCTGACTGGCAACAACTGGAACGTCAGAACCTCTGATCAAATCTAAAGGTCTACTCCCAGCCAGAATTATCTACAGAGCATAGCTAAGCAAAAGTGGTTCAAAACATCTGGTGATAAAAAACGAAATGTAAAGATTACATGGGCTTAAAAACAAGATCCATTGACTTGGGCATAATCTCTTAAAGAAGGAATTTTACAAGGCTGGCAATAGTTGGAAATTACTCAGCCTCCAGGCATTACCCCTATAGCGGAACCAAGAAAACTAGTGTTTAAAAAAGGAAACACTTACTCCTTCTGTCATTAAGGGCTCACCATGTCCTGAATTACTTTTACCAACCGAAAGAGACACGGATCAGAGACCGTCCCATAGAGCAACCAGCCCCAATACAACCATTAAAGAGAGCACATTTTTAGCTACAAGCATAACTTTGCACTCAATTTTACTTTCAATCTAAAACACTTTATTCACAAAGTAATTAGAAAACACCTTACAGTGGAGGAAAATATCAACTCAGTAGGGGAGTACAGATAGAAAGGATTAACCTGGCTGCCCCACATAGGCAACAATTTGAATAGATAATGTAAGAAAAAAGAGAGAAAGCAAAGTTTGTTTCCTGAGCTTCATCCTCCTCAAGCTGTCTGTACTTATTGTGGTGGGTGTACACGTGCACACGCTCACAAAAGCAATGGAAAAAATTCACCTTATCATTCAAAATTCTTCTTATATAACTCAAAGACCAAGTAGTTTCCAAGTTTCCAGCAGATTATTTGAATGACAGTATTTTTCCTACTGCATCCTTATAACAACCTGCCTGTCCTTTAAAATCATGTGCAGTAATTCTTCTTAACAAATAAGCTTTCCCTTTTCTAATCTGCTAGATTTTATCTAAATAGTACAGCAATCTGGGATCCTGATGCAAATAAAAAAGAAACTTCTAGTAGCTGCTCTTCTGTCCTTTAGAACAATTACTTTCAAACTTTTTTGACCAAGATTCATGGCAAGAAATATATTTTACACGACTTAATACACACACACCTGAAGCAAAACTTAAAAAAACAATGCTTACTGACCCCTGTACACGCCTATATTTTCAATTATGTTCCACTGTCTTTCATAAAAACAAGAGTGCTGGTTGTACCCTCCCTAAATTGATTCTGGGGCTCACTAACATGTCATAAATCGCAGTTTGAAAAACTTTAAAGCTTTTGCTTTCAGAGGCATTTACCAGCATGGTCTAGTCAATTTAATAACTGAATGCGGAAAACAAATAGGAAAAGTATAAAGATGGTGAATAAAAACAGGAATGGTAAAAGTATACATCAGAGCTATGTTGAGAGAAAGCAGATATACTAATTTACCACTGAAAACATGACCACAGAGAGACTGTGACTTTTAGCTACCACTTCAGTAGTCTTTCGAGGTGCTTGGTCTCTGCTAACCGTAACCACGTCTTCCCAGTCTCAGGAAAACACTAAGGTGTGTACTATAATTATTCCCATTTTGCAGATTAGAAAATGGAAATTTGCAAGTATGACTTATGTCTTCTTGCCTGTTCACACAGTGCCAGCCCCTGTATGCCAGCTGTTGTACTGTACTATTGTACTTTTCAAGGTACTGTACTGTAAGATTAAAAATGTTTTATTTTTTTGTTTGTTTATGTATTATTTGTGTGAAAAGTATTATAAACCTATTACAGTACAGTACTATATAGTCGATTGTGCTAGTTGGGTACCTAGGCTAACTTTGTTGGACTTATGAACAAATTGGACTTATGAACACGCTCTCAGAATGGAACTCATTCGTATGTAGGGGACTTACTGTGTTTTATAATGACTATAAATGGAGTATAACCTTTAAAAATTGTGAATCACTATGTAGTACACCTGAAACATATAATATTGTAGATCAACTCTACCTCAATTTTATAAATAAATAAAAGCTTTATTGAAGCATAATTTACATACCATAAAATCCATCAATTATAAATGCAAAATTCAATGACTTTTAGTAAATTTATAGAGTTGTGCAACCATCACAAAATCCAATTCTAGATCACCTTAAGGAGATCTCTTGCCCATTTGCAGCCAATCCCCATTTCAGCCACTAGGTAATCATTCGTCTCCTTTTTGACTCTATGGATTTATCTTTTCTGGACATTTTTATGCAAATGGAATTATGCAATCTGTAATCTTTTCCATCTGGCTACCTTCCCTTAGCATAGTATTTTTGAGATTCATCTGTTTTGCTACATGTATCAGTAAATCATTACTTTTTATTGCCAAATAATATTCCATTGTCTGGGTATACCACACTGTTCATTCATTGACCAATTAATAAGCATTTGGATTATTTCCACTTTTTGACTACTGCGAAGATCACTCCTCTGCATATTCTTGTACAAGTGTGAATTTATGTTTTTACTTCTCTCTCTCTTTTTCTTTTGGCCACGCGTGCAGCTTGCGGGATCTTAGTTCCCTGACCAGGGACTGAACCTGTACCTTTGGCAGTGAAAGTGCACAGTCCTAACCATTGGACTGCCAGGGAATTCTCTCTTTTTATTTCTCTTAGACACCTATAAGTAAAGCTGCTGGGTGATATGGTAAATTTACATTCATTTTTTTTTTAAGGAACTGCCAAACTTTTCTCCAAAGTGGTTCTACCATTTTATAATCCCATCAGTAACGTATGAGAGTTCTCTCTTCTCTAAATCTTCCCCAACACATGTTAGTTTCTGTCTTTTTTTAGTATAATCATTTGAATCCACATATGCTTAAAGGAATTCCCTTGTAATTATTTTCCTATACTCTAAATTTGGCAGTATATATTATACCCTATTTCTCTGAGATCCAGCTAAGCAAACCCCTCCCCGCAATTAAATTTATTTAAGAAACGAAGTATGATAAGAACAAGAGGCTTCAAAGCAAAAATGAAAAGGCCTTATTCCCAATGCATCCTCCTTTTATGGATAATCCAAAATATGAAATGCCTTCCTTAAGCTCTGGCTTCATTAAAAGAAGCAATGCACAGATAAAAGAAGGTTTTGATCCCATTGTATTCTGTGGGTACCATTTCTCACCTGGAATATGATGTAGAGTTCTATGGATGAAAACAAAAAAAGAACACATATTTGTTATAGAAGAACAGAAAACAATGAAGAAGAACAAGAAATCTACCATCATCCCACATCATCTTCATATTGATAAATTTCACTCTTTTTTTCCTACATGTGTATATATGCATATGTTTTATCACAACTAAGATTATGCTTCCATGTAATTGAGAATCCTGAATTTTAATGTAATTTACACATTTTCATGGTCAGAAATTTTCTTTGAAAACATAAAGACTACATAACATTCTGTCACAAGGATGTTCCATAATTTAACCATTTATTTTGTTCCATATGTTCTAATTATTCACCAATGTGTGTGATGCCCTGAGAAGCATCTCTGTCCCAAATCCCAGTTGAAGAGAGACACTGGTAAGTTAGAGCTCTTCCAGGAAAGGACAGTAACAACTGGAGACCCTATGAATGTTCAGCTGAAAAAGAAAAAGACTTGAAAGATTATGGCAAATAGAAAGATTTGCAGTAGTGACACGAAAGAGGAATTAGATCCTAAGAAGCTTCAAAGATAAGAATTAAAAAGAACAGTATCCTTTATTACAAGGCAGATTTCTGTTCATTATAGAGACTAAAAATCACAACAAAAACAAATGGAAGCATCCACAGAACATGAGCTTAATTGAGCAGCTGCCTTCCTCCTCAGCTTTAGTGGCATTTGGTAGAAAATAGGGCCTATTCTCATACCATAAATCCTGAAAGAACACTTTTATCCACATCACTTCATGAGAGGGATTGGTCCAGGAAGCAGGTGTTCCTCAATCATTACTGCTAGTTTTTGGGTGCATTTAACTCCATCCTTATGGTTGTAATTCTCTCATGACAGAACAGAGCCCCAAATACGAGTTTAAAAAAATTAGATACTCCAACATATGAATCAAAGCCCAGGCATGATACAGTAAGGGTCACCTTTCTGTCATTTTATTCTGGATCAGGCTGAAAAATTAAGAGTTGTTTTATCCATAACCATGCAACTGTTAAAAAGTTTCTGGATCACTAATCACCCATGGAGGCCATGGTTTGTGGAATGATGTCCAGGGTACATTTTTAAGAGGAAAAAAAGTAAGCATAAGAATAATAGAAATGGTAATTCTTCCATTGTTTTTCCAGGGAAATAGAAATGAAACACAACAAAACGAAACAATAGCATCATCTGTCAGAGTGGCCACCAGCTTCAGGGATGTACAGATAAGGGTAAACCCTGTAGAGGGAAAGGTGTGGGAGAGGAGCAGAAGAGGCTGAGGGAATGTCCTCATGAGAATCAACTTAAACATGAGCAACTCTTGATGACATGTTTCTTGTCTTCCTGTTTCTTGACTTGTCGTATTTGTTGTCATGTTTGTTGTCATGACTTGTCAAGTCATGTTTCTTGACTTGTCTTCTCTTTTGGCTTTTCTCTAGCAACGGGATGCTTTGCATATGTCACTCTTCCATAAGCAATTCCACAGAGTTTCTTCCTTCTTAAGAACTGGGATTCTATCATAAACAATGAAAAATGTCATGAACTATAGGGAGCTAAGATGCCATTTAGGCACCTGGTTACTAAAAGCTTGCTTCCAGGGCTGAAATTGCTGTAGCTATACCATATTGAAAACAAACTTTTCTCTGTCTCTCCTTTGCTTTTTTTTTTTTTTTTTTTTTGCGGTATGCGGGCCTCTCACTGTTGTGGCCTCTCCCGTTGCGGAGCACAGGCTCCGGAAGCGCAGGCTCAGCAGCCATGGCTCATGGACCCAGCCGCTCTGCGGCATGTGGGATCTTCCCGGACCGGGGCACAAACCCGTGTCCCCTGCATCGGCAGGTGGACTCTCAACCACTGCGCTACCAGGGAAGCCCTCTCCTTTGCTTTTTGAGAAAACTATAACATTCAGGCAGATTTTGATGTGATCTGTCAGACATCTACAAGTATGGAGACACTTGTAAATGTTCTCATATAAGGCAGATAACAAAATGTTTCTATTGATTATAATGTGTTGTTTCAGTATTTTTAACTGAGAGAAAATTGAGTAATTGTCCTTGTCATATATAGAGTCAATCATGTGACTCAATCTCTGTCTCATATATCAGTTTTACTTTGAAACATATTTCATGTTCTAATAATGAACAAAAAGAATCTCACCATGTGGGTGAAATGGGGTCATAAAATTACATTGAAAAACTAAAAACGTATGTGTTCAATATCTTGTAGTTTGGGAAAGGGAAGCCCAAAGTACATAATTTCCTCAAAAAAGATTTGATTGGCTTTCTGATACAACTCAAATAGCCAGCAAACACCATCTTGACCACAGCCTTTGACAATTACAGCCAGATTTTATATTTATAAGTCTCTGAGGGAGGAAAATGCTGTATATTCTTAATGAAAAGTCCTTACGGTAAACTCTGGCACTTACTAGTATCTCATCTTATTTATAAGTTAGAGCTTACTGAATTATCTCAGATATAAACAAAATATTTCAAGTCCATGCCCATTTTAAATTAATGACCATGTCTGTAACAGGCAAGTAATTCCAGTATAGATTCCCTGGGGCTGTTGTTGATAAGTGCAAATTTTGATGAGTGTTCATGTTCAAATAGTTGCCACAGAGTTTCCATGGTCTTTCAAGATGGGAGAAGTTTGGGATCTGCTGTGAATATAAAGGCACTTCCTTTGTATCTGGTCTAATCTGCTGCTGAATCTGAAGATTGTGGGTAGGATACTTCTTAAGGAAAGTGAAGAAACCTAAAGGTGAAGAATTCCTGAAGACACAGAATCCAGGCTTCTAGTTTCTTCCTTGTCACTGATTCAAGCTCTGCAAGGTGGCCTGAATGTTGGGAACAGGGCTCATCCTCATCTTCACACTCATAGGATATAATACATCACTAAGAGGGGCATGGCATGTATGCCTGTGAAGAGGTTTTGCATATTTTCTGTAGGGGTGCACATTATCTGAAGTATTGCCTTACACTTTGAGACTGCCAAATGGCATCAGATTTGGCACATGACAAGCTGTTGGAAAATAAGCAAATCCAAGCAACAGAGTGTGAAGACAAATAGGAAAAAGTATTCAGGGCTGATGGCAAGGGAAGTCATGTTTTGTCTTTGATTCTGTTTCCTAAGCAATTAACTAAATCAAGGGGCCAAGTTCGACTTAGAAAGTTGTGATTAATAATGAATTCCATTTAAAACACTATTCTCGGGGCTTCCCTGGTGGCGCAGTGGTTGAGAATCTGCCTGCCAATGCAGGGGACACGGGTTCGAGCCCTGGTCCGGGAAGATCCCACATGCCGCGGAGCAACTGGGCCCATGAGCCACAACTACTGAGCCTGCACGTCTGGAGCCTGTGCTCCGCAACAAGAGAGGCAGCGATAGTGAGAGGCCCGCGCACCGCGATGAAGAGTGGCCCCCGCTCGCCGCAACTAGAGAAAGCTCTCGCACAGAAACGAAGACCCAACACAGCCAAAAATAAATATAAAAATAAATTAATTAATTAATTTAAAAAAACACTCTTCTATCTTTCCAACAAACAGACTGCAAAATGAGAAACAGGTTTACTAGATCTTAAGAAGTAGAATGATACCAAAGGTGAGAATTACTCATTAGCATAGCTTATCTGTACATAAATCAAATCAAAGGAAAGAGATATAGAGAATATTCAAAGCAGGAGATCAAATTGACAGAATTCTAGAACAAAATAAGAGTAACATTCTTAGATTGTGAGTTAGTTGATTGAAAAAGAGAGAGAAAGAGAGAGGTTTGGATTTTCCCTCATTTGGAACAGCTGTCTGGGTCTCTGAAGAGAGGAAAGACTTGGCAAGAAACTTGCACTGACACAGAGCAATAGAAGCAACTGGGCTCTACAGACTTGGGTGGCCACTATTGTACCCTGGCTAATTAACTTAATTATACTTCAAATTCTCAAATGCCTTCTCAAGATGATGCATCAGAGGAGAGTACGGCAATTACATATTTAAGATAAAATATGTAAGATAAAGACACAGACATAAAGGAAGATGTCCTACAAAGTGAAACCTGTAACACCAAAAGGTTGTTGAGGTCCTCAAAATCTTTTTTAAAGTGTAAAGGGGTCCTAAGACCTAGAAGTTTGTGAACTGCTGATCTATAGCTTCAAAACTCCCTGACCTCTGATCTCACTTACCTCACAGAGATAAAGTAATTCAACTTAAGGAACATTCAGTCTGATAATAGCCGAAATGCCCTTGAGAAACAACTAATGAAGAATCAAAGGGTGTCAAGCTAATGTCACACATAACTCACAGTATAATTTCAGCCAGCATCAAAGAAAAGTAAGAGTTAGCTTAGCATAACGGATTGAGCACAGTCTCTGGAGTTGGAGAGGATTCTAATCTCCAATCCCTAATGTCATAGATAAAGACATCCAGGTCATTTTCCCTACCTTACTTAGGATGATCACCCTGATCCAATCCTTGATGCACTTGCTTACAGTGTGGCCCTGACTAAGTTGTATAACTTCTCTGTGCTTCACTTTCTCCTAGGTAAATTGGGATAATAATCATACTCATGGAGTCATTGTGAGGATTACCTGAGTTATTTTATGAAAATCTTCAGAGCAGTGCCTGGCACATAGTAAGTATAAGCAACAGGAAGATGAAAATTAAAGTCACAAAGAAATGACTGGGTGTAACTCTGGTCCTAGAACTTACGGCCTGAGAAACACAGGCCTTTAAGCCTGAAGTGGCTTAGGGTAGGAGAGACAATGGCTGCATCATCATTGTATTTTTTCTTTCATCTAAGACTGCACCAGAAATGGTCTCTAAGATGGCCATAAGAGCATGGTCTGGGACCTTGTGCCTTTAGTATATTTGAGTGAACTGAGATCTAATGGCCACAGACTTTCAAGTTTTTGTTTGTTTGTTTTATTTACTTTTATGTTCAAAGCCATTTTAGGTATTATTGTCCAATGGTTGACCCTTGGAAAATCCTTGAGTTACTTTTCAAGACTTTCCACAATCTTAGGTTTTGTGTTACAAACATTTATAGAACATCTATTGTGCCAGACATGCTAAAATTTGGGATACAAATTTCTCTATATAGTAGTCCAAATTATCTTCAAGTGATGAGCTACATGAACTGAATTAAGTGGTTTAGTGTTTGTTGAGACGTAAAAGGGAAAGTAATATCTCCTAAACACATCATTTAGATAAATACTCTGCTAGTCTGCCAACCTACACACACGTCATTAAGAGATTTCAATTAGTCACCGGTGTGTTTGAATTTGAAGTCCAGCTTAAAAGAGACTTCCAAAGTTAAAGAAACAACTATGGATAGGACTCCTAGGCAGGAAGCAAATTCAACTGATGCTTCTCTAGTAATATCTTACTAGATGACAATGTGTTTCTCTTCTTTTCTCTCCTTGGAAACATCATAAACCAGGGACTAGAAATGACCCACTTGCACATCCATGAATGTGCTTTAGGACACTCCTGATGGCAAGTGGCACATTACCTATTATCTCTAAAATCCTTTCAAGCTTGATTGGAGCGAATATGTAAATGGCTTCTTTCTACCTGCTCAGAGGAGTCTAGCTGTCCTGTCTGTGATGATAATGCAATCATCTGTAGAAAACACAGATTCCCTAATTAACATTAGAGCCCTGGGGAACTTCCCCTTTGAAAAGCAAAGCCAGGCAGATCCCTACATAGCTATCAAAACAAGACGGTTTGGTATGATTGATTTGACTGGATCTTATTTAAGTGTCTTATTTCCTCCTTCTTATTTCTTACTGGCAAGTGACTTCAAGGCAAAGTTTCCTGATGGTCTTTCAGGGAGTCGTACCCAGCCTGTCTCTAATCAGACAGAATGTAGAAATATCCAATCAAGTTCGAACCTCCTTCACAGGCCACGAGGGCCCACGAATGTCAGGGTATTAGTCAGGGATTCCTAAGACTGAGCATTATTATGTGTCCACATTCTGTCCTCTATATCTACTTAATTTACTTGGGACATTGACTCCTTCCTTTTTCCCAAACCCAATTACCCAATCCTGTTCATTTAAGCAAATTATTTATCAAACCAATCCCTTTCTCTTCTCTTTCCTCTCATCACTTCCTCTGAAGTTTTAATCACATCTATCCTGCATTTCCTTCCTTTAGTCTCTCACTGACATTTGAAATGCAAGGCAGACAATGCCACGCCCTTGCTTAAAATATCCAATGGCTCTCTCCCATAAATCCAAAGCCAAAAGAAAGAGTATCACCCAGAAGTCCAAACTCTCTTATGCTGCAGGTCCTTTATCTGTGAGGTAAGAACAACAGTAGTACTTAGTCACAGGGTTGCTGTTAGTACTACAGTGAGTTAATATATGTAAAATGCTTAGAATAGCGGTTAGTATACATTAAGTAAAAGTTTGTCTGCTATGATGATGATGATAAACATGACAACAACAGTGACCACTTTTCTTGGAGGCTTATCTATAGGCTCTTGAGAGGGTTCTCCCTACCCATACTCCAGCTCCATTTTTTTTTTTTTTAAAGCCATTGTATTTTGTTGCAAAGTACTTGAAATAGCCACGGTTGGCTTATATGACCTAAAAATATCAGTTCCCGGACCATGGCCATTCTCAGGGTTATTACAGAGCTCAGAAAATAAAGACCCATAGTCCTAGGGAAGCCCTGGACGTCAGTGGCATAAACCCCAAGTAGATAAACAAGTTTCTGTTCTTTCGCTCTTTGTCAGCAACCTCCAAGTTTCCTTAACCTCAGGAGCCAAGGTGGAAATTTCAGTTCTGAGCACTGGTGACCCTTCTACTTTGACAAAGCTGCCATAATCAGAGCTTCTGAATCAAAAAAAGAGACCTTCTCTTGGTACAGATATAAATGCAATGAGGACAGAAGGGTCATTGACTGAACTGTAGAAAATCCTGGAGTATCAGAAGGAGCGAGAATGATACTCCTCGTCTTCCCTGATGTTGAAATATTCTGTTGTTTGTGGTCTTACACTTAAGTTGTCTGGATGAAGGTTTAGCTTCTTGCTCTTTTAGCTGGATGCTTTTCCACTTTGTAACCATAATCACTACTTTGTTGGCTTAAAAGAAAAAGCAGGCAGGATATAGAGGAACAGGGACCCATTGTTTCATGGGTTTCATAATATTTGGATCAAATCATCTCAAGTCCAAAGTCCGGGCATTAAAATGCAGTCATAACTAGTGTTTAATGAATAGCAAGTAGAGGGTGGAAGTGGCTTTTGAAAACCTAAGAAGGAAAATATGTTCCAGCAAAATATTTGAAAATGTTATCTGAATTTATGTATTAATTGAGGCAGTCTTTACAAAACATTTGGAAAAGGAAACAAGACCAATGTTATGTTAACAAAGAAATTATAATTTTACAAATGGTTTGATTCCAAAAGTTTTTTTCTATATCAATTATTTAGACTTAGAATTCTCCCTCCTTCTCTTTCCAGCTAAAATGATGGACCAGAATACAAAGACTAACTCACACTGCTACCAAGGCAAAACATAGTCTTCATCTCAACAGGGGATATCAGGCATTTATCTCTTCCCTCTACCTCATGATCAGGGTGTAGACACCCAACTGGCTCAGAGTCACTATGGTAGCTCCTGCTGCCTGTAATGGGAGTATTATTCACCAGAGATGTGGAGGGAGACCAGAAGGGTGAGACAGGGCATGGGAATAAGAGCCAGGGTAATTTGAGGAGGGTGGAGCCCCCAGGCAGAGCTTGTCAGTTGAGCACTGTCTTCAACTTTCCTTTGTTTCTCATGCAGGTGATGCTGCTGTGAGCGCCCACTTTCCAGGCAAAAGAAAAGGGCAGTTTTCCTTCTTGTTTTATAAGTACCTTCATCATACCTTCAATTTTGCCTCTTAGCCCACGAAGTCTGAAATTTTTAATATCTGGCCCTTGACAGAAAAGGTGTACTCAGCCTTTTTCTAGATCAGCCATATAAAGGGCAGAAAACATTACCTCTCTTCTCATACATCCCCGCAAATAAGGAAAAGCTGCTTAAGTATTAGCACAAAGTAAGTGATTCAGACACTGCCTTCTCTTGCTAAGGCATTTCAGGGAGAGTCTATTAATTGGACGTGCCCATGGAAAGACCAATTTTTTTTTTTTTTTTTTTTTTACCATATAGTATGTTATAGGATGTCTATGGCAAGATTGGTTACAGATCATTTTCAGGATTACCGGGCTTTTCATCAGCAAAACACAGAGGGAACTATTACACCTTCCAGGGTTCTCTTCAGAAAGCTGCGATACTCTTATCATCTGACAATAATCTGGGCCCATCCAATTACATGGAGCGAGGCAGTACAACCACCAAGAAAACTAGCAATCAACAAGCTGGCATGAGGTACCCATCCACTTCCTACCAATTTGCAGTTATGCTACTATGTTTTAGTCACAACAACTCTCTTTAGATCGCTTTCCTCTGAAATAGGATCTCATTCTAGGAACAATTATTTCTGTAGGAATCCATGGAGAAAAAACCCTACTTTAGATTCACTCATTTAAGAAATGATGGTAGAAGAATATGCATTACTCACATGAAACACCACTCTCTAGCTTGTTGTGGAAAGGCTATACATTTTTAAAAATAAACTGTTAAAAAGACATACTTTGACTTGCATTCTAAACTCTAAATGAGCAGTTTTAACATTCCCTTTCATCCAGATGACTCCCCCAGGCTCTGATTTACTCTTTATAGATAAGGCTAATGTGTCACTAATTGAATACTTCAGCTGACCTTCCTATATCAAAACATAAATGCAAAGGTACCATTAGTTCTTTACAGGGTACAACTTGTACACTTTGTCTTCAATTGGAACCTTCACTACCAAGTTAGCCAGAATAAAATAAACACTGCACACACACTTCTCATATATTTCTAAACAAAAGACAACACTGAACACAGTGATGGCTGCATAATAAACCTCTCAGAATAGCAACTTCTTCAGGTCTCAGACAGAGTTACCAGTTTGATTACCAGGCTTACATGCCTTAAATTCAGAGGCTTCTTTATGCAACTGTTAGTTAGTAGTCCGGAGAGATAGAGGGGGGCAGTGTTGAAACATTTTTAAAATCAGAAGAAAAGATATGAGAAGTACTTAATAAGACTAAGAATGAATTAAACTAGCACCTACTTAAAAATTACTACTGAATTAGGCATAGCCCTAGGAAATTATAATATCAAAAGTAAATAAATGACATCAATATTTATAATACATTTTAACAATGGTCAAAAATTTTAAAGCGTTATGGGCCATGTCTTATACTAGGCACTTTACATGCAATGACACATCTAGTCCTTAGAGCAATCTAGGAGGCAGGTCCTTGTCACATCCCGCAGTGAGTGAATAGAGGCACAAGATATTAAGTAACTTTTTTGTCCAAGATAACAAAACTGGCGAGTAGATGAGAAATGCATTGAACTCAGGTTGTGTGACATTAAGACCAAGCATTTTCGCTGTATATCTATTCAGTCCCCAAAACCAAAAAATCTCTGGATTTTTACTTATAGTAAGTCTATGGAGGGAAGGATGAAAAGATGGAGTTTGATGAAAGTTGAAAAAGACAAACTTTAAATGTTAACCAAGGGCTGCTCCTATTATCATTCTAATGTCTGAAGCATTTAGCGATAATTTTGCAAGATGGTATTTGATGGAATGGGTATATTCTCCTGTGCTTGCATCAGTGTATGTTAAGTTTTTTTAAGGTAGGAGGCAAGTTGAGCCATAGTAAAATACTGGGTTTGTTTCTCTGCCTCCACCCAATGCGTATTCTCTTCCCAATTTAGTGAAGGATCCAGCAAGCAGATAACTTCTCTCTCTCAGGATAAGTCCATAAGCATCCCCATTTACAATCTAATATGTGTGACGGTGGAATAAAGGCCATGTACCATGAGATAGCTCTGGAACAAGTGCTCCTCTGTGCTACAGGAGAATATAATTATTTTTATTATTTTAAATTGCATCCACTTTCTTTTTTAGACTGTGATTTCTATGAGCAAGAATCACGTTCTGATTGGCTATCAGACATTTTCGGCCCTTGAAGAGCTCCTGGTCTAACGGGGGAAGAAAAAATAATAGAAATTATTAGTGATTCAGTGTAATGATATACGGGATGAAAGATCTGAAAGGTTAAAAAAACATTTTAATGCAACATTTAATCAGCTCAAGGAATGAAACAAAAGAAAAATCACTCCTCCCTCTGTAAGAAAGAGTCAGAGAAGGTTTCAGATGGGAAGTAGTGACTTAAGATATTATTTACAAAAACAAAAAAAAAGGAATTCAAAAGGGAGTCAGTCGAGACTGAGAGTACCACAGTCCTTTTTAAAGATTTAAAATATCTTGAGAAACTAAACAAATTCAGTATTAATGGAAAATAATGTGTAGGAAAGTGGAATGGTAGGGAGGAGGGTGGGTGGAAGGGCTGGGGGAAAAAGGCGGGGACCAGATTTTCCTTAATCTTGTGTAGATATGATGCTTCTCATCTCACAGATATAAAAGATGTAACATCTCAGAAGGGACACAGAATTGGGCCTGGCACACAAGTCTTTGATTTATAATCCAGTGTTCTGTCCATTGTACCATCCTGACAAAACAGCTTTGCTAGTGATTGAGGACAGCTATCAGGAAGACAGCACTGAGGAGAGGACAAATCAGCATCACCTCTTCCAAGACGCCCTCCCTGAAATCAGTACCTTCTCCTCACACTATGTCATCACACCACCTGGTGTCAATCTGATATCACGTCCAACCTGCATGCACTAGTGTATTATTTGGCCTGCTCTAGGACACAAGCTCCACAAAGGCAGGGCCTTTCGTTGCTTGTTCACAACTGTATCTTGAGCCCTCCAGTGTTCTAAGAACCAGTGAGGCGCGTAATAGGCACTCACATACTTGCTGAATGAATGAGAAAACTGACAGGCTTTCGGGCAGAGCTGTCTGATCTTGAACAAGTCATTTAACTTTCTGGTATCTTACTCGTAAATGGATGGAGTTAAAGTTGATCTGTGGCTTTCCAATCTAACTCTGAGTGTTCCAAGGAAAGGCGGGCATTTTCCCACCCTCCTCTCTCCCCTCCCTTCTTCTCTGGTTCTTCAATTTGTACTTAATGTTTCGAGCCTCAGGGTACACCTTCTTTTGAGAAAAGAACTTGCCAGAAAAAAAAAAGATTACTGAACTAGTTGATTTCAAAGTCTCTAAAATTCCATGTTTCTAGTGTGTCTTCTAGTCTAATGAGTAAACATCTGAATTCTTTCAGCCCAAGAGGTAAAGGGAAGCCTTTAAAAATATTTTTTGTCCAAGGGGCTCCACATTTTAAAAATACCTCAGAATAAAAATGCAATGGTTACAAATATAATCTACTCTATCTCAAACTTTTAACCAGTGTCAATTGGCAATAGCAAAGCTAGCTTTATTCTTCCCTGCTTATTTTCCAGGAAAAATAAAAATAATTAGAAAAAAAGTATCCAAAATTACATAGAAAAGAAAATGAACACTTCACATAGACTACAGATAAGTAAGAACTTATTGTAAGTAACTTAAAGGGTTTCTGAGTCATTTATTTTAGTACCCGACATTATAATCTAGCATTCAATGTAAACAAACGTCCTTGAAACAAGGATTTCAAAATCATCCTACATCTTAAACTCTGAAAGCGAAATGTATTGAATATAATTCCAATTTACAAAGGCCAAAGAGATATGAAATGTCAGACATTATGTTGTATTACTGAAAAGAGGTAAAAAAGAAAAAATCTGTGACAAATGATGGGAGCTAGTTGAAATGTTTTGTAAATGTGAAGAGCCGTCAGCAACAAACATTTTAATTCACAACTCAGATTACCATCTGCCACCCGATGTAGGAATCTGCTCAAATTGCAACACTGTTCTCTTCTTTCCAAATTGGATTAGATCATCCAAACCTTTGCATTCCAGGCAAAATGTCTCAGTTTAAAAAAACATCCAATAAGCCACTTTATTTCTAAAATAATGGTGATAAAAAATGGCACATGGCTAAAGAGAAAACAGCAACTTCCTTCACTGAGCGAGCTACTAGAGTCACACGGCTCACTCTGATTTGGCTTCTTCTAAATGAGAAAAGGCAGGAAAGGAATAAAGCAGCAGCAATGCGATAAGGGATCTGGACACAGCAATGATGTCCTGGCAACGTCACCTGTAGTGTGGCATCAGAACAATTTAAGGCAATTGTATTAATCCTTGATTACTTCTGGACAAACATCTTCAAACAGCAAGAAAGACAAGATGCAGAGAAAGAATAACACCCTTTAACTTTATATCCCTTTATTTTAGACCTTTAGCCACCCTTCTCTTCACTGTCCTAAAATATTCATGTATGGTGGGATTTTTCAAACTATTTAAATTTTGTTTTGAAAATAATATTTATTGAATCTCGGATATAATCACATATTTTGACAGAAAAGGAGATTCAATTCAATAAATATGCAGGGTGCAGTTAACCTGCCCCAAGCATTCCCCAAAGGGTTGGGAATAGAACTGTGAATACGTCACCCAAAAGTATCAGGGAACTAACTAACTGCCTGGCTTATTCCAATATTTCTTAATTATAATAAAATAAAATTAATTATGGATGATAGCACTGAATAGCTAGCTAAGACTTAAAAGAGAACCTTCTTGGGGCTTCCCAGGTGGCGCAGTGGTTGAGAATCCGTCTGCTGATGCAGGGGACACGGGTTCGTGCCCTGGTCCGGGAAGATCGCACATGCCGCGGAGCGGCTGGGCCCGTGAGCCATGGCCGCTGAGCCTGCGCGTCCGGAGCCTGTGCTCCGCAACGGGAGAGGCCACAACAGTGAGAGGCCCGCGTACCGCAAAGTAAATAAATAAATAAAAATATAAAAATAAAGAGAGAACCTTCTTTCCTTGCCCTCCTCCTCCTCTTCCACCTCTACCCCTCCTTCTCTGTCCGTCACTCTGCCCACCTCGTTCCCTCGTCCCCTCTCCCTCTCTCTTATAAACCAAGAAAGAGTTTTCCTGATCATCTGTATACTCTTAAGACTTCAACAAGGACCTTGAACCTAGTCGGTGACCGATAAATAATAAATGATGTTGCATGACCAAATTTGATGGAGATCTAAAAATATATTTGTCCACCATGATAGCCACTAGTCACGTGTGGTCACTGAGCATTTGAAATGTGTCTCAACTTAAGTGATATGTGTTACAAGTGTAAAATACCCCCAAATTTCCAAGACAATAGAAAAGAATGTAAAAACTTTCATTAATATTTCTAAAACATCAACATTTTGAAACGGTAATATTTTGGATATATTGGGTTAGATAGTAATTATTAAAATTAATTCTGCTTCTTTTTACTTTTCTAACTTGGCTACTAGAAAATGTTATATTGTCTAGATAGCTGCATTTTAATTCTAATGGACAGCAGTCCTCTAGAGAGATACGGTGGTTAGTTCATTGTGACAGAGTTAATAACAGAATCAATGTGTCCTAACTTTCAGCCTTATGGTTTCTTCAAAATTTGAATGAGAGAAACTCTGAGCAATGGGTATCTTTTTTATCATCTATGATATAAAGAAGACCGTAATCAGCAGTATTGTAAAATAGACTTCATCAATAATCACGAACATATTAAGACACAACAAGCTTTCACATTCTTTGAGTTCATATGACCCATCCAAGGCCAAGGTACAAATACGGTGGAAATAGGGAGAGGTTCCAACATGGCAGATGTGATAAGTAAATCATAGAACAAAGATGAAGAGCCTGTTATTGAGCAGTTATATAATTTGTAGACAAGGACAAAGCATGTCTAACCTGGATTCATTCAGCATTATGTAAATCAATTTTAGAATAATAACGTGCACTTAAATAAATTGCAACTTGCCTCTAGTGCTTTCAGACACTGGTTTTACTACACGTAGACTTCCATAAGGCATGTTAGCAGAAGTACACACATATGTATGCATGTGCACATACATATTTTGAAAGCAAAATTACAAGGGGAAAAAAGCTTGCTGAAAATAAAGCAGCATTTTGTAGTCATAGCAACCCCAACTCTTTAAAAGCAACATTAAGGCAAGAAGAGCTCATCAGGAGCTATGTCAAGTTGTTATAGCAACCAAAACATGGCTTTACAGAGACAGTTTGCATTAAAATAGCCAAAGGGTTATAATGGTAAAAGACATAAAAATATATCTTCAGAGACCAAAGGTTTAAATTTATTTATTTTATTTATTATTTTTGGCTGCGTTGGGTCCTCGTTGCTGCGCGCGCGGGTTTTTCTCTAGTTGCAGCGAACGGGGGCTACTCTTCGTTGCAGTGCGCGGGCTTCTCACTGCGGTGGCTTCTCTTGTTGCGGAACATGGGCTCTAGGCGCGCGGGCTTCAGTAGTTGTGGCACACGGGCTCAGTAGTTGTGGCTCGTGGGCTCTAAAGCACAGGCTCAGTAGTTGTGGCGCACGGGCTTAGTTGCTCCAAGGCATGTGGGATCTTCCCGGACCAGGGCTCGAACCCGTGTACCCTGCATTGGCAGGTGGATTCTTAACCACTGCGCCACCACGGAAGCCCCAAAGTTTAATTTTTACCTTGTTTTAATCTGGACTTATATCCTCTGCTTCATTGGAACAAAACATTTTCTCATGCACTCTAACAAACATACAGCTCCTACGGCAACCAGGAGGGGTACAGTTTTGTAATACTTAATAATAATCAGTAAGGCCAAAATTAGTTCATTGGTACTAGTAATTTGATCCTTTTTGGGTGATGAAAAATACTAATCAAAACAGAGTAAAAAGGAGCCAAATGGGGTTATCTGGAAAGACTTAGGAGGAAGGGTCCTGAGACCAGAATTTCAGAGACTCTGAGTAACTCTTGAGAACATAGTTTCTCAACTTTGGCACTTTTGACAGTTTGGATCAGTTAATTCTTTGCTGTGGGTGCTTGTCCTGAGCATTATAGGCTATTTAGCAACATCCCTGGCCTCTGCCACTAGATATGTTATCGCCCCACCCCAGTTGTGACAACCAGTAATATCTCCAGACACTGCCAAATGTTTCCTGGGGGAGAGGATGGCAGCCAACTCGTCCATGGCTGACAACCTTTGCTCTAGAAACATTTCATCCGTACTCCCCTGAAACTCATGAAAATTGAGCAAACGTGGAAGAAATTAAGCTAGTGAGTCAATCATATTTTCCTTTGAGGGCGAAGCCTATAAACCTCTCTGAGTCTCTGGATCGATGTTTCACCTCGCTTATCATCTTAGATCAAGCATTTTATACTTTACTTCAACTCGCAACAACTCTGACACATGATGATGTTTATCTTCTGAAAACGCTCGATCTCCTTCTGTTTCCATAGCACACTTGCAGATAAGCCCAGGTACTCCTCTGCACATACAGGACAGGAAACTTTATGGTTGGCCCATTCCTTCTTCTCTTATCCCTTTTAATTTTCACAGTTGTTTCCTGTTCATCATAAGATTTTATTTGGAAAAAAAATGTTATGGTATCCCAAATACCCATCTCTCCTTTTAGTCAACTACCAAAATTCTCCACAACCAATGTTTACTTATTGATTTGAATATCACTTAAGTGTTATCAAGCACTTAATGCTGCACTTAGATTAAACATCATATTGTCTGGGACCATTCAATATTTCAATGAAACTCAATGAGTTGAAATAAGAATGCATTTGGGCAACCTTTATTGAGTGACTAATCAAATAAAAATCTTGGGCAAGGTGATAGAAGGAGAGAAGAACGAAGACGCAGCTCGTTGTCAAAGGTGGTTTGCAAATCTAAAAGCTAGGAGATGGGAACTCTAAAACATAAACTCCTTGAAGTCAGGGACTATTTGGTATCCTTGGACACTACCACAGTACCCGACCCCAAGTAGACAGTAAATGACCAGTGCCAGTTTCTCTGATTTAAGATCTATGCAGCTACTTATGCTCAATTTTCTAGAGTTACATCAATTTCAGTTATTATCATTAGCATGAATGACATGTGGCTATTAAGATTTTTGGGGTATATCTTCTTCTAGCTCTGTCCATCAACTTAATATTAATTTTCTCCCATCAATCTAAATAATTTTACAAAGCAATTTTGGAGATATCTACTTTTTTTTTTTAACATCTTTATTGGGGTATAATTGCTTTACAATGGTGTGTTAGTTTCTGCTTTATAACAAAGTGAATCAGTTATACATATACATATGTTCCCATATCTCTTCCCTCTTGCGTCTCCCTCCCTCCCACCCTCCTTATCCCACCCCTCTAGGTGGTCACAAAGCACCGAGCTGATATCCCCGTGCTATGTGGCTGCTTCCCACTAGCTATCTACTTTACGTTTGGTAGTGTATATATGTCCATGCCTCTGGAGAGATCTACTTTTGTTCTGGGGGGGGGGGGGATTTCCATTTCTATTATGGTTCTCACTGGTTTTCTACAAAACCCTGTTCTTTGGAGGAATGTCAGAATTATTCATTGGATTTGTATAAGTTATATATATATATACATACACACACACATCTTTTCCATTCTGTTTTCCAACACACTTCTTCTGTATTACTTTCTGGAAGATACTGCTGTAAGACCTTATACCTCCTCATGTGTGTATCCATTGATTTCCTTGCCACGAGACCCTGAGAGACTTGGCAACAGTCTGTATGGGAAAGCTTTTGAAAAGTAAATAAAAACATTTCCACTGGAAAAACTCACAAATAACCCACCAACTAGAAGCTCCATTCAATACCATTTAAAAAGTGCTTTACGAAGAAATATGAGATGTGCCAAAGGATTGGTCAGGATCTAGTATTCTTAAATATTCCATTTGTTAGTCAAAACAGAGCATCCCTTCACATTGCAAATTCTAGTCTCGATATCACTTAAATAAATGGGTCCTTGAGAACTAACGTAGCCACATAAAGTTGTCAAGGGTATGTTAGAACCTCATGTGACTGGTAAGTGTGCATGATTTGAACGAGACAGCATACAAACAGTCCCTAACTTACAGACCTATGATTAATGGTTTGCTAATAATGAATTAAACAGCAATTCTTAAAAAGAGAGTGTAGTGATAAATACTTTTGATTTTGACCTTCCGAATAAAATCATGATTTTCTTTTAACCCTAGAAGGTTAGTTTAGTTTTCTAGCCAAGAAGAAAGTATACACCAGCTAGGATGAGAGTGAATTTGGAAAAACATTGAAAATCGTATTTTGCTAGGTCAAGATAAGTCCCATTAAAGAAGGCTGATTCACTCAAAGCTTGGTACAGGGACAACAAATGTTCTTTCTACGACCAGACGAAGTAAGTAATCAGCCCAACTGTATAAGCAGTAATTTTTTTCCCATACATTATACAAACCAAACAGAGAGATTACTTGCTAGAGCCTTGTGTTGCCTTTGGAACAGCACTGACTACTGCTCATCATTAATTCAGCTTGAATAGGACTTTACAGTCTCCTCTGCAAAAGGGCATTTGAGAAGCAATTTAAAAAACTAGCTGGTGGTGTTTACTTTTATTTTATCCTTTCCCTAACTTTCAAACCATCAAATTGATTATTGCTTTAAATGACATTACCAGCTTAGAAAACTGAGAGATAACGCTGTTCGGAACAGCCAAGCGGGAGAAAAAATACTACCCTGGACAACATCTTAGATATCTTAAAAATATTCCACACGTCTACTGAAAAATAAAGATCTGGACTGAAGTTATAAATAGACAAAAGCAGGACTGAGCTGTCTGAAGGAGGGGAAGAGGGAAGAAAAAGAAAGCAAAAGTTCATGTCCTTGTTTGCTTCCTGCACTCTTCCCAACGCCCCCTGAATGATTTATTGGAAGACCATCGAGTTAATTTTAAATTATTATGCTCCCAGTTTCCCCTCCATTTCAGATTACCTTTCATGGAAAAATGAGTTCCTGGGAACTATAATGACTGCAGTAGGTCATATAAGCAAAGGAGAAGGAGCTACTGAGAGGAGGGTAATAACCACAAGCAAAATTTTCTGGATTCATTAAAAATTGTGTTAATTTATTTGCAAATCAATTTGTTCAATTATCTTTTGAGTAGCAACCTCATGTCAAATAGTGTGCTTGGTACTAGGGAAAAAAAGTTCAACAGAAAAATATGTGGTTCCTGTCCTTGAAGATTTTATAATTTAGCAAAGGAAGAGAAATCATTCAAATAATCGGAGATGAAAGTAAATGACACAGGTACTAATGGTGGAAGTGTGTGTTCCCATGAGAGTATGAAATAGGTGAATTTGACCTGGTCAGGGGGGGATGGCTTACTTGTAAAAGTGATCATTGAGCTGAAACAAATAGCTATGAGATGAGCCAGATCCCTTATGAAAAACAACTTGCCAAAGTTAATTTAGATCACCCCTGGGGCCTATGGGATCTATGTGATTCCATCCTCACACGTCTAGGAGCACGGACTCATTTTATAACTCCAAATAATTTTAAAACTGAAAGGCACTGAAAAATAAGATCAGCCTACCTTTTAAAATTTTTTTCCAATCCAAGTTTTATAATTCCACATCCCATGCCCTATTGACTGAATATAGCAAGAGGGCAGGGAAGTTCCTTAGTTACTCCAGCTCTATATTCACCCTATAGGGCGAACATAAAGTCAGAAACATGACACATTTGACCATCTAACTGATCAGATAACGCCCCACTTTACAGGCAAGAGGAAATCAACTGAGTGGCCCCAACAGCGTGACACACCACTCCTCTAGGCCAGACTGAGGTTAGAATGGCTGAATGATCATTTGCAAAACTGGACTGGATGACTGAGCAGTAAGGAGGCTAAAGGCACAGGTTTATTTAAAAAAATCTGAGGCGAACACACCATCTGCGGCCACATCTCACAGATGCATGTGCAGAGATGATGGAAACACAGTGCTGACGCATCATGGTCATTGCAGTTTTGCACATTGCACCGAACTATGCGCTAGTAATACGGGACAACGTATTGAGTGTAATGTGTTGTGATGTAGTATTAACACACCGTTTATCAAGTATATTCAACGGTTTCCAGACTTACAGTCACCTGCAGAACAAGAGGCAGACTTCACAGGTCTTTGGTGGTTGAAACGGACTTCTTTTTGGTACCATATTTTCCTGATAACATGCAGTACCACTCTAGCTTACCTTGTCTAACTCAAATATAAATAAATTGGTACCCTCTCATGCCTTCACCATGGTGAACAGTACCTTTCAAAGGTATCTCTGTAACCACCTGCATCTGAATCATTTAAGATGTTGGTGAAAAATGGAGATTTCAGAGCCCTATTCCAAATATACCGAATCAGCAGTTTGAGAGCCAAGCATACGCTCGACACTAGCTACGTTCATAATCAGCCCTGGCCATGGTTGGCAGGAGGCCGAGGTAAACCAGCTGGCAGAATCCGGCTTTAGATTTGTTGACATAAACCTCGTGTCCAGGCCCCCTTTCTGTGCACGGAGCGGCTTGTTTGCCCACTTTAAAGAATGGAGCTTCTGCCTTGGTTCCTGAGTAATACTCCAGTTTTGCCCCTAGAAGCAGGGCTCCAGCCTGACACTCTGGAAGAACTTTTGGTTCCCATACAACCATCCTAATTCTGGGTTACTCCATCTCCTAGAAATTTCACTCTGTCCCCTATGTCCCTTGTTACTATGTGATTCTGCATCAAAGTGAGCACAGTTCTGCTCTGAGCCAGACAGATCATGCTGAACGTTACAGATTTATAATCCAGCCACTTGCTAGTCAAAGTGTTAGACCAGCAACATCAACATCATCTGGACAATTGTTAGAAATTCAGAGTCTTAATCTTCACCCTAGACCCACTTTGGTAGGCTGCAAATGGCTCTCAAAGATACGTCCAGGTCCTAAACCCTGGAAACTGTGAATGCTACCTTATATGGTAAAGTTTTTCCCAGTCGTGATTAAGGATTTTGAGATTATACTAGTTTATCTGGATGGGTCCTAAATCCTATTACATGTATCCTTGTAAGAAAGAGGCAGAGGGAGATTACACACACAAGAGAAGATGTTGTAAAGACAGGGGCAGAGATAGCAGTAATTTGGCCACAAGTCGAGGAATGCCAGCTGCCACCAGAAGCTGGAAGGCCAGGAATGGATTCTTCCTATAGAGCCTCAAGAGGGAGCACAGCTCCACTGACGTCTGATTTCAGCCCAGTGAGACTAATACCGAACTTGTGGCCTCAGAGAACGCATTTCTGATGTTTTAAGCTACCCAGTGTGTCAAAATTTGTTACAGCAGCTGTGGAAAACTAATACACTAAATCAGATCTGCATTTTAACAAGATCCACAGGAGATTGTTAAATACACTGAAATTAGAGAATCAGTGGATCTAACCATACCAGAACTCCCAGTCAAGCCCAAGTTTGCTCCCACCACTTTGGGCCATATAACTTGGAGAGCCAGCCTCTTTCCCAGGAGGTCAGTATATAGCTGGGTCAGTT
This sequence comes from Delphinus delphis, assembly GCF_949987515.2. Lineage (NCBI taxonomy): Eukaryota > Metazoa > Chordata > Mammalia > Artiodactyla > Delphinidae > Delphinus > Delphinus delphis. The sequence continues at coordinate 39,548,249 of NC_082698.1, read as the reverse complement.
TTCTAGCTCAAATCTGTCCAGTCACCATGGATTCCAGTTCCTACTTGACCATGCAAACATGATTATAGCTAATCCTACCTAAGATACCAGAAAGCAAATACTTAATAACCAACTATTAGTTATCAATTGAAGCCTGAAGTAAGGTCAAGTTTTGGTCTCAATATAGGGTACTCCTTCTTAAAGGAAATCAGCTTTTTTTTTTTTTTCAGACAATCTGTCCCATATGTGAGGAATGCATTATCAATAGGCTTCAATGTACTATAATATATAGACTACTTCACTGGTACTGCAAAAGCAAACTAGAATAAACTGCCCAGGAAGAGATCTCCAAATTCCTGAAATGCTCCCTGGAAATTGTACATATTTTTAAGTGGAACTGTGGCATTCTTCAGTTTGAATTAGTCTTAGACTCTATTAAGCAAAAACATTATTTTCTGACAAAGCAAAAAGTATAATTTGCTAATCTAAAAGTGCATAATGTTGATATCAAGGCCAGTCTTTTTTATGGATAGTAATTATTTAATATTAAACTTGGGAAGGCTTAAACGAAGAGCAAAGCCACCGCACTTTAGAACAAAAAGAACTGGTCCCTTTCCAGGTAGCTGTATCCAAAATCTGATGGCCCTGTTGGTGCAACACTTGTAAGGATCATCTGAAACGTGTATATTTCTTTCCTGAGGCACAAAACTGGTCAGGATATTTGAGTTCAATGTTAGTCAAGGTTAATCATTTCAAAAAGGTCATCTTTTCACAAGAAACATAATGGCAGTGAGTCCCCAAATCAATGTACACTGATTAACAAAGTTAGACTAAAACTTGGTGTGGGAATAAGGCAGAGAGGAGGTAGCCTGGATCTACTGCGCTGTATGATACCTGCTGTTCTTGGCCAGTCTTAGAGCCAGACAGTGGCCATGGAATCCTCTCAGAGAACCCCAATCAATAAATACGCAGGCAAGAGATGGGCTTCTCACCAACTTTGTCAATAGGCAGGTATTGATTATTGGACTATGATAGTTAGTAGGTCTGAGCTATGGAAGTCAGCACAAGCAGTGGTGAAACATACAGTCCCTACTCTCAAAGATTCTACCTGCTGATGTAGGACCTGAAATTAAATACCCAGAAACAAGGAGAGAACTAGTAGGTCCCACTTGGGCCTGATGGCAGGAGTAAACACAGGTTTCATTAATTGCAGTAATTCACCAAACCATTCAAAAGCAATGGTCTAAAGGCTTTCCTTCAGGCTCATCTTATCATTCAATCTTTTCAGCAATTCTTCATAGAGAAAAGGGCAGCCTCTTTTATTTCCTCAAACCTAATTTTATTTTATCTCTAATCTTCAATCAAATGAGAAAAAGGCTGTATTCATCTTTTCCCAGTTTGAGTCCTTTCCCAAGAGCCTGCAACAACAGAAATATTTCTTTGCAGACTAGCCTCCTGGTAGAACTGTCCGGCAGCTCACACTATACTAATTAGAATTAGCAAGGCAAATTGGAAGCTCTATTGGAATGAATTTTTCCCCTAATAGGGGGAACAGACGTTGCTGGGTTGTTGTTTTTTAATTTGCTTATAATCTTAAAAAGGGGCTGTTAGGTGTGAAATGAAAGCTTGTACCTGACCCAGTGTAATGAAATCTAATAAAATTTCCAGGCATATTTAATTACTGGGCTCCCTAATTTCAAAATCAGAAATGTTTTTATGAGTGGAAATTTTTGGATCTTTTTTTTTCCAAATTGAAAATAAAGCTATTGGTGCCACTGTGCATCTAAATAAATATTTAAATAGGAATGGAAGATGAACTCAGATGAATTTTTACTGAAACAGTCTTGGTAACCACCCCTCACAGCCTGCATTCCAGTTTGGACATTATACTGTTGCACATTCTTAGATATTGGGTACAACCTTAATCCTTAACTAGTCTGAGCACTTTCTGCAGGGTTGATCACTTACTATTCTCTATTTTCTCTAGTCCTAGCAACATGCAAAGACCAGTCACTGCTTAATGGATGTTTACTCGTTAAGTGGCTACCTATGAGAAAATCCTCAAAAATCAGATGTTTCAACTTTCAAATGTGCTACTTACTTCAAGAATTTTTATTCTGTCCAATAACAGAATTGGTCTTGAATTTCTTGATAGATTTTATTACGTGAGGTGGTTTGATTTGTGGGAATGTAGTATTTGAGACCAAAAAGCAACCAACTAGTTTTACATCTGACACAGGGCTGTGGACCTCCTCTCTAAAAATCTTTTTTTGGCACTCAGACATGACAAACTTGTAACACACACGTGCATGCATGCACACACACACACACACATACATGGACTTTTCCTTACTACCTCCTACCTATTTGTCAAAGAGTTCATGTAATTTTTTTCTACCATAATTTCTGTGTACTTTGACAACACCCCATCATGTTCACCTCTGCCAAACCATTTACCATTCTGAATTTGAAAAACCAATATTCAGCACATACCCTATCAGTTATTTCAGGGCTGGCAATCACATGTGTCCACATTCCTGGTACCTACCAATGTTTGACAGAGAATAAGTGTTCCAGAAAGTTTTGAAGTAATGAACAAAGGCACCTCATTTCCTTTCCCTTTCTCTAATTATTATTGGGGAGCTAATACCACCCCAGGCCCTCTGATCTAGATGTTGGGTTACAGAGGGAAACAGAAGAAAAGCACAATGCCTACAGAGCTCGTAAACTGCAAAAATCAGCCCGAAAATTAATCCACATGGCCGAGCTTTATAAACCTTTGTGTCTGGTGACATAGTTTTAGACTTTAGCTTCACACCCTGAGTGCTGACAGATACAATGGCTGAGCAGTATTATAGAGAAGAGAATTGATTTTCCTAATGCATGAAACAAGTGCAGCATTTTTAGGCTAAGCAATTAGTTTTTGGCAAGGAAATCTCTGTGTCGCAAGAGGAAGCTTTTTTCTTGGTGACAGAACAATTTTCTTCATTGGGGTAAAATATTCTTTTCACAAAAAAAAATGTTTGGAGAATGTATGAAAGTAAAGAGAACAATAATATCCTCTTTATATGACTTGTGACCCACACAGATGGCATGTGGAGGGAAAGGAAAATGAGTCAGAGGGTCCCAAGACTTTGATTCTATTTTCTTGAATCCAAAGGTAGTAACTCTAAGTTCTATAATTTTCTCTTCTTATGGTGAATAATACTAATTTTTGCCTTTTACCATTGAAACTTCATTTTGATTTTTTGACTCCCTTACAAGTTTTGCACTTGAATGTACAATAGAGTTTCCAAAGGGAAAAGAAAAGGCAGGGGGCCTGGTCTGGTAAATGTCTGTTTTACACTGTAAATCACACAGAATAAAGGGTTGTATTATCCTTTTCGATAGACACTGCAACATAATTTCTTTCCCCCCAGGTTACTCAAACCTTTTGTTATGAAAGCTGACTCACAGGAGACCTTTCTCTTTTTTTTTTTGATCTTGTTTCTCTTGTAGCCTTCACCAGCAGTAGCTAGCAAAGTGGTAAGTACATAGCAGCTGGTTAACACAACTGACTCGTTGTGTTAACCTAGCAACTGACTAGTTGCTAGGGCACACTAGTTCATGAATATCCAGTTAGCAACTCACACACACACACAAAAAATCATAATCATTCCTCTCTAGCCTGTCTAATGACAGGACTGGTTCTGAGACAAAACAACAGCTCATCTAGATGTACTCATATTGTTCATACCTTATATACCCAACCAAAACCAAAAACCACTTACATAAAAATTTAATTTAGAATTTATTCAAAAGATTTTGTACCTTTAAAATATTCACAGTATCATCTGAAACGAAGTAACCGTATATTCTTGGGCTACTATCAAAAGATGATTATTATCGATGTTATAGACTTCTTAACCTCTTGACTAAGGTTCAAGTCTTGTTTAGCTTTTGTAGTTTACATGGCACAGAAAAATGGGAAAATTTTCTGATTACCTTCTTATTAAGACTAGCCAACTGCTATAGAGCTGATCACTTGAATCTCAACATTTATTTTTCAAATCATAGATTGACTTATTTCAACCAAAGAGTGGAACATACGTTCTTTAATAAGTCTGATTATAACCAGTATTTCTGTTTGTTTTCTCCCCAGAAGAAATTACCTATAAATCTGATAAGTAGTTCCCACTCATTAAAAAAATAGTAAAATCCATTTAGGTGAGAATACTTAGGATATAAACATCTCGAGTAAAACCAAGGTATACAGATCTAGACTAGCTTTTTGATCAGAATCTTCTGAGAACATGATTATGAGGCTTATTCCTGGTCCCTATTCAGAACCTAATCTATTATCACTAGGGCTAGTGCTCAGGAAATAGTTTTAAACTGCAAGTGATTCTTGTATTTAAATTTCCAAATCTTTGTTCTTGAATGAAAGGTTCAAGATGCTTTGACCCAGAGGGAGAGATGAAATTGAGAGGATTAGGTCAAAGGAGTGGACCAGAGTGTTTTCCAAGATGCACCAAAAACAAAGTATTATCCTAAGAAAAATGTACACTGTATATGCAATGCCTAGACTAATGGCTGGTACACGTTAGGAGTCAAAAGATGTTTACTGGTTGAATGAATGAACATGTTCTTGTCACTGATAAGTTTGTCAAGAAATAGTCCCTCCAGGATAGGCCAATGTACTTTACACTTAATCCAGTCAGCATCTCTGAATCATTCTGTCTTTGACTTCCTGGTGATAGTTATCTGGGGCAAATTATGACAGTACAACAATCATATACAAGGGAATAATTAAAGCAAATGTTCTGGGTCTGTTTTAATCCAGATATATTTTATATAGTTAGGGTAACACGCTAAAGGTACTAACAGTTTATGAGTTACTCTCTTGGTTTCTTAAGTCTCTGGTCTCACAAGCAATCCTCAAAAATCATTCTCTGAAGTAGAATGTATCATCACTTCCTCTTTCAAATGAGGAGACAGGCTCAGAGACGTTCTGAAATTTGTCCAGATCAAAACCAAAGTCTCTGGGGCCAGGAGTAGTAGATCCCATTTACTTCAAAGTCATTTCTCTTGTACCATACTGCCAACCGATTGGTATAAATAAAAAGCAAGCCATGTATTTGTAAATCTACTACGTGAGAGTAAGCTTACTACCCTAAATATTATTATTATTATTTTTGTGGTACGCGGGCCTCTCACTGTTGTGGCCTCTCCCGTTGCGGAGCACAGGCTCTGGATGCCCAGGCTCAGCGGCCACAGCTCACGGGCCTAGCCGCTCCGCAGCATGTGGGATCCTCCCGGACCGGGGCACGAACCCGCGTCCCCTGCATCGGCAGGCGGACCCTCAACCACTGCGCCACCAGGGAAGCCTATAAATTGTATATTATTTTATACTAAAGCAACATATACAAGTACTATGAATTTTTTTATATTAATATATTAATATTAATGTCAGGGAAGCTGCTCCAAAGCTTCTCTACCTTATCTTTCAATATAAGGCAAGAATTACTTAGAAATACAGACTGTCTATGGACTCACTATTATGTATACTTGGTTTTGGGTAAAGAGCTAAAATCTTGACATAGAATGAGGATTCAGTGTTCGAAATGGGTCATTTATTTCTCACAAACTAGGTAAATACACCTTAAGGAAGACTCAAACTGCTACTATTCATTATAGCTTTGCTTTGGGAAAGTTCCCTTTCTGCAGTTGGATTCTTTATTTTTCCTTCTGGAAATAAAGCTCGGGGTCTTTATAGCTGGGATAAATGGATTTAAATTACAGAAACGTTCTGACTAGAAGCAGCCAGCTCTTACATTTCTCAGAAGGAAAAATGAGGCCTGTGCAAGCAAACTGTTCATAGACAAAGACTCAAAAACTGAGTATTGAAGAACAAAATGAGACCCTTTTTAGTGATGTTTGAGTAGCGTTTATGACTGAATCAGAGTTTACTCTCATATTCGTATTTATAAAACATGCCACACCTAAAAAGCTATATTTCTCTTGAGAAATACTTAGTCTACCTTAGGACAGGAATACTGATATAGGTCAAGAAAAAGGGGATACAGGTACATACTTTTTTTTTCATGCCTGAAACAACTGCTAGAAATTTAAATAAATTCATTGAATTCCCTTAAGATTAGGAACATGTATCATCAACTATCTCTACTTTGTTACTAATATTTAAATTGGCTGGAGAATATGAACATAATTTGGATATCAGACAATGAAAAATGACACAAATACTATCTGTTATCAATAGGAAAATTATTTTCTTTGTAAACTTGTGCTCAGAACTTTTTTTTTTAATCTTTTTTTTAAAAAATATTTATTTATTTATTTGGTTGTTCTGGGTCTTAGTTGCTGCATGTGGGCTCCTTAGTTGTGGCATGTGAACTGTTAGTTGCAGCATGCATGTGGGATCTAGTTCCCTGGCCAGGGATCAAACCTGGGCCCACTGCATTAGGAGCGTGGAGTCTTAGCCACTGTGCCACCAGGGAAGTCCCTCAGAATTTTTTAAACAGAAATTTATTTAAGCCATGGGACTTCCCTGGTGGTCCAGTGGTTAAGAATCCATCTTGCAATGCAGGAGACACCGGTTCGATCCCTGGTCAGGGAACTAAGATGCCACATGCCGCGGGGCAACTAAGCCCATGCGCCACACCTAGAGAGCCTGTGTGCCGCAACTACAGAGCTCATGTGCTCTGGAGCCTGCACGTCACAACTAGAGAGAAGCCCGCGCACTGCAACAAAAGATCCTGCGAGCCGCAGCTAGGACCCGACACAGCCGATAAATAAATAGATATTAAAAAAAAAAGAAATGTATTTATGCCAATTTACAACTGTAAACTAAGCATGTATAGAACCACTTTTCTTGAAGGGCTTTAGCATAGCTGAAGAAAGCTAACATTTGAAGAAAGCTTCCTTAAACATGAAGGGAGAACAAAAAGAAAACTCTGTCATTGCAGGGGATAAACACACACACACACAGAGACACACACACACACACACAGACACACATGATCTCAGACCAGTTTATAAAGAAACAAAGAGCAAGTTTTCAATCCAACAATTGCTTATCTACACCCAAAGGCTGAGAACAGATTCCCAGGACATTTTTGCTCTCTTTGCCCTGCCTCCACATGACAACTATCATATTTTGCCCTGTCACATGGGCAGATTCTCATATCTATCTTGTCCCTTTCTCTACTACAGTCAAAAGAGCCCAAGACACGCAGTGGTTAAGAATCCACCTGCTAATGCAGGGGACACGGGTCCGAGCCCTGGTCTGGGAAGACCCCACATGCCGCGGAACAGCTAAGCCTGTGCGCCACAACTACTGAGCCTGCGCTCTAGAGCCCGCGAGCCACAACTACTGAAGCCCGCATGCCTAGAGCCCGTGCTCCGCAACAAGAGAAGCCACCGCAATGAGAAGCCCGCGCGCCGCAACAAAGAGTAGCCCCCACTCGCCACAACTAGAGAAAGCCCATGCAGCAACAAAGACCCAACGCAGCCAAAAAAAAAAAAAAAAAAAGAGTCCAAGACAAAATTTCCTAACTCCCTTGGGACAGCCATTATGTTCTCATGTGGAAGATGAGGTACAGATTTTTCCTATAGCAATTAGATGAACTATGGTGGTTATCATCATAAATGCATAAATGAGTACACTTTTGTGATCTATGTTAAAGTTAAAACCCATGTCTTTGTAGACTCTTTGCACACACTTATCTTACTCCTTTTCCCAGTACACACACACACACACACACACACACACAGACACACGCACGTGTATGCGCGAACACACACAGGATGAAGTGCGATTATAGAATGTGTCCATTTAGGCCTCAAGATAATGAAATACCTCAGGAATATCTTTGATGTCCATTTCTTCCTTCTATCCTCATTCCGTCATCTTACTGTGAGTCCTCATTACCTTTTGCCTGAAAGGCTACAGTAGTGTCCTAATTAAATTTTTCCAATTTGAATCCAAATGCCATTGTTTTATGTTAACTCTTCAAAACTATAGTTTTGTTATGTCAGTGGGTCCCCGGAGTCTAGCCTAACACATTAAAGACAAATGCTTTGCCACCTTGGCACTCAAGGCTTCCACGATTCAAGCGTCACTTTTTTTTTTTTTTTTTTTTTTACTTGTTTTCTATTTCTCTATTCTGGGTCAAATGGATTACTCACTCTTATTGGCATGTCTTTTCCTTTTCCACTGTTCAGGTTTGCTTATGCTATTCCCTCTGGATAGACTGGTCCTCCACCTTATGGAGGAAGAAAGTCACCTGCCATATCAGTAAACAAAGGATGTTGTGGCCATCAGCCAACAGCTACTGCAGCTGCCCCCAGCTGTGCACCCTGAGGGGATTCAGGATGAAGAAGAAAAATAACAGGATACTGGCCCCTTATAGTTAAGGTGCACGTCAAAGGAATGATTTCAGAGAGCCCAGACTCTTGCATTTTCCCATACAAAGAAAAATACTAAATTCATTAACTTCAGATGTCTGTTTTTTTCTTTAACAGTAATCTGTTGATTTTTTGACTACTTTATTTTGTTGTTTTGATTTGTTTTTCTTTTGTTTTTGCAAAAACTCCTATATATCCTGGCTCCTCCCTTACCTCTTTGGAATAGTCCCTCAGAGCTATATGAGAGGCTGTCTTCCAGGCTTAAGTCCTCAGCATGTCCACCGAATAAAGCATAATTCTCAAACTTTAGGTTGTGCGTTTTTTTCAGTGGACAGTCTCTAACCAAATTCTTTCTCCTTAAACACTTAAATGAGGTTTTTTGTTTTTGCTTTCTTGAAGCCGCAGGCACTTTACCAGTCTTTTAGGGCTCCTTGCTTATCATGCCTTGAATTACTGTTGAGTGGATGCTTGTCTTACCCAGGCACCCAGATGGACAGCAAAAGCTCCATCTTTTTCACCTCTGCACTTCCTGATGGATGACAGGTAAATAGTAAACATGATACATGAGTTGAGATGACTTGGCCATAGATACCTCACTCGGTATGCTTTCCACGCCATGGGCTTGAATTCCAAAGTTACAGGCAATAAGAATCTGTATCAAGGTATGGAAGGGATGTCTATGACGATTTGCCCCTTTAGATAATTTCTGTTCAGTAGAAATATAATTTGAGCCATATATGTAATTTAAAATTTTCTAGCAGCTGTAGAAAAGTCAAATGAAATAGACAGATGAAATTAACTTTAATATATCTTTTAATCCAATTTGTCGAAAATATTATCATTTAAACATGTAATCAATATAAAAATATTCATGAGATGCTCGTGTGTTCACTCTCTCTCTCTCTGTGTATGTGTGTGTATACAGACACACACACATGTGTGTGTGTACATATATATATATATATATATATATATATAGAGAGAGAGAGAGAGAGAGAGAGAGAGAGAGAGAGAGAGAGGTTCTAAGTCTTTAAAGCCTGGTGTATATTTTACACTTTCAGCACATCTCAATTGGGACCAGCCATACTGTAAGTACTCAGTAGCTACAGGTGTCTGGTGGCTACCATACTGGATAGTTGCAGAGGTAGATCACAGATGATCACAGCATTAATCAATTTCTCACTAAAAAAAAAATTGCATTCTCGTTTTTTTTCCTCTCCAGACTCTTCCTATATATTTCCTGACATATGCAAGTAAAGGACTACAGAGGAATTCTCAGAAAGTGGGTAAGTATGTACATAATACAGGTATTATGAAGCTTCCTTAAATAACCTTAAGCCATTTGTAGGAAATATTAAAACTAAAACTATTAGTTTAGTTTTGAAAAGATGAGGCAAAGCACCAAACTGGTAGTCCTTTAGTAAATGCAACATGCAAATTAGATCCACATAAGAAACAGATTCTTAATGGAGTACTGTATAACTTCACCAAAATATTTTAACAGCCAGAATTAGCCTTTTAAATATTATTCTTTTATAAATTGTGCAAAAGAGCATGATCATATTTTAATCCTCCCAAATTTATTTTCCTTAACAAACCACTCTTTAGAGAAAGAATTTAAGTGATAATGAAGGAGAGAATAGTCATGAAGAAAAAGGTTCATCTCTTGAATTTCACTGTTAACACTTTTTGTGTTATAATTGTTGATGTTTAGCTGTATCCACCTTAGTTTGAGAACTTCTTGAAGACAGAAAAATGAGTCTCATCAAATGGAGATTTGATTATTTCATTCTATAATGTACTTGGTTATAAAGACCCATTCTACTGTGTGTTATTCTTAGGCTCACTGTGGGTAGATCACACAATAAAGACAATTAATTGGGGCTTCCCTGGTGGCGCAGTGGTTGGGAGTCTGCCTGCCGACGCAGGGGACACAGGTTCGTGCCCCGGTCTGGGAGGATCCACGGAGCGGCTGGGCCCGTGAGCCATGGCCGCCGAGCCTGCGCGTTCGGAACCTGTGCTCCACAACGGGAGAGGCCACAACAGTGAGAGGCCCGCGTACAGAAAAAAAAAAAAAAAGGAAAACTAAGTAATTAAAATGAATCCAATCATCCCTGAACACCTAGAATAACCTCTTTTTGTATTGTACTTCTATTATAGATTTTTTTTTTTAATCCAGTAGGTTAAACGATGCTGCAGAAAGAGCGTAGCTCTGGAAAGAGGAACCTACGTTCTGTCTGTGTTACTTACTAGCTGAGCTATCTGGCGCAAGTTCTGTCTCTGAGCCTGTTTCTTCAACTGTGAAATGTGCACAACGATATCTATTTTGCAAGATAATTACTAGGATTAAGTGAGAAAACATATGGACATATATAACTGAAATTCATTAAGTGCTCCTTAGCTATTTGTTCCCTTATTCCTTCAGTCTGTCCTCTTCCCTTTCCCCAGACACTCCATAGATGTTGACTTTGTTGAGTGTTGCCTATTATGGTTTAATAGAAACTCTTTAAGACTAAGGAGTATTCAGACTTGGGGACAAAATAACCAAGAGTAGACTTTCTGGTATGATGATAAACATGTAAGTAAATTCTATGGGACTGGAGACTATGGGACAATGAAAATGGAGCTCTGTTGAACTTCATCAATTGCCCTAAGACATTTCCTATCACTTATTATTCATACTACATATTGTGGAAGATTAATTATATTTTGCATTCATTTTAGATGGTCTTATAGTTAGTCTTTTCTACCAAACTATATTGTAAAGTTGTTTAATGTAGTAACCTAGTTGTCTACTCCTGGAGTCCCTACAGTGCACTGGGCACAAAGTAGCTTATAAGGTAGGCATTTAAAAACAGTTTTAGTTAACTGACTGACATCAACAGAAGAATTCCATTCAAACAAAGGATATTTATTGCATTTGGCAAACAAGGTCCACACCATTATGAGTTACTCTGAGATTCAGTAGAGTTATTAAAGCCATAATGAAAATAAATTAATGGAAACTAATTAATTCCCCAAAATACCTGGAAAATGTTACCTCAGAGTGGGAAAAAAAAGGGAAATGAAAGTAATTTGACTACAAATGTCTGATTAAGTGCTAGAGTGAGGGACACGTGCTCCATGGAATTTCGGTTCTTACTCCAATATCATTTATATCCCATCAAGAGATTTGCAAAGCTTTAAAAAGAATTCTCATCGCAAACAGAGAGGAAAAGTTTCCGTAAATGTTATACAATATGCCACACTTTTAAATATTGTGAATTAATTCTATAAAACATGAAAGTTTCACTGCAAAACAGACTTTACCTATGCTCCATTATAGTATTATATGTAAATCTTAAGGGCACCTGAGGAATAATTCAGCCTACTCACATTAAAACTATTTTCTGCCTCAATTAGCACTGTTCCAGTAATTGCTTCAAAATTAACTTGACAATTGCTCATGAAATTTTATGCCATTGAAGACCAGGGTAAATGGCATACTCTGTGTAGTACATTCCACTTAAAGAAAAAACAGTTTTATTATCCCCTACCCTGTTTTCTCACTGTTGTGGCCTCTCCCGTTGCGGGGCACAGGTTCTGAATGCGCAGGCTCAGCGGCCATGGCTCCACGGGCCCAGCCACTCCGCAGCACGTGGATCTTCCCGGACCGGGGCACGAACCCGTGTCCCCTGCATCGGCAGGCGGACTCTCAACCACTGCGCCACCAGGGAAGCCCAAGGGAAACCTCTTTGAAGCCAAGATAATTAAACTCAGAAATGAACACTGAGAAGCTAACCATGAGAAGATCAAGAAAGACCATTCCAGGTGGTGAAAATATTTTCTGCAAAAGCCTTGAGGCAAGGAATAAAAACAAGAATAAGGAAGGGGAGGAGTAGAATAATGGAGCATTAAGTGGTGGGGAGGGACAGATAACACTGAAACTCATGGGGTCACTGCAGGGATTTCAGTCTGAATGAAATGACTAAAAGGGCTTTAAACAGGGATTAAGGACTGTAGTACCTGATTAATGTTATTTAAAAAAGATTTCTCCAACTACTACGTGAAGACAGAATTGAGGGAGCACTAGTCAGCAGTGTAGGTACAGAAGATGGTAGTTTGGATAGAACGTCCAAGTGTAGACAGAGAAAAGTGAATGCGTTGAGGTTATATTTGGTAGACGGGGTTTCCTGTGTTGAGAGAAAAAACGAGGATGATTCTGTGGTTTTGGTCCGAACAATAGAGCAGATTATGCTTCCATTTAATGGGATGGTGGCAGATGAAGAGAGAGGTTAAAGAGGAGAATTCAAGATTGACATGGTAAATACTCCTTTGAAGTATTACTAGTATTTCATAGATAAAGAATCAAGGCTCGGAAAAGTTAAGAAATTTGACTACATCCATAACTTTGAGCTGGAATTTGAATGAACTCTGTCTGATTTTAAAATCCATGCCTTTTTTTTACTATTCTATTCTTCTGGCCCTCTTTACACTCATATTTGAAAGAATGAAAACCTGAATTTACATATGTTCAAATTACAAAATGCTCACAGCTGAGATATCATTGATGTACTCCCCTATATAGAAACATAATTTTATCTATAAAAATATTTTGCATATGACAATTGGATATACTGCTATGTAAACTGAAAAGCAACTATATCTTCAACTGAACACAAATCTTGCCAGCTACATAATTACATTACAGGTTGAAATGGGGTCAAAATATGCAAAAACTAAAAGGTGTGATCCTAATTAACTTTATGCAAATAATCTCAAAACTAAATGGGAAAGTGTTCAGATTTCTAATTTTATGAACTAAAAATGGTAAGATCCCAGGGAATTCCCAGCCAATTACCCACGGGGCCTTCTTTGTCTACGGCTCACTCATATTTACAAGCAGCTGGTCACCACTGCAGAGGTCACAGGTGAACTCTCTTGAGGGTCCTTATAGCAAGAAAGGGGTATGGAACGCATTTTCTCAGAGAAAAGGAGATTATAGACTAGTGATCAGATTTTTCCAGCCAACCCAATTCATTTTTCAGTTGCATTCACGTAAGAACTTTTCTGAACACTTAATCACTACTTAAATCTCTAAATTTCAGAGTATTGCTTCTTGGGAAATATGTGTTCCAAATTCTAAACACAGTGATTTTGTGGGCAATTTCAAAGGTAAGACTAGCTTATTCTTCTGAAATATGTATGTATTTTTAATCGGGGGGGGGGGGTGTAAAATGAAACAGATACAGTATGAAATACTAAAGAAGTAAGACACTCTGCCCTTCGTGTTAAGCAAGTGATGATCTAATCCTTTCATTTTACTCGGTGGTGCATCTCTTCAAATGCAATAATTTTAAAAAGCCAAATACATGAGTCCTTCTGTTTACAGTGAGGTAATTTAGAAAAAGCATAGTCTTAAAATATATAAAGAGACTATAACTGCCTATTCTTAAAGGGAAATATTTAGCCCTAAAATTAATCTTTTCTTTTTTCTTATGAAAGAAACAAATGTTGTTTAAATCTATTAAAATAATGTAGTTAAGTGTTGGACAAAAGTTCAATTCTCTTCTATAAAAATGGCATTTTCGGCTTCCCTGGTGGTACAGTGGTTGAGAGTCCGCCTGCCGATGCAGGGGACACGGGTTCGTGCCCCGGTCTGGGAAGATCCCACATGCCGCGGAGCGGCTGGGCCCGTGAGCCATGGCCGCTGAGCCTGCACGTCTGGAGCCTGTGCTCTGCAACGGGAGAGGCCACAACAGTGAGAGGCCCGCGTACCGCAAAAAAAAAAAAATAAAAAGGCATTTTCAAGGATGAGGAATGGTATAAAAACCTAATGTTTGTAAACATTTCAAAACAAAAAAAATAAAATTTGGATTTTAAATTCAGAAATATGAAAATTAAAAGCATAGGGTGATACCATTTCAAACTCATCTTATTGTCAACAAAGTCAAATAGTACCATGTGTTAGCAAGTTTCTACTCTTGAAGCAGTTAACAACAGGCAAGTTTCCTGGTATGGCTAATAGACTATAATATTTTCATAATTTCATACTATTAATGAAATCTAATCAAAATGCTATGGCGACTTTCTCTCCCATTTGTGACTTTACATTCCAGATCTAGTAGCATTACAAATAAAAATCAATGAATATAATTAAGACATAACATTTTTTTAACAGATGTGTTCTTTTTTAGGTATTGTAGTAGTATGTTATTCTTTCTGAAATTTTATTCTTCTTACTGTAACAGTATCACAAAAATCAATGACGAAGTAAAATATTTATGTTAATGTTTATATAATCAGAAATAATTGTTTATACATAGGCTGGAAAAGACATCATACTTTACCTTATCTATGTGCATTACATTAAGTATATGTGCATTCTGAAAAACTACCCCTAAGAAATCTATTATGGAAAAAAATCAATTGAACTTATCCCAAACTCTTCTAGAAAAATAGCTAAATGGTAACACATGGGCAAAATTAATACAAATACAAAATTAATACAAAGTCTCAACTCAAAACTGAGTTAAATATGGTAAATGGTCTGTGGTTAGTCACAATTTAATTAAAGCATAATTTCAAAGAATCCAAATAAAAAGTAGAAATAAATATCACTATTGCTAACATCAGCTTGCATACAGAACTAATAGGAACAACACTAACATTGTCTTCTAATAGATTCTATTGAAGATTTTAACATTAATAGTTCATACCAAGGCAGTCATTAAAAGACATTAAAGGATAGATAGATAAATAGAACATTTATTGCTGACAGTATGATGTAATTAAGTGGTCTATTTATTTGAAAGAATCAACCTTCTCTCTGTTGCTCTAACCCTGAAGTTCTTGGCTCTATGAGAAGCCAGACTTGATGTTACTCTCTCATCACTGCCCAACAGGAGGGACTAATCCACTCTAGGCTGCTTCTCTATACTTCTGCACTTACTACAAAAATTCGGTCATGTTTGAGAAAAGAAAAAAAAAATTTTTTTTTTTTGGCCCTGTCGTGCGGCATGCAGAATCTTAGTTCCCCAACCAGAGATCGAACCCGTACCCTCCACAGTGGAAGCGCAGAGTCCTAACCACTGGACCGCCAGGGAATTCCCTGAGAAAATTTGAAGCTGTAAAAAGATGAGAGTTGGAGAAAAGAATATCTTTAAAAACAGAAAATGGCAAAGACAAATGATTATCATGATCTCCAGAAAGAATTTTAAGTGTGAATTCCTAAGCGTAAAAACAGAGTTTCTGAAACCAATGACCACATTAAAAAATTCAGGTTACTAACCTGGTCAGTTGAAGGTAAGACTGCGGAGTAAAGAAGTAGAAAAAGCGATTACTGTAGCATTGACACTTACCAATAATAGAAGTGAATTATGCTTGAATTTATCTATTAGGATCTATCATGAAATTTGATAGAAACATCTAGAGACGAGAATACGGATGAAGGATACTGTGTCACTGTTTTAACAACTTTCTATAGATTATAACTTATAAGCCTCTGGACTACTTTTATATCTTGAAGATGAAACTGATAGAAGACTCCTAAGATATATACCAAATCTGCCCATTTCAGTGTGGCCTGTCACAGAAAATATTTCCAAGTGATTTAGTATCTCCATTAACAAACCAAGGTAGAAAAATCTGGATGTCAACTGAATATATTGAAAGATATCCCAGGAAGCATGGAAATACACAGGAAAGGAACTAAGCAACAAACCAAAAATAAAATGTAGACTAGGCAAATGCGAACAACATACGGAACCAGAAGAAACACAAGTAATCAAAACTAAAAGAAACAAACTCCATTATGTCAGGTTTTGGATATTTTTGTTTATAGGATGGTTTAATGTGCTAAATACCTTGTTTCATAAAACCTGACACACTCACAAAATCAATTCATAAGTGGTAAGAGTGATAGAAATGGAAAAATTCAAAACTACTTATCTATATCCTCCATCATGATGAAAGTTCAATAACGTGCTTATTTCCTTTTACCTGTCAGCATTTCAATAGAGTATCACACTTAACGGTTTCCATCACATACATGCACGTGCGTGCACACACACACACATACACACACACAAAATACACATAATTGCAGGAAGACCAAACAAAATTAGTGCTATTTAAGAATGATAAAATAATGTAGGTGATTTAACTGGAAACACTAGCAAGGTATTGCTTTTAAGGATAATATCACGTGGGAAAAGTTTTGCTTTGTTTTGTTTTTTAGTCACTTAGGTCTACAAATTGATGCATATAACGAAAGAAAGAGTACACTACTAACACATTTGGCATTTATTATTTTATGGGAAACAATCTGCAAAATATAGGAAACAATTTATATTATATTAAAAAATCTTCCAGGAAAGGATTTTTGATAAAGTGAATTTTACAGCAATGTAAAACCATGTAGTCCTATAACATTTTAATGCCATCTCGGAAACTTTAAGAGATTATCTTAAATTTGGTTTTGGGAGCAAACTTTACAGGATTCAAGTATGATATTTCTGTTTTTTTAAAAGGCATTGGGTTTTAAAGTGAGCAATGTAAATGTAAAAGAAAGGTATTATAAAATTTGCTAATACCATAGGATTCCAAAAGTTTGTAAAACCATTCATTCTGCTCATGAATCTGCTTAAAAATATAAATTTATCAAGTCCCCAGACACAAATGACAATAAATATGAAAATAACTCCCACCTCAGCAATCCCAATCATATTGGCCAAGTTTAAAAAATACTGATATAACTTAATTTTGAAAGAACATTTAGGAGTGGAATACTGCTCCCATATCATTAGTGGGAAGATAAATTTGCTCAACCTTTCTGTTTGATTGCTAGAAATATGCACCAAAATATAAAATACATACAGCTTTTGCTCCAGAAATCCTATTAGGATTGACCCTTAAAAAATATCTCATCAAAAAAAAAAAAAAAAAAAAAAAAATCTCATCAGTATATAAAGGGATGCGGAAAAGGATGTTCTAGAGAATATATATCTACCTATAAAAGAGGATATAACACATATTCATCATAGGACCCTTCTATTTTTTGAATATAGAATTGTAGTATTATCTAGCCCTTAAAATTATGTACCTCTATCCTTTTTTTATACAGGAAGAGGCCCACGACACATTGTTGAACAAAAGGTAGTTTACATAACAACCTACATTAAGATCTTATTTACATAAAATTTTGTACCAATATATATGTACATGCGCACAGATATTCATAATGTCTTGAAGGCTGTTTACAGGGAGTTATGAACTTAGGATGAATTTATAAAGTATAATGACTGAGAATTACAGTTCTGAAGTTCAAATTTCAGTGCCTAAGTTCAATTTTCAACTTCACTACTTAAAAAAGTTTTGACTACGAGCAAGTTACTTAGCCTCTTGAGGACACTATTTTCTTTTCAGTAATATGGAAATAGCAATACCTACACATCATGATGTAAAATTTTAGCTGAACACCAGGCACATAGCAACACCTAAATAAATATATATTTTTTATGTTTATATTCTTCTTTATTATATTATTTTCATAACGATGGAATCTACTATTTTAAAAAATCTATCTTTAAATTGTTTTACTCGCACACAATTTTAATGAAAAATTAGATTATTTGCATAATTGACCCTCTAAAATGTCAACATATCTGTTTAAACATTATTTTTTTGACTAGTGTTAGTATATTAGAACTGATATATTATTGGTCTGTGAAATTCCTCCACCTTCAAAGTTGTACAGCTCCTTAGGCGTTGAACAGTCCTGGGTTGAGAATTATGCGGCCCTAGGTGGCCTCACATAGGAAAAGTGAAGAGTTACACACATGTGAATGTGCTTGCTGATTATAATCCAATATAGTTTTGATATATTCACTTTACCAGAGTTTTCCTGATAGCCAAGGATAAATGGGACTAATTCCAATGAGTTATATACATCTCTGGAAAAAAAAAGAATTCAAATCTTCCCATTGACCAAGTTAAAGTTAGACCACCCAGGACAAATATAAAATAGTTTTCTGTGGTAGTCTGGAAAGAATATCTCAGTCCAAGTAGTGATCCCTATGGTAACGATATCATTTATGGTAACAAGCTATTGGGCAATTACAAACAATAACAAAACATCAGCGGAGCCACAGATCACACTACAGATTGTTGACTCTGTCCTTGTGTAGTGTTGACCTTATTTGGACCTTATGCTAGACTATTACTTGCTGAAGAGACCTAACCAAAAGGCTAACTGCAAAGTGAATGAGAGTAAATAAAAATGCAGAGAGAAGGCCTGGAGAAGTACAGTACTTTAAATTGTGATCCTCTTGTCACTTTGATAAAAAGCAAACATTTTTGTTGGTTCCACAGTCATTGGACACTCCGCAAAAGTTCTTTTTTTAAAAAATATTTTAATAAACTTCTGGAATTCAGCTTACTTTCTCAGTATTGCATGTGTCACTGTATACAGTGCTCCTTTGAGGATCCACTGCTGTCACTCTTAGC
The DNA here is from genome assembly GCF_949987515.2 of Delphinus delphis. Classification (NCBI taxonomy): domain Eukaryota; kingdom Metazoa; phylum Chordata; class Mammalia; order Artiodactyla; family Delphinidae; genus Delphinus; species Delphinus delphis. Next base: position 39,529,379 of record NC_082698.1, on the reverse strand, counting down.
CATGAATGTCGGGAAAGGCAAGGAGGCACCAGCTTTTTTTTTTTTTTTTTTTTGGCTGCATCATGTGGGATCTTAGTTCCCCGATCAGGGATGGCACTCCTGCCTCCTACACTGGAAGCATGTAGTTTTAACCACTGGACAGCCAGGGAAGTCCCTACCAGCTTTTAAACTAAAGCGTCAAGACAGAATACAACCTAGTCCTTGGCAGTGACTATAGCATCCGCAATGTTACCAAGAAATCAGAGAAAGAGTATGGCGGTTAGTTGTCCCTCCTGACCTCACCATTTACTCCCCTCATAAAGTCAATTCCCTGTAGCACTAATCTTTATTCTTTGGTTGCCCAAATGTAGACAAGAATAGGCAAGAGAGGCACCTTCGTTTTCAACCTAGATCCCCCCACTCCACCCCGCGCCCGCCCATGTGATCTCATGCATCCAAAATGAGCTTCAGGGGCTTCCCTGGTGGCGCAGTGGTTGAGAGTCCGCCTGCCGATGCAGGGGACACAGGTTCGTGCCCCGGTCTGGGAAGATCCCACGTGCTGCGGAGCGGCTGGGCCCGTGAGCCATGGCCGCTGGGCCTGCGCGTCCGGAGCCTGTGCTCCACAACGGGAGAAGCCACAACAGTGAGAGGCCTGCTTACCGCAAAAAAAAAAAAAAAAGTGCTCAAAATGAGCTTCAGATTTCTTCACTGAGAATGCTATAAAGTCTGTTTGGTATACTTTTAATATTTATTATTGGCTATGTACCAGGCACCATCCTACAAGTTGAACACACAAAGAAATTGAGGCCCGGAGAGATTAATTAACTTGGATAAGATGATAACTCATTAACAATAAAGCTGAGGGAAGAGGTGATGAGTCTAAAGCCATAAACCAAATGAGTCTGAAGGCCCTTACGTTGACACATACAGAGTCTATTAGAATGTTGAGTGTCACCATTGCTGCTGCTATTATTTAGAGATGCTACGTGGTTTGTTTCTGCTTATAACTCCCCTTCTATAGCAGTGAATGATTTAAAAGCATTGCTGGCAACATTTCAACTTTTAAAATGCCAACCGAAAAAGACCAGAGTAATCCTGTGCCCTCCCATTGGGAATTCTGAAATTAGTTATAACATCTGACCCTAATTAAACTGGGTCATATTTACAATTGAAGCACTTTTTTGTCTCCTTCAGTGATGGAAAAAGCTATCCTTTCACTAAAATGAAGATGTAAATCATGCTGTAATTTCAAGACATCAGAGATATAAGCCACACAAACAAATCAAAGAAATACCCATTCAGTAAGCATTTGGCATTGACTTCAGGAATGAATCAACGTGTTTTCTCTTTAGATTTTTAAACTAAGAAGCGTTTTTGAATTCCTTGGGTCAGAATTGACCAAAAGTTGCCCTTCCTTTGAAAGCATTTAGAGACTTGCATTTATAAGTGTATGAATACACACTCCACTGCTCAATATCCCAGCAAGCTGCAAAGTGCTTCTTGTCTATTGCTATTCAAGAGAAAGAAAATCTAAAATGCTAAAGAAGTGACTGACAACACAGCCTAATGCTAATCTAAAGCCAAGTAGCTACTGTCAAGGCACTTACACAGAAACAATTTCTATCTGCTTTCAAACTGACACGGGGAGTCATTTTGATTCAGTGTTCACTGAGCTTAAATGGAAAGGCTTTTACCCAGTTCAACATGTAAAGTACTTCTGCCCACTGACAGAGGACCTAACGCTCCCTAGCCAAAAAGGATCTAGGTTTTGTGGGACCTAAAGCTCATACAATGTGTGGGACAGTCTTTCAGTAAAAGAATACAAAATTACAAGTCCGAAATTAGATACTGGGTTTTGGGAGCGCCTGTGCAAACCAGGAGCTCTGAGTTTGTTCTCTTAGCTTCATGGAAAATTGGCTTCTGTCTCCAATAGAAGATTCTCAATGAGTCTTCTCACAGCCACTGATGAAAAACATGCACCTGACTTGTTTGGGAAAGAACCATTACAATTATTTTATGGGGGAATTATAATGAATCTAAGTAAACCAATTTGAGCCAATCAAGAGGACAATTTACATATTATTCAGAGTTCAATAATGTCAATCTCCTTTCAGTGATTAAATGCAATATGTATGAATTCTTATTTGTCCTTTATTCAGCATTCTAAAACATGCATTAAGAATTCAGAGCAATATACATAAGTTTACAGTGTAGTTGAGACTGTATTTTGCAAGGTAGGGGAAAGAAATGTAAAGGCTCTGTTTATCATTCTTTGCTGTTGTTTATTAATCTGGTTGCAAGACAGGTGAAGGGATGTAGGGCTGACTCATTTAATCAAGATGTTAGAGCTCTTTCTAAATAGTATGACACTAGAGTAATAGCCCTAAATACCTCCTACAGATTCTAGGAGAATCAGAGTTCTTTAAATTAGGGGAATTAGATAATTATCTGCATTGTTAAAGTCTTAAGAATACCACTTTTGTCTAAAATTCTCAAGTCACGCCAAGATGTCTTAAGATGTGTATTGCAAAACAGTATTCTCCGTTTTCCCACCGTGCTTGGTACTTGTGTACACAGTTGAGTTTACAATGTCCTCTTCCCCTTAATTTCAAAAAGAAAGAATGATAGAGCGAAATGAAGAAAGCAGCATGTTGCAATGGGAAACATACTGGGATAGGCGTTAGAATAATTAAAATCTAGTCCAGTGGTTCTCAAGCTACAGTGCACATAAGAGTCAGCTGAAGGGCTTCTTAAAACAGATTGCTATGCTCCATCCCCAGGGTTTCAGTAGGTCTAGAGTGTAGGATCCAAGAACAAACATTTCTAATGTGTTTCTAGGTGATACTGATGCTGTAGAAACCACACTTTGAGAACCACTGATGCAGTCCACTGTGTGGCTCCATTTTCTCATCTGTAAATGGGGATGTTGCCCTGGATAACACTGAAGGTACTTTTCAGTAACACATTTTATAATTCCCTGATTCCAACATACTTCCTAGACCTATACCCAGGAATCCCATTCTTTTATGTTTATTAAGTTTCCCCAGTGCACTCTGTAAAATACGGAAAGCCACCTAGTTTTAAATTATGATTTCCTTTTGTTATTATACAAGAATGATCCTTAAAGCACGCTAATAGATTTCTGTTAGTGATTGAAAGACTCAGTATAAATGCAAAATATCACAAAGTACAGTATATGGCTGCAATTAATGGTTTCTGACAGCTCAGATTTTAAGTTTGGAAGGACGGTCAGGAAACATTAAAAGGAACAGCCTTTACTCAGAAATTTTCAAAAGTAAAAATGGAAACCGTCAATATAGAAAATTGCTTTCTGAAAAAAAATTAATTTTGTGTGCTCGATTGTGACAATCCCAAATTGCTTTATACTGCTTTCTCTGTTGCTAGAAAAAAACCAAATATTCAACTTTGATGTTATTTTTCTCTCTTTCTCTCTCTCTCTCCCCTCCCCACTACCCCACACCCACCACTCCCTTAAGTATATCTTCTGCTTTCAGTAAGCAGATATGAAGTTTTATGCCTGCAGTTTCTGCAAGGCTTTCAGTATATGCCAGGCTGATTTGCACATCTCTCTGAAAGTTGAAAGCTCCATGGTAATATACATGACACACTTCATCTGATTAGACAAAGTACCAGACAAAGTACCAAATTCCAGATCTGCTGTATAGAAAATAAGAAACCCTCCCCCACTAAAATCATCTTTATTATCTTAACCATGCTTGCTTATAAAAAAACATTTTATATTCCCTAAGTGGTTGTAAACAGAAATCTCCCATCTCAATATGGTAATCCTTTTTTGATTCCCAAAGTCCTTCTCCAAAGACCATGCTCTTAACCACTACACCATAAGACTTCATTGGTCATGTTTTTTGATATTATCTCATGTTTAACATGAGTCCCACATTTCTTCTTTCCTACATCCAAGACCTCATGAAAATATCCTTCTATTTCTCTTAAAGTAGACCGTCCCTTCTTCATATGAAACATTCCTCCTGTCTTTCTTCCAGGCTCATTCTTTGATAGAACACTGAAATGACTTTATGTTTACATAGCATTTGGGAATTTTCACACCCCCTTCACCAATGGCATCTCATTAGATTCTCAAAACAATCCAATGAGTAGTCAGGACAAGTATAATTATTCTTATTTTATTGATGAGAAAATCATAATTTTGAGATATCACACACTTCAGAGATTATATATAGGATTTCTTTGTCTATGAATTGTGTTCTTTGCAATAAACTTCGTATTTTCTAAAAATTAGAATAAGGATAATAATGATTTTTATAATAATTATAAATATCAGCTAATATTAACTGAGGATTGTTACATGTCAGGCACATAAGTTCTAATCTTCAATAATAACCTTAATTATTTAGGAGACTAATCTCCATTTTACAGGTGGGCAAATCAAGGGCAGAGAATATAAATAACTTGCCTAAGAGTACATGCTCTTAGGTGGAGCCACATTCACACTGTAAGTAGTGGAGCCAGATTCAAACTCAGGCAAGTGTCAGCCCAGAACTTGTACTAGGAAATATTAGTGACATAATCTGAGTTATAAATATATTTATACATAGATTATATCACAAGTAGAAATGTGTACGCAACTTTGCAAAGCTGAGGGATCCAAGTTTGGTGGGTTCAACTTCTATGAAGACTCTACCTAACCTCAAAACCAGATAGGGACTGTAGAATAGCTGGTGTAAAAGATGACAAAAGTAGAATGATTTTAAAAAGAAATGATCTCATTTCTTTTGTCTGACTCCATTTGTACATCCCATACATCAATTTTCAAAGGATGATCATATCACAGTCTATTTTCAGGATAATCAAGGATTTTTTTTTCCCCAAAAGCCTTATAAAATAGAAACCTAAGAGAAACTTCAACAAATCAAAGTAACAATGGTTTAAGTATGTAATTTGGTGCCCGCAACAATACACACACACACACACACACACACGTATGTATATACACATACCATTATACCCCCTGTACACCACATACTCTTAGAGCATATGTATTCCAGTCTGGGCCATCATATCAGGATTAGAGTCTTAGTTATCACGTCACCTTATCAGATTCAAATTCATCTATTAAAGGGAACATCAAAATGCTCTAGAAAAATCAGAGCTTCAGGTAAGCAGCCAAATAGAGAAGCTACATACACCATACTAGCTAGTAGCGCTAGATTACTATGTGCTACACAGAGCTGTCAGCATGTGTATGCACTGCCTTATTTAATACAACAGCCCCAGCAGGGACTGTGTTTTTGTTTTTGTTTTTAATAGTAGCTAAAGAAACAAAGGCAGAGAAATTACATGGTTTGCCCAAGGCTATGTGACTGTAATTCTGGTTGATTTCTGAAGCTCAAAATGCTTTGGTATGAAACTTGAACCCTCCATTTACTAGCTGAGTTACTGGCAACTGGTGATACTTCTTGATCTAGGTTTTCTCATCTTAAATAACAGCACCTGCCTCATGCATTGTGATTCAAATTAAATGAGTTTAAATTATATTAAGTATATGTAAAGCACTCAACCCAGTGTCCAGTGAACAGATAGTATTTTCAAAGGGCAGATATTACTACTGTAGTGTTATGGTTCATCATCTAGCCTGGCACAGAAGGCAAAATAGCTTTGTCATTCATGCGTTCAACAAATACTCTCAAGTGGACCATCTTTTCTCTATAGTTTGCTGCCTTAGAAAGGTAAGACAGAGCATCTCAAACACACCCATTTGTAAGAAGCCATCCTAGAGAAGCAAGGTTTTTTAAGTTTGCCCGCGAAAATACCACTTCACTTTGGCTTTCAGCCCCAACCGTCTTCCAGTCTTAGCCAACAGCAAGTGGTTGTGCTTTCCAAATATTTGGTTAACTCCTGACACAAAACACGTACGGGTTTGAACAAGAAGAAAGTTCAATATAAAATTAACACTCTGCTAAGTATATAGGAATTAGGCACAGCACTGGCACTTGTTAAACATTGGAAAGTCTTGCGATATTGTAAATGGTTTCTGAATTACACGATTTTATCTCCTTGCCTGCAGATCTTCACCTGGGATAGTCTAGTCAGCCCAGCCCACACCCACCATCACCACCTTCCTATCCTGCAGCCATGACTTCCTGACCACACCTTGCTAATTTAACCCTTGACAACAATATTGGCACCATGTCCGACTCCAAACCATCCCTGATTATTACAAGGTGACCCAGAGTTTCGTGATTACCAGATATACTAGCTTCCTGCAATCTTCATTTTCCTTGCAGCCTATGGAGTGTAGGAGAGGACAGCCAGGAAGCAAGATGCTAAGAATGCTTACAGTGCTCTGGGCATTGTTTTATATTGGGGGAAGGAAGGAACTAAAGTGAAAATCATTTGCTGGACTTTTTTTTTTTTTTTTTGGTACGCGGGCCTCTCACTGTTGTGGCCTCTCCTGCTGCGGAGCACAGGCTCCGGACGCGCAGGCTCAGCGGCCATGGCTCACGGGCCCTGCCGCTCCGCGGCCTGTGGGATCTTCCCGGACCGGGGCACGAACCTGTGTCCCCTGCATCGGCAGGCGGACTCTCAACCACTGCGCCACCAGGGAAGCCCTTGCTGGACATTTTGAAGTGAACTTTTGCCATTCAATACTTGTTTTAAAGTTACTGAAACATAAAGACTCTCTATTTTCTAACAGAAAAGTCAACAATCGTGCAAGCTAAGTTTACAGTTGAAGGAATATGAGGAAATAGGATTAAAATGGTTTCTATTGTGTTCTACATACAACTAGGAGACAGTGAGTCAGGGGATCCTCTTCCAGCAAATTAAGGAAGGCATTTTTGTACACATAAACACATTTGAATCAGAAAAAGCTGCAAATAAACTGTGATCTGTGTTCCACTAATTAGGATAATACTCTGATTACCCACAAGAGGGTGAAGATTGTTCATCAAAAGGAAGAAATGAAAATACTTAAGTCTACTTTCCAACTTTAGTGAAGTAGTTTTTTTATCCCCTCTTGGGGGGACAAAACACAACTCTACGTCTCAAGTGAATCATTCATTCTCTTTCCAGATTAGCAGCGCTTGCCATTTTTCCATGAAGGGGGAATAAGATTCTGTAACAATGATGCTACCAAGCTGAAAGGCAAGACGGTAGCCCAAAAGCCGTTTCTCCATCAAACATAGGGTCTAGTATTTGCCAGTCCTGAAAAAGCTTCAAATGAAAGGCTTTAAGATGCCAGCATGGTACTTTTTAAAAAGAATCAGTTAATGGCATTTTGCACCACATCTAGCTGAATCTTGTAATGCAAAACCTAGTTCCTCCTTCAGGAGATGTACCTCGCCAAGTAAAATCCCCCTGGGTAATGTGGTCTCCCCTAAATGCTCTGATTACAGAATTTAACCTGATGATGTAAGTGCTTCCTGGAAATCATCCCTTGGTTACTCAGAAAAGTGCCGAGGAGGCAGATGGGCATAGACAGGAAAAGCAGGCTTGTCCACCTCACACAGGGGTCCCAGGTGGCTTGCTTTTGCTTTTGGTGCTGCAAGTGTGAGCCTAAAGAAGTGGCTCTACTCTGCAACCCAAACCATCAGCCTGATGAATGTCTTCATATGTAAAGTAAGGAGGGAGAGGCATATATGTTCAAAAAATGGACAAACTGGCAAATTTTACTCCATAGAGACAAATTTAAAAATGAAGTTGGAGTGAATCTGATTTATAAGACCCTTTCTTCAAGTTGCCTATACACTAATTTTTTTTTCCCACAATGGGATGTTCTTTCCCAAATTGAGATATCAACTTATATCAAGAGAAGGACAGTGGGTAGTCACAGAGCAATGCCCAATTCCTAACTCCATGCCTTTGTTCAGAGAATTGTTCTCTGAATGCCATCTCCCCTCACACATCTGTCTCCAAATCCTACTGATTCTTGCAGTGTCGATACAGATCATCTACTCATACCTCTCCTCACGCTCCCCTTTTTTCACTCTGCAACAGCTGATCTGTCCTCCTTGCTGTTTTCTCCATTCCCTCAAGCTCTTCTTCATCAGAGCTTTTGATCCATGTGTTCCCTCTGCTGTCAATGTTTTTCCACCCACAGCTAGCTCTTTATAATTTAGTTATTTGTGCACATGACAACTCTTCAAAATCTCTTGACTATCTTACCTGCTCACTGACCCTGTTGCTCTGTTGCCACTAAGAAAAATTATTTTTAAAAATCTACAGTCACTGTGTGTAGGTCATCTACCAGAATGTGATTTCCATGATGTCAATGGATTGTGTGAATTTTGCCTACAGCTTGGTTGCCAACGACGAGAGTGGCGCCTGGAACACACACACGTACACTCAAAATGCTTGCCCGATGAATCCATGATCGAGCAAAAGAAAAGAGGAAGGACTTACTTTGTCTAGAGCTTAGGAGATCTTAGCTGCAGTTGGGCCCAATAATTTGTGGCTTTACAGATCTGTGTAATTCTGAGAAATAAGAAGCTGAATCCTATGATCTCTGTGTTCTGTTCTACCTTTGACATTCCATGAGTTAAGCCTCATCTCTGGAGAGAGGAATTTCTAGGAATTGTCAGTCTGCCGTAATCTGTCCCTCCTTAGGACTCAAAGTTATATTTTCTACCTTTGGCACTTAAGTACTATTTCTAATTACTGTTTAATCTCTTTCAGAATAGGTCTTATCTTCCAAGGTGCTGTTTCGGGAAGAAGTCTGACAGATTTTCTTTTTTTTTTAATATTCCCCAAGTGCCAGCTATATAACAAGTTGAGTACCCAGTTTGAAAGATCACCGAGAACACTGCCAATCTCACATGAACTTCACCTTGTCAGATAAGTGATGACAATATCTCCCAATTTGCTAAATGGTTTATTTACTAAAAGTTGAGATGATGTCCCAATCCACTATTCTGATTTTATAGCTGATAAATTTTGCATCCAACAAAAGCAAATGTCTTAGCGTTTAACCAGAAGTTCTATGAGGTCTAGCCCCTTCTAGTCTGAACAAGGGCTATTTCATAAAAATTTATAGGAATGTGTGTTTCCATTTTCAAGCATGATTTTAGTACCTGCTAGATAAATGGCTTCAATTAGTTTGCACATTGGATATACTCCAGTCCAAGTTCATATCCACTTAAATGTTTAAATTGCCGGTTAATTGCACTCATCTGAACCCAACAGGATAATTCACTTTCAGGCTTCTAAATCCAAGGCCAATCATTACAGAGGTTGAAATGAGCAGGGTGGCACTTTCAGAACTGACTGTACTGTTTGGTGTGTGCTCTGCTTGGTCCTGTGATGTTCACATAGAACACGGCCACTAGTTCTCCTGTATGGCAGTCTGAGAAGCAGGGGCCAGGGTGTGCTCTGTCTTCACACCTGATTGGAAAGGGGGTCTCCACTCCCCAGAGCTCCTTCACCAGCATGAGAGAACAGTAAAAAAAAACAAGCTTATTTACACAGCAGGGCAAGGCTCAAGACAAAGACCTTTGGAGAATGAAACCTTAGGTTTTAGATTCATAAGAAAAAGGATGCATCCTAATTGAAAAGGGCAGTATTAGGTTACTCTTTGAAGGAATCTGACATCTCTTTCACTTGTTTGGTATTTCAATTATCAGTGATCATTTTGCAGGGGAGATTTGGCCTTCAAGTACTATTTACTCGCTGAGCTTTTATCAGTGAGCTGGCAATAGAGCAACTGACCTTTCGTATGCAGTGTTTTCAGGGATTTTCTCTTCCTCTTCTGGGTGAAACTATTCAACACAGCAAAAATAAAGGAGGGAAGAGGAATCGGTGAATGCTTTTCTCCACAAAACATGAAGAGAATTAAAAAAAAGAGTGCAATTTCACAACCAATTACACTCCTAGCAAAAGCGATTCACAACTAATTAGGAGAGAAAGTTACAACCCTCTAAAGCATTACTGTGAACAGCTAAGGAGAATAGAGGCTTGAAATGATATGGAACCCTACATACGAAGCACACAGGTTTCAGTATGTGAACCATTTTTTTAACATTCATGTCAAATTCAAGCATTTTACCTGTGGGAAATGAATAAAATAATTGAATTAGACTATAATGTATGAAAAAACACTTCAAATATCTTGCAGCCTAATATTATTGCTTTAATCAGACATGTTTTCTGTTCCTTCTATGTTTAAGGTCACGTGTCTTGTCTTAATCCTCCAAACATGTGCCATTCTCCGGGTCTTTGAACCTGTTTTTTCATGGCCTTTGCATCAACTGTCTCAGGGCCTTTGCACATGCTTACTACCATCTGGATGCTCTCCTCTGCTGTATCTGCAAGACTCCCTCCCTCTCCTCCTTGAAACCTCTGTCCACTGTCCCTCTTCACTAAGGGCTCCCTGACTTCATCTTAACCCCTGCCCCCAAACTCTAGTCCCTTTTATTTCTCTCCATAGCATTTACCATAATCTAACATAGAATGGAATCTCCTTATTTATATTGTCTGTTGTCTCACTTTCTCAACTAGTACAGAAGTGAGACAATTTTTTTTTTGTCTAGTTTTCATTACTGTATCCTTAGTAGATTAAGCTATTCCTGGGGTGACCCTTCATTTATATTACCTTTGCAGAAGTCAACCCAGTGATTGATACTAGTATTCATTTGGGTTCTTTTAAGAATCATCTACATTCTTCAAATATTATTTGGAAGAAAATTAAGATCTTTATAAAATTATGACTCTGTCATCAAAAATATTAATACTATATGCGTGCTTTTCCAACTCTAGGGATGGGGTAATATCAGAAGACAAAGAAACTTGTTATTGGTCACGTTATTTCTGCCATATATCAAAACTTAACTTAATGATAACATGTTTCTTTAGGCAGATGAAATCTCAAGCTATATATCTGGTGATAAAGAGAAAAAAATTCTGAAACCAAAAGCAACTAGACACATGATAAATGCATTTAGAATTATCCTTGGCTTATTCTTTGGTTTAAAAATGTACTTTTTACTTAATAAACTGTGCAGGAACAAAAACATTCTCTGAACATTTTATTCAAAGTATGAAGACATACTTTAAAAATAGCCTTGATAAACCTGGGTTGTTCTCTGTACTTGAAAATAGTCAATAGCACCCTGTTGGAGACCCCAAATTCAAGGGACTCCTGCTAGGACAATTAGAGAAATTATAGTAATACAAAGAGGGATAATACACAATGCCTTCAGATGTATTTATCTTGTCACTCCCTAATCAAAAAAGAAATTCGGGACCAGGAGTCTAGCTGAGCCCCAAACATCCTAATCCCCTATCTCATACAGCAAAGATACACACACACACACACACACACACACAACACACACACATGCATTACTAAACCAGGAGGAAATTTTCCACTTTTCCTTACTTAGAAGTCTTGGCTAGTGGCAATTCATAGCTATGCTAGTGTAATAATAAGGTTAATTTTCAGATGTCTTAAATGGACCATTCAGTTCGATATAACTTTTATTTCTCAGCCTCATTATAAATAACCATCAAAAACATCTCTTTGTAAAAGATGGAAAGTCTGTCTGTGACATAAACTTCACTACTATTTCTCAAACTTTATAGTAGCCTTTGCTATTAAACCGAATCTATACCACTTCCCTGATAAACCTGCTGGTGACACTATTTAAAAAAACCTAAGTTTTAAAAACGGCAATTTTGACCAATCTTCTTTATTTACATGATGCAAAAAAATGACAAACCACTTCATTCTACTAATCAGGATTAGGATGTAAATACTAAATCTCCTGTTATAAACTTGAGATGGTTTATAACATAATTGCTTTGTCTTGCTGAGTTATAATTTCCACACCTTTAAGAGAGAGACAATGCCATCAACTTTCCAGGGCTCTTGGTAGGATCAAAGATAATTTGTGTCAAGCACCTTGCAAAACGTCTGACACATCGTAGGTCCTCTTTGTCACTACTGAGACAATTAATCTTGCAACAAAATGCTTAATTTTTTTCAAAAGTCAAATAGGAAATTGTTTGTTCAAGGTTTTCTAAACACACAATGTTTCTTCGAGAATTTAGAAGTGATCAAGGCTAAATAAATATGGTATGGAAATGAACTGCAATACAAGAGCATCTACAAAGTTGTTTTTATCTATTATATGCTACTATTTAGTTGCCTGTATTGAATCACAAAATCATTTCTAATGAATTGATATGGGATGATATTCTTGCTGCCAAAGTGTTCTAATTGGTCTTTATTTTAAAACCGACAGACGAACATTTAATTGGTTATATATAAATTATTTTCTTATCACTCTAACATGTTTTTAAAACTTCAGAGCTAGATTTTAGTTAAATAATGCATCAATATTGATTTATTAGTTATGACAAATATACCTAGGAACATAAGATGTTAACAATGGGGGAAGCTGGGTGTGGAGTATATGGGAACTCCGTAATTTCTTTGCAACTTTTCTGTAAACCTAAAACTCCCCTAAAATAAAAAGTTTATTTTTAAAAAATCAGAACTGTGACCCTATTAAGTTCCAAGGGGCAAAGTCCATTTAAGTGTCAGTGAGAATTTAGAATAGACTTATAAAAGGAGTATCTTGTTCCTATTAAGTCAAAATTTTGCCTTTTCTTATAAATTCTAGGAATTAGCTTGTACAGAGGCTATGGATTTCTAGGTCATCAACTGTGCCTTTATAAATCCTATCATCTTAACTGAAAACTTAATCAGTGCTCTGCACGTTTGGACAGATCTCACTCAAAGGGAAGGGAAAGAACATACACTACCCACCAAGGTAGACTGAGTTTGTTTCATCATTGAAAACGTTCACCAAAGCCAGATACTGAATATAATTTAGAAGGCTGTAGGAGACAAAAAGGCTGCAGAAATAGATTATATAAAGACCAAAATTAATCATTCTTCTGTTGTGACAAAGTCAAAGTGTGTTCTAGTCAAGAATCTATTGGGAGGAAAAACAATTCCACTAACATTTGGTAGATTACATACAAATGTGTCATCAAGGGGAAAACACTTTTGGTTATTTATCAATATGATAGAATTATATGGAAGAACCATTCTGCTTTATTTAATGTGTATCATGGTGAAGCAATGGAAAATACAATAAAGGATTAAAATATATAACCCTTCTCCAGACTACACAAATTGCTGAGACAATCATATATAGCTTGTAACATTAGTTTGTTTACAATTATCTTGCTTAGGTTAAAAAAGAAACAACCACAGATTTTAGAAGGATCACAGGATCAATTAAATATTCCTTCATGAAGACCTTTTTTAAGTCTTCCCCTATTTAATAAAAATTCCATGAATTAAAAAAATTTATTTGTTCCATAACTACCTTTTTTATATTTATGATGCGAAGGAACACAATTCACAAGACAAGCTATGAAGCTGGTTTTGTTTGGTCTCTGGCTCTCAAATTCCCCATCACGACAGCCATTAGGCAAAGAGACTACTGCAATCTGGAACTGTTTTCCCTCAGTCTCTAATGCACTAATAATGCCTTTTGACTTATGCATGCAATAAGGAGATAATCGCCTCTAATGCAATCTGTTGTATGTATTATTTACAGCCTCCAGTGCATTAGCAAGGAATATGAGGATCCAGGGAAAAATCAACGGAGCTCGCTTACCTTTCTGTCCTGTCAGTATCATTGTTGCACGTTATAGCATTTTCCCTGATGAACTAATACATGCTGTGCTTTCAGATTCTCAGTGAATACCTTCATTCCACTCTTTCCACACGTCCACTTCATTGATCTGTCCAAAATGTGATGCTCAAGACAAGACAGAGGTTCTTATCTGCCTCCTTGTCCAGAGGTCAGTTTAAAAACTATCACTCCGTTACAGTGACATTCTTTACCAATTCTTCATCTCACCTAATGTTTCTTCAAATAGCACAAGTACTTGTTTTTCTTAAACCAAACACAATTTTATCATTAAACTATTTGTATTAAATATTAATTTTTTTTAATAAATATAATTCAACTGAGCTAACATTTGCTCTTTTTCCACTGGGGGTTTAATGTTAGGCTGACTCAATTTACTGCTGATATCACCTCACGAATATTCACTGGCACAGAATAAAAAACACAATTCTGCCTGATACGGATACTTCCATTGCAATCACCCTAGGAATAGTGTAGATATACTGTAATTTATGGAAATAGGAATAAGAAAATGAAAATCTTTTTATTAATACTAAGTATGATCCTTATCTGATAACAAAGCTTTCCTATTTGAATAGAACATTGTGACTTAATTTAAATTTTTCTTGTTTCTTGATCATGATTAGCTCTTTATTTTAACCACCAATTAGCTCAGACAGTAAATTTTGGTAAAAGACTGCTTTAAATATTTATATGATTATGACATAAAATTCCTTTCATTTCCTTTATTCTTTCAACTTGAAAACATCCCATACAATTGGAGATGACTAAAGCAAAGCCACACTTAACTTTAATACTGGTGAATAAGCATGCACTGTGAATATAGAAACTCAAAAGTTTGGTCTCCTAGTAATTTTTATTCAAAAGTTAGGTATATTAAGAAACAAGAGTTCTTCCAAATATGTCTACATCAAAATATATTATTTTCAGTACAAGTGTACAGAAGATAAAGGAAAAATACTATTGAAACAAAATAGAAAACTTTGTAAGAAATTGAACACTGCAGACTGAATCCAATTTTTCTACTGATTTTTGTTTTAAAATTGGAAGTAAGTCCCTGAGGCAGCGTTTCTAAAACACCTTGGTGTCTAAACATTACCCAGGTCCTTGTTAAAGGTCCATCTGTTCAACATCACTCACAGAAGTTCTGATCCAGGAGTTGAGATAGATGCAAGTATGTGAGGACCACACTCTGAGAAGCATAGTCTTAAGGGGTCATTGATACAGTTTTCACATGTCTAAATGAAAAATACAATTTACTGCCTTATGGGACATTACTTTATTTAATCCTTACAAGTGAGGTGGTGCAGTTCATTCATCATGATCCTTTGGCTACATGAGGTCTCTGAGGTTCAAAGAATGTATATAACTTGTCCACAATCATACAGCTAGTTGAGGGGCATAACTGGAATTCCAGGAGTGTATGACAGCAAAGCCCATACTTATAACCACTTCATACACATTTTTCTACTACTCCAGAATGGATGAAGGCCTCAGCCCCTCTTTATATCACTCAAGATTCATGGAGACAAGAGGCAGCACCATATCAAAAGGAGTGCTATCATGGGACCTCTTTTTTTGTGGGCATTCTGATGCCCAGAACATTAATAAGATCAAGGTCCACTTCATAAGGATCCTTCTTCCTGACCAATCTTTCCCATGACCCTTCATGAAGTTAAACCTAGCTGTTTACCCCAGCAGCATTTCTTAACCTGTAATATCTGAGATAGAGTTTCTTGTTCTAACATAGCAGCTATAATGGTTAAAGACAAGAGAGAGGAGAAAGGAACAGGGAATGAAGAGGAAGTTGGGGGGAAAGAGAATGTGAACATAAATGTTTACAGGCATTTATATGTGTGTGGGAGAGGGCAGGAGAGAATGTGGGATATCTGATCATGGAGAAAGAAAACAGTTCCTCAAAGTGGTAAATTAGAGCTATGGAAAGAAAATACATTAAAGGTTCCATAAAGGTCAATATAACTGAACATATATGGTAATTTTTGTGCTTCCCAGCAATATTTTGCATGTAAAAAAGGTATCACACCATGCAAAAAGTTACTTTAAAATTTATTAAAAATTTTGGAAATATTTATGAAAACTGTCTTTCAAATTATTTATGGAACTTTATACTACACAGTATGAATAAGTATACTTTAATGTATCCTTCAATTTTTATCTTACTAGGAAGCAACATACTTCTCATATCCTGAGATGACAATCTGTTTACTACTAATGAGCCAAACATATTCATGTATGATGGAAAGGAATTATTCACATTTGGTATTATTAAAATAGGAATAACTTCTTTACTACAAGAGTGAAGAGAGCCTGAAATGTATATAAGTCTATAGTTTTGTTTTGTTTTGTTTTGTTTTGTTTTGCGGTACGCGGGCCTCTCACTGTTGTGGCCTCTGCCGTTGCGGAGCACAGGCTCCGGACGCGCAGGCTCAGCGGCCATGGCTCACGGGCCCAGCCGCTCCGCAGCATGTGGGATCTTCCCGGACCAGGGCACGAACCCGTGTCCCCTGCATTGGCAGGCGGACTCTCAACCACTGTGCCACCAGGGAAGCCCTATAATTTTTAATATCCTTCTTCCTTCCCTCTCTCCTTCCCTTCCCCCTCTCCTTCCCTTCCCCCTCTCATTTACCTCCCTTCTTTCCTTCCTTCCTCCCTCCCTCCCTCCTTCTCTTTCCCCTCCTCCTCTCCACCTCCCTGTCACGCACCCACCTTCCTCCTTCCCTTTCTTCATTCCTTCCTTCCTGGTTGAGGGAAGGGGGTTTGGCTGAGGTAAGAGAAAGCAGTTAGTTGCATTGGAAGATATAAGATATATATTCTAGGATTGTTTAGAATCTGGTCATTTCAGAACTAGGGAATACCAGAGAATAGTAGTCCTGTCCTTTCATTATACAGATGATGAAATAGAGGACAGAGAAGTGAAATTAACACCCATGCTCCCCAACCTCCCAGCCCAGTCATCAAATCAAGAAGTAGAACCTAGTTATTCTGGCTTTTAATTCACTGAACTTTTCCAGTATACTTGATTTTGCCCTGAACAGCTACCCTGCCAAGAGGAAAAGGGTACACACTCAGTGTTCTATTGATGCTTCTTTCAAAATTAGGGTTCTATTATTTCAGGTCAAATATTAAAACCTGATTAAATAGAGAAATTTCAGGAAATGCGTACTGGCAGATGGTAGTTTTTGTGGCCTTCCCAGATAAGGAACTTGACTTCCTGCTTTATAACACAGTTAAAGCTGTTTTTCTTTTTTCTTCAATAAAGACAGTCTCTAGTTGTCTTCTCAACTTTGGTCTCCCAAGTGAATTAAACATCCCCAAACAATAAAATTGCACTCTACCAAATAATGGAAAATAGATAATGTCAAAAATAGATAATGTCAAAAATCCACTATAACTAATACAGAAGATGATTTTTAATGTTGACCTATGCATGATAAGAACTCAGAGATAAATAAATTCAACTTATAGTTTTTAAGTGATGGGCTCTGAGTTCACAGTTAAGATGTAGAGTCACAGTGTTCTATTTTCTGGAGAAAGAAGCTCTTTGTGCTGCTCTGAGTCAGAAAGGCCAGAAATATGCTCGTTATCATCAGGAGTACAATAGGGAAAACACTCTCCCTAACCTTGAAGAGACCTGTGGGGCATCAGCTACCATCAGGGCACAGGGAACACTCTGTCTTATTCTGGCCACGCTTCTTCCAGAGGAGCAGGATGGAACTGAAAACAATTTAGGCAAAGCAGGTTACTGGGGAAGGCAGAATAATTTCTTTGTAAGGATAAATATTAAGAAATCAACCTCTTATAGTCTGGGAAATTAAAAGAAAAAAAGTGAATTAAGCCTTAATAATCAAGAAGTGCATGAATATGGGAAAAAATAATTCTTACACCAGCTATGAGGTGATAGCACTTGGTCTCGTTAGGAAGAACTAGAAAGGAGTCAACAAAAGGAAACTGAATAATTGCACACAGAAAAATTATTTTAAATTATGAAGCTTATTAATTTAAGAGGCAACATAAGGTGCATTAATAGGCTTAGGGGAACAATGGAAATAGACATATGATAAAATTTTAATTGACTGGTAAGAGAAGCTGGGGCATATCTCAACCTTTTCAAATTGATGAAAAAAGACTTATTCAACTCATCAAATATCTCTGGGAACTACACTAAGAAACTGGTTTTTGCAAGGATCATTGTCCAAACAAAGCCAGTCATAAGATCATCTAGAAAAGAACTAAGACTCTCAGTGGCCTAGAAACATCAAAGGTAATTCTTCTAGCTGACCATACTCTAAGCTCCATAAAGGCAGCCTCTATTACTGACTACTACATCCATGGGTCTTGGCAAATATTAGGTTGAATCATATGAATTTGCTGATGTTCAACCATACTGAACTATAAAATTTGTAATTTTGTATGGTTCGACCTAAGAATAAAAGCTTGAGCTCCTACTATGTAAAATATATTGAATAAGTAAATGAATTAACCTAGTTGTTTTGATTGATGCCTTTTATTGATATAAGACACTAAAAATTATGATAGGGAAATACCCTTGTAGACATGAACAGTGTCATGCCCTACTTTGATCTAGTTAAGACACTTTCAAGTTTAAAGCCTTCCAAACTTATAAAATAAAGCATTAATTCCACGCCTATGTATATGTCCTGGGATGAATATAAAACCGGTTTGAGATGATCAACATTGTTCTCAGGGTACCCTGCTGGTAAGATAAGATCTATGCCTCTCAAATAAGCCATGACATTAGCTACAATGAGTTGTACCCATATGAGGCTGGACTAGTAAATGATGAGTGTGGCTTAACTAGGCTCAAGAGATGTTCATGGGAAAGGCAGGATTTGAATTTGTCTTGACCTGTGAGTAGAATTTGTGGGCAGAGTATAAGGAAAAGGCATTTTTAGATGTAAGATTGATGAAAGAACTGGCATGTGTTGGGGAACACCCTGAGATTTCTGTGCAAGAGCCCAGAGTCTAGGTTTAGAATATTATTTATTCTAAAATTTATTCTTCATGCATGGAAAACATCAGAGGTTTATGAGTAGAGAGCACATAGAAAACCACGGGAGGTTTTAAAGTAGGAGACAAACTGAGTTTAAAGGGGCTTCGTTTAAATTACTGAAAGACTACACTTTCCAAAATAAACCATTTGTTGCATATATAAGGTGGTCTCAATTTAAACGACAACCAATTACATTTTTATACCTGTATTTTAAGCAAACTTAAAGCATGCACAATTTATCTAGAAGGATTATGTTCAAAAGAGGGTAAATTATAGTAATAATTAAAATGAATTATTTTAGTTGTTTAATATAATTTGAGCTGAAAAAGAAGACTTCAATAGCTGTTAGCCCATTTTCTTTTTTTTGGACTGCTTTCCATGAAGACTGCTTGGTCACTCAGAAAACAAATGAAAGAAACACTATTTTGTATGCTCATATGCACAGCATACACACATATAGAAATGTTTATACCTACTCCTATCTTTTAATGGAATTTATGCCACTGTTGTCAATTATTGTGTCTTGCAGAGACAGCCTAGGCATAAATATATTTTAAAATAAACTCATGAATAGTTTGGCTAGATTGCTTCAGAAATAGCACTTGTAAAATATACTGGGGAAGGTCTGAAGGAAAAGAATATCTGTAAGAAACAGACTCATAGACTTAGAGAATGAACTTACGGTTACCAGAGGGGAAGAGGGGGAAGGATCGATTGGGAATTAGGGATTGACATGTACACACTGTTATATTTAAACTAGATAACCAACAAGGACTTATGGTATAGCACAGGGAACTCTGCTCAATATTCTGTAATAACCCAAATGGGAAAAGAATTTCAAAAAGAATAGATACATGTATATGTAGATCTGAAAAAAAAATCTGTAAATCAGAGAGCACAGAATAGTTTAACCACTAAGTAAATGCAAGCCACCTTAATAGAAGCAGTAGCTAATACCCTTCTGTTCCACTAATTAAGAAACAAAAACAAAAACGAAAACAAACAAAACAACTGTCTTTGATATAGAGGAAAACCAATATTGAAATCTTATGTGCCTTTGGGAGGTTAAAAATGATAAAGTCACTTTTTCTTGCAACCATTCATTGATTTATTACTGATCACATAGATTGTTTATATTTGTGATATTTTAAGAACATTGTAAAACCTTTTTTATCATAAAACTAAAAAGAAAATAATTTGTACATACACTTGGAAAATGACAAGCCTAATCACAATTCCTTTAATATAATTTCCTATGACAAAACTTGTTACACAGATATTTATTTTGGCAAAAACACAGTAAAAGGATTCAAATGAATCACTTTGCTGTTGTGCTTCTGTTTAAATTTCTTCCTTCCTTCCTTCCTTCCTTCTTTCCTTCCTTTCTCTCTCTCTCCCTCCCTCCCTCTCCCTCCCTCCCACTCCCCCCCCTTTCTTTCTTTTTGTTGCAACTTCTCTAAGAGATAGAATTCCTCTATACAGTCTGATGAAGTGTATGCCCCAGGAAGGGACATACACAAAGGAGGACCTGTTACATAGGAAAAGGGCAAGCTATTAACAGAGCAATGAAAAACCTCTCATGCAATTGCCAATAGTCCACAAATTCCCACAAGGACATATTCATTGCTAACAGTAGGCTAAGATACTGTAACCCACTGCATAACCATAATAATGAAAACAAAAGAAACACAATTCAAATATAGGTGGGGTTTAGTTTCAAGAAAATTATTTATTTGCTCTCTATCCATCAAAGCAGATTATTTCAGGAGGAAAGGAGGATGGCATCTGTATTTCAAATAGATTTTCTACAATGTTCCTTCCAGTTGAGTTTTTATATTGCATTTAAGTGCATCATGACCCATTACAGACACACCGAGGGCAAAGACATCAAGCAAATTTGAGTAGTATCTGCCCACAGAAAATACAGAGGAATAAAGACAATCATTGAGATGGAAATGCAAGCTAAAGGAAGAAAAAAAATCTGTTTGCAAAATATTGTTTTCCTACATTTTTAAGAACGTTTCAGTTGTGTGATATGAAGAACGCATGTAGCTAGATTATCACCATTCATAATCCAGAATGACTGTTTACCTATATGGTCAGAATGATTTGGAAAGGGCACCCATTCTTATAAGTTACATGAAGATAGTTCAAGTCCCTGTAAGTCCCTTCTCTGGGCTAAAGCTTCCTCATTCTTTTAACTTTGCTTCGAAGGACAATTTCCGGCCTATCTTTGTGTCAGTTGCCCTCTTCACAACACTTTCCCTTTGTTCCCATCCCTGCTCATGGATGCAGTAAGTGGCTCTAGAGCCTAGGTACGGTCTTTCTCTGTGGTTTGCATCCACTCTTCACAACAGACAGGGTGCCCTCAATCACTGAGACCTCAAGCGGTAAAGATGTGAGTTAGAAGCACAGAAATTTCACACACTCGGTGGCAGTTTCTTTTAGCTACGCTGTTGTATGAAAAAAATTCACTAACATACATGTAAGCATTATCTGTCAAGTGGGTAGTGGGGGAGCAAACGTTGAGACCCACTACTTCATTTATAAAGTCACCGATCTGCACACAGATGTTATATTTCCTTTGTAGCCTAAGATTACTCTACAGATTTCAAATATCTTCCCTACACTGTTGATGAGCAGTAAACCTGTGTCAATTAAAATGCTGTTAACCTATCTTTCCCATTTTGTTTATGCAAATTATATTAACGACTGACAAACAGAAGTTTCATTTACTGAAATCACTTCATCAGTCCCATTTTTCAAGACTTTTAAACTCCTTGTTGTTTCATAGATGCTATTAGGAATTGTTGCACTGTTTAGACATTCATCAACTTGACATGAATGCTATATCTTTAGTTACGATGCTGGTAAAGCTGCCTGATAGAGCAGGGCCAAGTGCAAAACCACGTTACTTAACACTACAGGACAACTCTCCAACTTCACTGGGTTGACACTGATCCCAGAGGAGGCTGCACAGTATGGTAATAAGTATCTGATTCAGGATTTAAGAGAAACAGTTTTAATACCAGTTGTGCCACTACTGTGTGTATATGCGGTGGGGAGGGATGTGACATCAACTGAGGAACTCAATCTTTTCTATACTCCTATTTCACCATTTATGAAAGAATCATAGAACTATTAGTGTTTGCAGGATCACAGGCAATTATGTACTCTAATATCCTTTTAATATAGATGTGGAAATAGATCCCAGAACAGGTCCAAAATGGCTACATAACTTCTCTTTCACATAGGAAGAGAAGATGGTGCTCTCTTTTCCATTTTATATCACAGTAAATCAGAAAAATTATGAGAACATGAAATAGTTTCCAACCAGATTGCTTCAATACAGTTTGCAGCTACCATGGCTCCAAGATGCCCCATGTGAAAACGTGACCATGGAAGAAAACACAGTATAACAAGATGATGAACCAGAGCTACAGTATAGTAAGCACTGGCATTGGCCCCAGTATGGAGTAAAAAAGAAGAAAAAAATAAAGATTTTAAAAGTCCATTTATTTCTATATCTTCCTCCCCTACTAGTCCCCATTTTTTTATTTTGTTTTGTTTTAATCAAAGCATCATGGAAGATAATTACTTGGAAAAAGAATTATCTGGGCACTAAACCTCCAAGTCTCCAATACACACACTACTATATATGAAATAGATAAACAACAAGGACCTACTGTATAGCACAGGGACCTCTGCTCAATATTCGGTAATAACCTATGTGGGAAAAGAATCTGAAAAATAATATATATATATATATATATATATACACACACACATACACACACATATTGTGTGTGTATATATATATATATATATATATACACACATGTAAATATATATAACTGAATGACTTTGCTGTACACCTGAAACTAACACAACATTGTAAATCAATGATACTTCAATTAAAAAAATTTTTTTAAATAAAAAAATAAAGATAAGGATTAAAAATAAATAAATAAAAATTAAAAACAAGGGGGATAATTAGCTCCTTCCTAAGATTACTAACGGGATAAAATTGGTGAATGCAATTTTGGTTAAAGCACTTAAACAGTACCTAGGAGACACTGAGCCTTTCAGACATTTTAGCTATTGCTATATTTTCCTGGTGCGGACCCTCCAAGTTCTTTCTGTATTCTTACTCCTATTCAGTCTACTCCAAGAGCATTTTTTGGAAAGTTAGGGAGTAATTCATATAATGGCTTGGTGGGGAAAATGCTCTGTGCTTATATGGAAACGTGATTCTCTGCTGGTCTAAGGTGTCAAATCAAAGGTTTCAAAAGGAGATTTGCCTCCTTTATCCTCTGACCCCATCCTGTGATTACTAATGAAGATCCTGGGCTGACAGGGGCAAGAGGCTGGAGTGTCTCAGGGGGCAGAACCAGCCAAAGCCACAGGAATTTCAGCAGGATATCATTATCGATAAAAGGATTATACAAACTTGTTACGGTGAAAAAAATTTAATAAGCACAGTGTTACATTTTACATTTATAACGTAAAAAAAGATTTTAAAATATTAGTTAAAATGAGTTGAACTGGTTGTCAGTTAAATGGCATTTCTGAGCAAAATGATTGAAAATTAATCTATTCTGGAGAAAAAAATATTGCTTAACACATTATTTTTCCAAAAATAAAACTGCATTCTCTTTCCTTTTAAACATTTGGAATGAAAACTATAGAAACTAACAGTAATCAATATAAATAATATTAAGGAATATAATATAGTATCAAAATTTTAAACCAAGTGACAAACTCCACTGATTTTATTTCACCATTACCTATTTTCTTTATTCCTTTTCCTATTCTCTTATCACAATTTATTCTAAAACTCTGAATAGTAATCTCAGCTTTACTTGGTAAGAGAGCCCAAAAGAACAACATAAACAATTGGATATTGATCCATGAATACAGGATCCAAGAAACAGTTTACTTATTTAACTATTTACATTAGCCCTTTATTATAAGAATCCCCAAAAGAGTAAGTACAGAGTCAAGCAATTTTCATGATCGCTTAGAAATATAAAATAAAAGCTAAAGTATTCTAAATGTGAAAGTTCTCTTACACTGAAAGTAATGTATACATGTAGGTAATAATACACTATGTTATCACACATCGGTCATTACTACAACTTTGACAATTTGGTATCGTGCTTTTAGCCAATATAAAATTATTCTTTTATTCAATATCTTGAAAATTTTCAGTTGACTTGAGGTGTTAATGGTCTCCATTGATGTGAATGTAAATGCTTTGATAATAACATGAAAGAAAGTAGCTGTTATATAACGTATTCATTCATTTTCATAGATTACCTATTTGGAAACTAATGAGATCATACCATAAAATTCTAGATAAATCACTAGCTTCTAGACACATTTTGTGGAACACCATCAAAGCTTACTCTTCAGAGTACCTAGCACTATGTCCAATTTGTATGCACCACAGTATCACAGCCTGACATTTTTAATGAATGCCTAGAGTTACAGCAGAGAAAACTCTGGTCCCTACCTTTGAGCCAGGTAGCAAAATGAGCATTTGGATCTGTAACTGAGAAAGCATACACTTATTTCTTGGGTTATTATGGAACAGATTTCCAACCAAAATTGACTTCACAGTAAAAAAAAAAAAAAAAAAAAGCAATCTTGGTGAGGGCCAAAGAAGAAATTTTTAGGAATAACTGAATAATATTTAACAATCTTTTTCACATTCCTGAAATAATTAGCATTGATTTTATGGATTTGTGTAAGCATTAAAGATAGGGAACTACTGCAGATAATGAGCAAACCAGTCAAAAATTACTTACTTGGTTGGATAAGTTTGAAGTAGGATAAAAAATCCTTTCATCCTCCTAAACTGTAACATTTTGACCCTATCCTCTCTGGCAGAAGTTTACAGCTTCTGCCTTCTTCTCACCATTAAAATACTGTCATGATAACCAGTGTCATAGAGCAATAGCTAAAGTCTTTAAAAGAAACTCATTAGAATACTTAAACTGGTTTGAATACCAGGACTGTATGTTTTAGAAGTAGAACAAGTCTCTTGGACTTCCCTGGTGGCGCAGGGGTTAAGAATCCACCTGCCAATGCAGGAGACACGGGTTCGATTCCTGGTCCGGGAAAATCTCACGTGCCGTGGAGCAACTAAGCCCGTGCGCCACAACTACTGAGCCTGCGCTCTGGAGCCTGCGTGCCACGCTACTGAGCCCGTGTGCCACAACTACTGAAGCCCACACACGGAGAGCCTGTGCTCCGCAGCAAGAGAAACCACTGTGATGAGAAGCCCACGCACCGCAACGAAGAGTAGTCCCCGCTAGCCACAACTAGAGAAAGCCCACGCACAGCAACGAAGACCCAACACAGCCCAAAATAAATAAATTAAAATACATACATGCATACATACATAAAGTTAAAATGATACTTTAAATAAAAAAAAGAAGCAGGACAAGCCTTAAGAAAATACTAAAAGGCCAATCTATAGCTCCAAATGGTTCACAAAGATGTACCAACTTTTTTTTTTTTTTTTTTTTTTGATGGTATGCGGGCTTCTCACTGTTGTGGCCTCTTCCATTGCGGAGCACAGGCTCCGGACGCACAGGCCCAGGCCATGGCTCACGGGCCCAGCCGCTCCGCGGCATGTGGGATCTTCGCAGACCGGGGCACGAACCCGTGTCCCCTGCCTCAGCAGGCGGACTCTCAACCACTGCGCCACCAGGGAAGCCCTAAGATGTACCAACTTTTAACACTAACCTAGGAAAGATGAAATCTCTTTCCTTTAGGACAATTTTGCTTCATGCCCAAACTTTTTTTTTTTTTTGCGGTACGTGGGCCTCTCACTGATGTGGCCTCTCCCACTGCGGAGCACAGGCTCCGGACGCGCAGGCCCAGCGGCCATGGCTCAACGGGCCCAGCCGCTCCGCGGCATGTGGGGTCTTCCCGGACCGGGGCACGACCCGTGTCCCCTGCATCGGCAGGCGGACTCCCAACCACTGCGCCACCAGGGAAGCCCCCATGCCCAAACGTTTTAAAGGACTCTAGCTTATGTATCTTCTTATTCCCTGCAATAACTTCACATTGAGATGGAAACTACGCCAATTATTTTCTTCTTCTCTTGTCTCACCATTAACTGTCGTAGTCGTCGTAGAAAACTATTATGGGGATTGGTTGTACTTATCGTTACGGACGCCAAAGGATAATTATGTTTAGGAGATTTTACATCATGCCACAGTCAGGTAAGGCTGAGTTCTCAGACATTCGTCATCTTGATTGTCCTCCATAACAGCCAGTTAATTAAAAAATCAAACTAGCTCTCCATTAATTTTATATGAACGTCCAGAGCTGTACATCACATATATTAATAATTTTATTTTCCATCACAGTCATCTAATTGCATTATACAAGCTGCAAATACTTGAGAGGGTTATGTTTTGCACTGGCCATTGAAAATAACAAAATGCTACATCTCTGTCCTCAACTGTTATACCTGGGATTTAATCTATATGGACAGACACTTTATTGTTTGAAGCAACTTTTATTTGTTTCACATAAAGCATTACCAAGATCATGAGGGTAATGGTGCAGTGTGGGATGGGGAAATGAGCACTGGATTAAGGCAAGTCCTGAATTTCAGGCTTAGCTTTGACACTGGATGTCTACTATTAGACAAAAAAATTAAGCTGTCTAATACTCAGTTTCCTCATTTGGAAAATGAAGACACTGAAGCAGAATATTTTCATACAATTGACTAGCTTAAAACTAAGATTAATTTATCACTGGATGTGAGAAACATATGTGAAACTTGCAAATACATCAGTGGTTCCCAGACTGAGCTGCTCTTCTTGTCCATTACCTGAGATTTAAATATTATTTCTCCTTGGGATTCAGCCCAGAACAATTAAGACTCCCTGTGGGTGGGGCCCAGGCACTGGTAATTCTACTATACAACTAGGGTAGCACAGTCTGCCCCCAGGATCCATTCTGAACCACAGCACTGCCCCAAGTAGAGGCAAGTGTGATATGGGTAGAAGCTAAGAGCTTTATTTTCTCATTTCTGGGCATTCATTTTCGAATTCATTAGCTAAACATTTATTATATGCCTCTTAGACGCTGTCCATATGCTAGGTACAAAGAATACAAAGATTAAAAAGTAAATAAATCACAACCCCTGCCAATAAGAAACTTATTTCAGCATATATTAAAAAAAAATTCTTGTGACTATTATGTTGACAGCAGTCCTGTCAGAACTCAGCATATAAATCTAGCTGCTATCGGCTTTAAAAATTCCTATGCAGCATAACAGATAAAAAGGTAGTGGCAAAACTAGATCCTCAATTCTATCCATGTCAGGTATGTTTTCTTAAATCAGAGGTTTCTTGTTTTTTTTTTCCTCCAAACAGATTTTATTTTAATAAGTGGGATTAGCAAACGGCACTTCAACAAAGTACTAAATGGAATTCAACTGGGCAAATGCTTACTATTCAATTTTTAAGACTGGACATACTGGCAGAACAAAGTTCTAAACTGGATTGATAACGGGATTTTGAAAATCTAGCTTTTTATTATCATACAATACAAACAATGGTATTCAAAAGAAGTAAATAACAGCTATTTTTAAATGTATGTGTTCATAAGCAGATACAAATAATAATGTATATAAGACCTCAATGGTGAATTTAGTTTTATTTTTTTCAGCTTTTACATTTGTTGCCATAATTTCTACTGCCATTATCATTTTGGACAATTTAAATTTAATAGTTATGTATGTTAATACTTAGGGCTGTGAAAAAATACAATCTATTGTAACTATCACTTTCCCAATATGTGAAAAATAAAGCGACATTGCCATGAAAACGTACAAGTTGGTGTCTTATAATGCTGTTGGAGCGGCCTATTGCCTTCTCATAGATAACTTATAACTTCTTTATGGTCCTTCAAACTATTTTTTGGTTTAAAAATCCTACTATGAGTCAAAGAAAAGACGTTGAAAAGATGTCATTTCTTAAGTGATTCAAAACATAACATTTTGTTACTTCCTATAAATGAGTGCTTTGCCTTTTATATTACTTGAGAAATTTCTAAAGCAATGTTTTCTGAATGGAATGAGAATTACATGGTGTCACAGAAAGAATAATGGGATAGAGTTCTAGGAATAGCTCTGCTATTGATTTTTGTTTGTATTATTAAAGTGTTCAGCCTCGTTTGTTAATCAATACAACAGGGCACAGTCCATATAACTTCTACTGTTGCTTCCTTTTTTTTTTTTTTTGCGGTACGCGGGCCTCTGACTGCTGTGGCCTCTCCCGTTGCAGAGCACAGGCTCCGGACGCGCAGGCCCAGCGGCCATGGCTCAACGGGCCCAGCCGCTCCGCGGCATGTGGGATCTTCCTGGACCGGGGCACGAACCCGTGTTCCCTGCATCGGCAGGCGGACTCTCAACCACTGCGCCACCAGGGACGCCCACTTTTAGATATTTTTAATAAGAAAAGATATTCTATCTTTTCTTAAACATCATAGAGGTTCCAAGAATAGATTAGGTACTTAGAAAAAGTTGAGGGAAAATGTATAACCCATGTTTATTAAAATTTTTTTTGAATGTAGCATGCACAATAAATGATAATCAATTCGAACCTTTTGTTGTAGAATGCACTGAAATGTCAATCAAAAAGCAGGCCCTTGTTAATACACACTATAGAGTCAGTCCTGTACCAGCCTCTAAAAGATCAAAAGCGTGAGAAATAGTCCCTGATTTCAAAGACCTGTCAATTCATTTTGGAGATGACTGGGAAAGTAGAAAATAAGAGCTTGCTGCTGTGTGATGTAGATTCTGGGTGCTCTGGGTGTGGTGAAGATGGCAAATCGGTGAAGATGAGTTGGTCCTGATGACCTAAATGGAGGAGAGACTCATCCTGGGTCTTGGAGGATGCCTGCCATCTGAATAAGCAGAGGGGAATCCAGGTGAAAGTGTACAGGCAGAAATGAGAATGGCATGATTGTGGGCCAGTGAAGAAATGAATCAGGAAGATCAGGTAGGTACTGGGAAATAGGCTGGTTAGGTAGGAAGGTATATATTGAGGCCTCAGAGGTCTAACCAAGAAGTCTCTAATTAAAGGCACAGAACACGTTTTGACTCACATCGTCTTTCCCAAAATTGCTATATAGCAGATGCACAAAGAAGATTTTACAAGAGTCTATCACCCGGCAGCACATGCTAGGAAATCAAATATGTACTGGATGATGTTTAGTGGAGAACTGAGAAGGGAATATGAAGTTTATGAGAAAAGGAGACCTACAGAGCAGCAAGGAGGACAGAGCAAGATTCGGTCAGTGAAATGTAGGAAATCAGGAACCTCTAACTTTTTATTTGGAAATAATTTCAACCTTATGGAAAAAGTTACAAGATTAGCATAAAGATTCTCTAAATACTCTCCACCCAGATTCCCATAAATCATATGGTCTTCTAACAGTTTGCAAGATGGGTTAGAAGGGGGTCACTGGGGGACACTCACTCGGAAGGCTGTTTCCTTGGGTGAGGAAGTAGGGCTCACGTAGAGCTTACACACAGCAGACAAGCAAAAACGTCTGTGGATGTGAATGGCGGAGGCATGAGAGCACAGTGGATGAATGCAAGAGGCCTTTCAAAGAGGAAATGGCAAGATCTGGTGGATGGCTACAATTGGAGGACAAAAAAGGGATACTTTAAACAAGATTATAAAGTTTCAAGGGTAGATGACCAAGAGGAGGATGGTACCAGCACAGGGGAGTAAATAGTTGCAGGGATGGCATTGGAGCTGGGGATGTGGCGATGGGCCTCGGGATGGGAACCAAGGAGGCAGCCTGGGGCTCTTTACTTTTGAGCTTCCTTATTCACTCTTCACTCCCAGGCTTTTCTTCTACCTGCACTTTCTCTGTTCCGCCCTATCTGTCAGATGGGACACCTGTCTCTTCTTACCTCAGCATATTCTCCCCTTTCCATCAGAGCTTATGCCTGGTTGGCTTATTAAAATGGTCTTGAAATGAAAAGAAAAAAAAAGGCTTATAAAATGCAGAATGATCAATCTTACATGAAGAAAACACTCCATAGAGTAGTAAAAAAATGTGTCCATTATGTGCTGTCAGAATCAATAATTCCAATTCCACTTGGAGAGTGAAAGAAGCAAAAAGTAATTCGCATATTCCAGGCAAAGTGTTCTTTAATAGTCTTTCCCTTGGGGCAGTAGTTCTCAAACTTTAGTAATAAGCATCAGAATCACCCAGGGGGAGTTGTTATAAAAGGTATTGCTTGTGCCCCCCACTCCCCCACCAGAGTTTCAGATTTAGTAGGTTTGGGGTGGAGCTTAAGAATTTGCAGTTCTAACCAGTTTCTTAGGGAGATGCTGAATCTGCACCTCGGGACCGCACTTTGAGAACCATTGTCCTAGGGTGTGCCAGTGAAGGGAATCTGTTTATTCTGCCTAGAAAAGAAGGTGGATGAAGGGATGGGATGCAGGATAAGGAAGTTTCTTTGCTAATTTTATTTATTCATCTTTTTCAATTTACACAGAGAGAGTTTACCATTAAAGGCGTGGGACCAAGAGAAGTTAGGTTATGACGGGTTCCCCAATATGTTGCCACTGAAAGCTTTATCAAGCCATTTGAGTTTGATAAAAGTCAGCTAATTGTAACTTGGCAATTTATATTAATAGAAAACAGAGATAATATTGCATAAGGAACAAGGAGGAGGGAAACAGGTATTTAATTATGATTAATATGCTTAATTCCACTTTTATTAGGAGAGCACACCACATAATTACCTATACAAAGATCACTACTAATTGCATGAGTATATTGACTTACCATTTAGAAATGTGTTTAGACTTTGTCTAAATAAAGTGGATTGACTAAGCATATCACACTCAAGTCACGAAGGCCTACTTCCAAAACAACCCCGCCAACACTGACAAGGAAAATTTAGATATTTTCTGTGATAATTCATATTCAAATAAAAGGCGCATCAATCATTTTAGTAAACAGACAAGAATCAGTTAACTACTTTCTTGCTTATCGGTTTCATGATATTGATTTATAGGAGATGTGTGTGTAATAATGTCAGCAATAGATCATTCAAACCAAATTGTATTCTGAAGTGGTTTATATTTCAAATCAAGCATAAACCTGTAATATATTTCACCAGTGTTCCATAGATCAAGTTAGATCACTACTTTTAAAAATTAATAAAATGTCTCCCTTTTGTCTTTGTCTATTATATCATATAATAATGACCATGATTTTACTGGAAAGGGCAGAACTGCCTCTCATTTTCACATTTTTTTCTCCATGAATATTAACAGTTTCTCATTATGCAAAAAGACTCTTTGTATTTAATAGACAATTAGTTCTGAAACTGAGTTTGTAAGTTTATTGACTATTTTAATTATTAGAAACATCGCTTTGCTCACATACCTTAATGAACAAATCGACTAGCATGATTACAACTTTAACTGGGCACTGGTAATTAATTCCGATGATCTCTTTTTCAGTCTAATCCATAAGCCTGCTGGGATTCTAGCCTTCTGCCTGTGGTCTCCTTTCTTTGCCTTAAGCACAATCTCCCCAGTCTTCCACACATGGATTTTACTCAGTATTGGGCTACACAGAAGGTGAACTGAGTTCTAATCATAACGTTTCTTTCCTATAGCTTTAAGACCTTGGACCATTTCTCATTTCTTGGCCTCAGCTTCCTCATCTATGAAATAACAGGGTTGAGCTAGATAATACTGGTGGTCTTTTATACTTCTAATTTTAAGACAGAACAAATATTATAAGACTGTTCTCCAACAACATTGTTGAGGTCTTCACCCACAGCTGTAAGTAACTGAAAAAGTTCCAATTAAGAATAAATTAAGAGTTTTCAGCCCTCCTTTAAAGATGTATGGATACACTTGGCTCCAAAATATATAGTAAATTATTTTATAAAATATTAAGTTTGAGGCAGTGAAATGCTGATACAAGTTGAACAACTGGCTTTTTAAAAAGTAATGAGTTGTCATGTTTGCTGATGTCTATAGCATAAATACTCCCACTATGGCTGATCTCAAGCTACCAAAACAATTATCATTGAACACTGAACATGATGTTAAGTTGAGATCATGTGCAGAGTTGGCGAGCTGTTATGAGCCAGTTTTAGGACATGAAGACCATTAATACTTGGGGTCAGGGACCTAGTTCCAGCACTATTCCCAACTTTGAGATTTTAAGCAAGTTGTCTGACCTTTTTGGACTTATCCAAAATAAGATAATTTCTTACCTATCAAATTTCTTATCAAATTTAAAAATAATTTCTTACCTATCAAATAAGGGTATAGCACTTGTTCTTTCTTCTGTGGCTACAATAATATATCAGATATAAAAGCACTCTGAAAGAATTTATCTCCTTGCCAAATGCAAATTACAACTACTATTACTAAAAGGGAAAAAAATCAATAAATGCCTTTTAAAATAACTTTCAGGAAAATAAAGCTACCAACTCTTGTGATTACAATTCTTTTAGTTACAAGAAACAGAAATCTACTCAAGCTAACTTAAGCAAATCCAAAGGAAATTAGTCATTCTTGTGTCATTTGAGAACTTGAAAGCAGCAGGATGGAGGTCTGTCTTATCTCTGCAGGACTTTCAGATTCTCTCTGGCTAGTCTTCTCTTTCTATGTTTATACGTTACGTCATTGCCAATAAATAGCTTCCTTGCCCCAAAGCTCCTCTGCCCACCACCACCTGATTTTGAACTCTGTGGCTCTCAGGTCCAATTTGAGAAAGAGAGACGAAAAAATGGTGGTGGGGGGTGTGAGAAACAGAGAGGGAAGGGGAGACGGGAAAAGTGGAAGGAAGAGGGAGAGACTGATTTATTTAGATGTTTGCCCACTCAAATAAATTCACTGAATTTGGCAAGGTATAGATACTTGTCTCAAACAGGTGTGCCCAGGGACAAGATTCACGTGTATCAAAGAGCTGCCTTATGTAGATACAGAATCACATAGTGTTATAATAGGTCCTTTTAGTGAAAATATTAAAAATCAATATCCTTACTCTTGGTCAAGTATTGGATGTCCTTTCTGGGAAGTCACCAATGTTTTCTTGAGGCCAAGGGCTGTTTGTCAGTAATGGGAAAACTGGAGAAACACCTAATCACCACCAGCTTTGCCTGGTGGCCATATTATGGCCCATGAGATTTAGCTGAGGCATGACCGCTCTTAAAACTTACTATAATATTAAAATATTAATCACATAGTGTAAATTCACTTGGAAATCACATCTTTAGGAGGACTGACAGAGAACCAGCTTGAAAGCCCCATGCTGTAGTGAAGTCAAATGATAGCGTTGACACTGGAAAATTGTATCCGCAGCTTTTTCTGCAAAAGTCAGGGACGAGTGAAGCTGCAGATTCATTCCGTGAAGTAGCGTCACCTGAAATAATGGGAATTTTATGTCCCAAGCTTTATTAGTCAGCACTTTAAAGTACAACTGGCTGAACGTACATCCACCTAAAGTTACAGCCAACCTGGTGTGACGAGAGCTGTCACACAATTGGAAATCTCTCCCAGCTCCTGCTATAGCTTTAGCAGCCCTTGCTGAGAGAAAAGAGCGATGAACAAGACACAAATCAGAAAACAAATAGACAAGAGAATCGTACTCCACGAACATACTGAACAAAATTGAGATTAACTGGTTTCTGGAAAACAGCATTCTATCTAGCAGATAGGACTAGCCAGAGTCGCATGGCCTGATCATTTTTTAATGAATTCCTTCCTTTGGTCCAAAACGATGTCACAAACCTCAGGGACGAACCTGAAAAACCTTGACAACTGGCATATTTGCTCTGGTATGAAAATGTATAAATAAATTGCCTTAGATACAGAATTAAAAATGATAGGTCTGTTTGAGATGGCTGAATGACACTACTTTTCATTCTAGGTATTTTTTCTTAATAGTCAAACTACATATGAGATTCAATGATTCAGTCTACACCCAAAGCTTCAGTTCTAAGTATCATGTTGTGCTTTATTTCGTTACTTATTGAACCCAGATATACATTGCCATGAGAATTTTGGTGATTACAGTTAAGATTATGTCAAAGAGTTACAGTAGTTCCTTTAAATTTGCGACTTTTAGGGGTTTATCGCATATTTCATTTGGAAGGGAAAATAATGGAAAACCCTGTGGACTACCTGAGGACCATTTGCAAGGCAGGTGCACGACAGTAGCCTGAGTTTTATACTGAGATGTAGAATTGAAAACCCTTATGGAGGGATAATATTCTGTGTTATTAACCTATGATTTTCTGCTCTCAGTATTTACAATCTCTTCTCACTCCAGTTCTATCAGAGAATTGGCCCTGTGCTCACTGTCTTGACAGAGCGATCTGGCTGGGCAGGCAATAGAAATGCCGTGTAATTCTCTCTGACTATGTGTGTCCAAACCCTAGGCTCCTAAGACAATTTAGAGCACTCACAGCACTGGTAAGAGAAACAGTATCAGGATAGAGAACAGATATCTTGCGCAAAAACACAGAAGGAGAAGGGTTTCCAATCAGATCAAAAGAAAATTTCTGGGACGGGTGGAGGGGTGTGCGTGCGAAGAGGGTAAGGGTGTTTGGTGGCCTGTGGCCGCTTGCTGGCAGGGACAGGAAATGGCCGTTTGGTGCGTCTATAGGCAAAATACAGTATCAAAGAAAGATTGTGTCCCCAGTATGGAAAATAGACAGCGAAGAGCTCTTGGGAACCACGATAATGGTCGCTTCAGTTGTAACCTCTGTGGGAAGATGGCTCAAATACAAAATGAGGATGATGGGGGGAAGATTAAAGACTGAGAATGGAATCTGAAAAGCCTGGCCAGATAGGTGCTTAAAACAAAAGTTCAGTTACAGAAAATTAAGGAAGTACCATTCCTTGCCCACCCAAGATTGTGGGACACAATTTATATCTGTTTTATAATATATGTATCTACTCTGTGAGGGGAACCTGAAATTATATCCTTCCTTTAATAATTTAGAAATAACAAAACAACAACAAGCTCACAAAATTGTAACACTGTTCAGACACCGGGGTGTTACAAACTTCTGGGAGCCCTGATCAACTGCCGTCTTCTCAGGAGACACACATTATTTGAAAGATCCATACACTTGATAAAACACTTGAATATATGTATGAGAGGCACATAAAGGTTGAACATTGTCTTACGTTCTTATTTCTTACGTCATAATCTTATGATGCTAAGGATGCATGGAAAAGTAACATTAATGTTACAGGAAAGAGGAAGAACTAAAAATTAAGCCGTATTATCTAAATAGCCAGTAGCCAATTATTCCCAGGCTAGTTAAAAAGGCAAGCAAGGGAGAGACACGAATAATTACAATTAATTAAATCAATAAAGACTTTTTGATTCACAATGTCATTACACTGGAGTCATAAAGTGGCAAACTCTACTACGATAACCCTCCCTCACATTTAAATAGAGCTTTACAAAGTGCTCATACATGTAAAATCTGTTTAAATCTTCATAACCTGATGAAGTATATAGGACAGCTATATAAAAAAATAAATAACATCATTTCGGTAGTGATAAATGTTGTAAAGAAAAATAACAGAGGACTAGGGGATGGTGTGTGCGTTGCTATTTTAG
The DNA here is from genome assembly GCF_949987515.2 of Delphinus delphis. NCBI lineage: Eukaryota > Metazoa > Chordata > Mammalia > Artiodactyla > Delphinidae > Delphinus > Delphinus delphis. The sequence goes on along the minus strand of NC_082698.1, from coordinate 39,494,051 downwards.
TGATCAGGAAAGAAAGAAGTGACATTTGTGTACAGACCTGAGTGGAATGAGAGATGCACCATGGAAAGATGCAGTGGAAGGGTGTTTCGGAAAGGGAATAGCAAGCATATGAGCAGAGGTTCCAAAGAAGGTGAGTCTGGCTATAAAGAAAGGAACAAGGAAGTGACAGGCCATGTAGTCAGAGAGGTCAAATTTTAGGTCAAAGTAAGGAGTTATATTTTAACCTGAGTGTGATAATGAGCCACTGAAAAGCTTCAAACAGGACACAAGGTCTTAATCAATTTTTTAAAAAATATGACTGGGGCTGTCATACGGGTGAGGGACTGTAGGACAGCCAGTGTGAAGCAAGAAGACCACTGCAATAGTACAGATGAGAGATAACGGAGCAGCAGCGGAGATGATGAGCTGTGGTTGGATTTGGAATATATTCTGAAGGTAGAGTCAACAGGATTTGTACTGGATGTGGGGCCCGAAGTGGGTGGGCAGATGAGAGAGTGAGTAGAATCAAGGATAGTTTGGCGCCTGAACAACAGAGGAAAAGGTAGTGCCATGTCTTGAAATAGAAGAGATGCAAAGGTTAAGGGACAAACTAAGAATTCCCTTTATCTGAATGTTCAGGATAGCTACTATCCTGCTCTCTGCATATTAATTCCAGTGCACTTAGGAGAAATACTCCTAGGAATTTTGTTGATTTTAATACAGTAGGTATGACCTGTCTGGAGAACGTCTCTTATGTTCATTTGCTTTGGTGATCAGCTATGTGGAACTGTTATTTCCAGAATTTTCTGATTGTTCTCTTGAATGTTCTTTAGCTGAGTTACTGACTCTTGGTTTACTTCCTAAGGGTTAAGGATCCTCTAACTGTGGTTGTCCTAAAAGCACATTTAATGTACCAACTCACATGGGCTTAATTAGCCCTCTGCCAGTTATGGACTCCCAGGAAAGGATAGCTGTGCCTATTTAAAATTTCAAGTCCTTCATGTGTACAGAGGAACTCGGATTCGCCTCTGAATTTGAGTTTTTGCGTTATTGAATGTAAGTTAGGAAAACTATGAAGGGGAATCTAATGTTCCACTTAAGCCACGAGATTTTCCTTCAAAAGGAGAGAAGAGACAAGTTTTAAAATATGTCCTACCAACTTTTCCTTAAGATAATTCTTCGTGATAGGAAAAAAATACGTTTAAACCAAACGTTCTCAAGCACGAGTCATCAGCAAACTACCTTCACATTTTGCTGTATCTGCACATTTATACTTCTATTTAACGTTTTCTTACAATAAAGTCACTTTAAAATATTTGAATGAACATTTTAAACATAAGTTTTACATCACTGGCACACAAGGAAATCACTTGTTATGAGAGGCAATGACTTAAATAAATACAACTATACTGTTGACTTGGGTTCCCTGCTGTGGTGGTCTCTCCCTGTTTGAGCAGAGGGATTCTAAAAAGGCTCTTCTCTTTTGTCTCTGGTTGATTTGGAAAGCTTCCCCTACTAACATGGGCTCCCATGAGCTTAGAAGCATCATTTGAAATTAAATTACAGGAAATATTATGAAGCAAGGCAGGCTATATTCGTACTATAGGCACCAAGTCACGTGGGCTTAATTAGTATGGCTATATGGCTATGTAAGTACTATACATGGTGTGGGTTTGCTAAAACTCAATTTGCAAACCATCATGGTCAGCATATCATATTAGGGAAACACTCTGTAAGTTAAATCTTTGGAAAAGAGTTAAATTCATAGTGTGACCACTTTAAAGGTGAATTTTAGTTCTGGCTATATTTGCATTTACTTAATTAAGAAAGTATTTGCCCAGAGTTGTTTGAAAATGCATGCCAGAAGCTCTCTTTCAAACAGAAATAACTCCTCTTAGGAGGAAGGGAACAAAAGGCCTCGTATAAATCTACTGCTATCTTCTCCAGGATCTAAAGTACAACTCCTTAGGACTTTGGCGCTATTGTTTAGTTAAGAGACCTTGAAATGCCTAGAAATGTGAATCCCTCCACAATGCCTAGAACACTTTTGTATTCACGATGTTTTGCTGAATGAGGTAAAAGTTTACATTTCACTGTATACATTTTAACAAATTCATATTTAGCAAGTCTTGCTTGCATACTGTTTAAAACTCGAAATAGGTTTCAGGCCCTGCTAACACTTTGTTCATTCCCAGCCAGTCTTCAAAATCAACCTGGGCTCACTCCCTCTGTGCAGGCTTCTCGACCTCACACACTCGGCACACCTACTGTCTGGGCAGATCATGCGATTATCTGTTATTAACTAGATAACGTGATTATCTAGTTGAATCATATTTTAAGTACAAAGGAAACACCTTAACATCTAGAACCTACTTACAAATGAAACTATTCTTTTTCTCTAAATTCTAGATGTGTTATTAATATTGTTCTAACTTTCCTTCCTCCATCCCTCCCTTCCTTCCTCTCTTCTTCTCTCTCTCATCTCTCTGTCTCTCCCTCCTCCTCTTCCTCCCCTCTTATCACATTCTCACATCCTCTGTGTGATGTGCTTTGCGTTACATTTTTGATTATGGGTGATTCTGACACATTTCTTGGATCTGCTATTCTAAACCTCTTCAGGACAGTTCCTTAGTTTACTTGGCACAGAACAAAACCATCATCAACTAAATATGGGCTCATACTTTCCCATTAATGACATGGTTCAAAATAGGCATTCTTGAAAGAAGTATTTTTTTAAATTTTTGATTAAATTATCACGTTAAAAACTGAAAAACAAGCAGCTTCTGTGTATTTGTAACCATGATGGTAAAGAGTATTTTAAATAGGAAAATGTTAAGAGAAAACACACTGTTAGTATATTGAGTATAATAAAAGCACTTGCTTTATCACCTGTATCCATTTTAAACTCAGCCCCTGCGGTTCGTGAACATACATACACAAAAGCGAACATGTACAAGCAAAAATGGCAGAATGGAACTGAACCGAGGTTGACTGGGATCTCTGGGCTGAGATCAGAGGTCAGCAAACTAGAGCCTGTGGGACAAGTCCAGTAAGCTGCCCGTTTTTGTTTGGCACGTGAGCTAAGGATAGTTTTCACATTTGTTATATGCTTGGAAAAAAATTAAAACAAGAATTATATCCTGTGACACGTGAAAATTATGTAAAATTCAAATTCCAGTGTTTATAACGTTTTATTGGTAAACAGCTATGTTCCTTCATTTATGTATTGTCTGTGGCTGTTTTCGTCCTACAGTGGTAGGTTGAAAAGCTGCAACAGGGACTATATGGCCTATGAAGCCTAAAATGTTTGCTACTTGGTCCTTAAAGCAAAAGTTTGCCCACTCATGGCTTAAATCACCTTTCTGCTCAGAAGATAATCAGTTTTCCACACAGTGACCTAAAAAACAACACAATATAAACTTTTTGAACTATGGAAACCATTTATTAGAAACAATGGTAAAGTGGTAACTGATTGTTATGTGAGTTTACTTTCCAGGTTCATGCTTTGAGCTAATGATGGTCGTCTTGAATTTGCCCAGTTTGGGGAAAGGAGAGACCAGATCTGGGCATGGCTCTGCCATCACTTAACTATGTCAATGGCCCTGGGAATGTCAAAGCCTCTAGGAACCTCTGTTGGCCTACAAAGCAAAAGGATGAAGTTAGCTTATTGCCATGGTCCTTCCTAGGTTTTTGTTTTGTTTTGGTTTTTACTAATTATTGAGAGAATTAGTTAAGAAAGAAGCAGTCAAAAATAATAGTTAGGGCTTCCCTGGTGGCGCCATGGTTAAGAATCCGCCTGCCAATGCAGAGGACACGAGTTCAAGCCCTGGTCCGGGAAGATCCCACATGCCGCAGAGCAACTAAGCCTGTGCGCCACAACTACTGGGCCTGTGCTCTAGAGCCTGCAAGCCACAACTACTGAGCCCACGTGCCACAATTACTGA